>NW_004797336.1:764390-833850 GCF_000002075.1 Aplysia californica | reverse complement strand
CCTGTTTTGATTACTTTCAATCCACATTATTTTAAAAAAATTTAGCTGTACAGTGTACAGTCTTTTTAACTTTTAGAAACCATTTCATCACGTTCGTTTTCTTTCCTCTACAACACAAGAAAAAGATTCCAGTGTCCACCAGGAAGTGAAGAAAGCACAAATGCATTCTGTAAAATTTGCTATGGCGAGTAGAGAGGATTGTTCTAGTTCTACTCTAGAAGTAGAACACTGACACTAGGGGACAGACTAGACATCTTTAGTTCTTGTGTCATTTTCGTATCACAAGTTCAACGTCCAACTAGTAGAAACAGGCAAAGATGGAGCACTTGACCCAGAGAAGAAGATTAGATGGCCGAGACAACAGGCTACAGTTAAGAAAATTTCATGCGTTTACATACAAGCACAGACATTCATACAGGTTGTAACTAGTAAGCTATTCCACTATAGCTAGGATTGCCCATTCCTGCCAGTGCAGTGTGCAAGGGCTTTCTCTATTATCCTCCAAACATGGGGGTGGGGGGGGGTTGTGTGCGAGTCTTCAGACAATACAAATAAGGCTTGAGCAAAATCACATCACGTCTCTTTTTATGAAGAGAGTGATTTCCTGCTGCATACTGGAGTCTGGTCATGTTCAACACAATACCATTCTACTTTGGGCTGAGCATTCACACATCCCACTCTCCACAAAATGAGAACAATGAGTATTAAAAATAAAAAATGCTTCCTCATGTGGCCCCAACCCCCATAAAAGAAAGTACCGCTAGCCAAACAGCATTTTATGATATCATTAAAAATATCTATAGATTCACCACAGCCATTTCTTTTCAATTAAATCACTCCATGCAGTGATTCACAGCCAAATTATTTCCATTAACTTTGTGTTGCCACAAAACAAAATGCTTGTAGCGTCGCAGGCAACTTAACTTTCCGGTTTCTTGGAAATAAAACCCCCCCCATCTAAGTTAGTGGAGAAAAAGGTGGCACAAGCTATTATATCATATTATTGTCACAACAGTCACAGTTTGCCTCAAAGAACCACCCTGGGCTTTTCAGTCTTGCCCTGTCAATTTGGGTTAGCATTTGATTGACTTTTACATCCTTTTCAATACAAAGTCAAGTGGGCAGAGCACTGGACTGCCTTCAGTACAAGCCAGTTTTGTGCAAACAGACAGGTTGACATTACAAGTTTTGTAAGCGTTTTACCAACAACTTTCCAGTGACATAAACATTCAGACTGTGATGGTTATGCCCTATCCAAACTGTCCGGGTGTAAGTGAGTGTATGTACGTGGGTCTGAGGCACTATGTATTGTCTTACTCTGCAGCACAACGGCTTTCAGTTGGTCAGAAGTCAGCATACAACTATTTCAACAAGCCACAGGCAAACATGAGTCTGAGGACTCTGAGTACAATAGAGCCTTATCTACATAGCTCGAAAGTACCACTGTCAATGACCAGTCATGATTCACAGCCAAATGATAATACTATTACTAATATACTATATCCTCCATGAATGTCATTCTGAGTAAAAGCTCAAGTCCTACCCTCACCAAACTGTCTCACTTCAACATAACATTTTCTGTAAAGGAAGCAAAATTTCTTTAGATTTGCACTGAAAAGATTACCAGTCAGCATTAATGTTTTATGAAGTTCTAAAGCATGACAAAACACAAACCCTCTTTACCTTACACAATCATGATCTGTTCAATCTCCATGAGGTTAAAGTTCTCTTGGTCCCTCAACAAAACACAAAACCCCCAACTTCAAACAGTAATTTCAACATTTTGAATTTTGAAAAACAAAAAGCAAGCAGGGAAGGAGAATCAACAAAATAACTGTTTCTTGTTGGGGGGTTTATTTTTTGGGTGTGGGTGGGGGGAATAGGGGGAGAGGTCGAGTTACCCAGCTAGTCTTTGATACATTACACAGTCTGTCTGACACAGACCATGTATCCGCCACATACAGTCAAATCCTTATTTTTCTCTCTCAAATTATTCATCACTGAAAGCAATTGGTGATCCTGTATTATGTAAAAGTAACATACTACACACAATTTTGAGCAATTTTGGTATATATAATGGGAAAGAAATTACCGTTTTCGTCCACGCTTCTGAAAATCAGTGCCCATGCACATACATGGTTATAGAGTTGGAATCGACTATGTATTATATCGTATATCAAGTTTTACAACTTTGAGGAAAACAGCCAACTTCTCATGGCCACGGAATGAGGGAGGCTGGGGTGGGGTGGGGTGGGGTGGGGGATGATGTGAGCCATAGGCATTGTCACCTCTGAAGAAAGCAATCATTACCAAGTTCTGCCACCTCTGTGCAATGTCATGGCAGACAAATAATACAAATTACTGAACTTATGCACTAAAAAGAAGCTTCAACTGCTATAACTGAAATAAAATGCCATCTACATTATTGCAGTATAAGAACTGTACATCTAACTTATTGAAATGAAAACCACAGTGATGATCAAGCGGGGGGGGGAAATGGGGGTAAACTCCAGGGATCTATGACACCAAGAACTACATAAGTTCTTCTAGTGCCAAATCTGTCTGAAACATATTGACAGCCATCTGTCAATCCCTTTCCTCGTCCTCACAAGCATCTTTCACGGCACATACTCTTATAATTTACAAACAAGCAGCCCTGGGGTATGTCTAGATCAGTCACAACTCTTGTCATTTCTACATTTTAAAAAAAAAGATGTGTTCCTCACAAATATAGTCCAGCAATTACTGCCCTTGCTCCTTCCACCCTCACTTGGGTGAACAAGCATCTTGGTCAAAAGAGGTCTGGATGTGGAAAGGGCAGTGGGGGGGGGGGGGGGGGGTGTCTTGCAAAAGGAATAAAGGCAGAATCTGAAGTGAAACTATTACTTAATTTAACATTTCCCATCATACATACAGACCCAGTTGCAAACAACAACAAGCCATATTCACACCAGCGTTTCTCTCCAGCAGAGAACACTATACAAGACTGACCACCATCACTCCAGCAACAGCACTTAGCTCTGGAAGTCCAAGCTGCCGTCACATTCACACATGACACACACAGCGGAGAAGCCACTCGACCACCTCAGTACCATCACATCTAAAAACATTACAACATTACAATAAAAATCTTGCATATGTAGACATATACTGTATAAAGTTGTCGGTGAATCCATGCACTAGATGAAGAGACGAGTCGTTCGTTCACCATACGTGAGCAGCCCTCTCTCAATTCAAATATACACACATCAACTACAGTGTGGCCCGAGACTCTCCCCAGACTGAATGCTCAGTACCAGCTACAGTTCTATACAAAGGGTAGGGAACACTATACAGGAGAGGGTGCATCAAGTTTCAAAACCATTTTCCTCAAAACTTCTTCATCAGGGAGGGCATCAAAATCCAGACAGGCAATCACTTCAAATGAAAAAGTTGTATTTTCTTTTTTTAAATCAAGTCAAATAAGCATATTCACATCAACTTGAAAACTCTATTATCGAGGCAAGAAATTTTACAGAGCCAATCAGCTCAGGTGAGCATGTCACAAAGTTGACAGACCTGTCCTCTAAGGAAAATAACAACCAAACATCTTCAGCCCAGCACAACTCAAGCCTCATCAGACCAAGCTCACATGCCTAACATAATTTCTATAAATAAATTATATAAAGGAGAGACCCGTAGAGAGCACAGAAATATTCTAAATCAAATCCATCCTGCGTACAGCATGGTTTAACATACAACTTTTTACAAACAAACCCCACAAACTAATTATTATCCCCTTTCCTAAAGCTGAAAGTGTGAAGAATATTTTTAGCCCTTAAATTCACAGAGATCAGTTATACTCAGCAGTAGCCATTGAAGACCTGCTGTTATAGACTAGCATCAATTTTACTTTACCTACCCAAGCTTTCTCTGTTGTGCTCTGGTGGTAACTTCTAACTACAACAGACAAATCTTTTCATAGACATTAACTTCTTCATGTATCTACTAAAAACTACCACCACTGAATTCTGACCCCCTGAAAAAAACACAATCCCATTCACAAATAGTTAGCCTGATGCCACTAATACTATTGCATGGTGAGAGATCACATTGTCTATACACAGTGGTGGGGCAGAGGAAAACACAGAACTTTGTATGGCAGACCAGACTTGCCATCTTCCACACTGTCAAGATATCAGATCAGGGCAAGCACAAAGAAAATGTACAGCTGTCATTCTTATGAGCCGACACAACCCAGAACCCAACATTCCGTAAATGTGTACAAGCAACTGTCCACATGAATCACAGCATGACTCTCTCTTTCTCTCACATACACACAAACACACTTACCCTAGAACAAACAAAGGCACCTTCCATACAAAAACTCTCAAACATAAGCACGTGCGCACGAACACACACACACACATTTGTTCCCAAATCTCAGACAGGTGTCTCAGAAATTCAGTAACGTCACAGCTTGCCAATCCTCCTGACCTTCTCTGTGCTAGTCCTGCGAGTCCTCAAGATGACCAATGCCGACGCCCGACGACTCCAGCAACAGAGCCACGCCTCTCTGCAGTATTTGGGGATGGAGCAAAGCTGTCTATGTGATTCTAACATGTCTCTAAAACCCCAACACCGAATGGTATGTACAGTACAAAGAAAAATGCCTAGCAGTACCAGGAGGGGGGTAATCCCATGTCCAGGTTAGTCATCAGTAGTAACAAAAAAATTAGCAGCACGCCACTCAAAAAACAACGACAAAAAACAGTGAAACAAATTTCCCATGGTAAGAGCGACTAAGTTTACTAAGCTGGAGGTAAGCATGACGCTTTGAGAAGCCAACAGCTACAAGTCACAACACAATGGCACACTACATTCTACCTTCTCAAGAGTTGAGCTTTGATCAACAGTGGTATAATAAACTCGTCCGCCTAACCCTACAACCAAGCAACACGGAACATCAGCAGAAAGGAGAGATTTAAGCATTGTCTACAACAGTGCTTGCCAACCTGGGTAAAACTGCCCACTTGTGGCTGTGTGCGATTTGGTACGGTACTGTTGGTGGACAGTATAGGATCACCCGCGTAGGGACGAGTACAGTATTATCCAATGCCCCATTTGGAAATACATAAAGGTAGGTGGTAAAAATACTTTGGCCTCTTACAGGTGGCAAAAGTGGGCGCAGGGTATGAGAAGGTTGGCAAGCACTGGTCAACATAAAAGACTTGTGCCATTGATAGGGGCAGATGCTTGGTGAACAGATTCCAGGAAAAGCCACCCAGGAATGTACCATGTAGGCTACAAGACACCACAGCATCTTTTCACATGTGGCACAAACCATTCATGTATGCGAAACTTCATCTCCTCAGTGTACACTTAACTAAACTGGACACAAGCTACGCAAACAAAAACAAAACCTAGCGGGCCAGACATAAACTTCCTGTGGGCAACAACCTCTCCTTGAGCTACATTCTCTGAAATCACAGTCAGAAGCCTGGTGGAGAGGGGCGTAACACAACCTACACAAAAACGAAAGCATGTCGTCACATGTACACAGAATTAAATCGTAAGAAAGCACCATTTTTGGGGATAAACATTTCTGAGATAATCAGCCATAAGGTTAAATAATCATCTTCCAAGTGTATATGAAGAGAGTGTAAAATATCAGAAAATGTATTCAATATGATATATTTATGTCCATCGAGAAAAATAGATTAATATCAAAAGTGTGTTCATTTCTTTGAATAAGAAGGAAGGAAGGGAAGAGAAAAGAGTATAGAAAAAAAGGAAGATAAACATGTTATTTTAATGCTGATGCCATAGTAAGACTAGCTTTGAGAACATATCTAAAAATTACATAAGCTTTGAAAAATAAAGAACATGAGTACATCTTCATCTACCACAAGGTTCTTTCCTTTTTTTCCAAGAGCAATCTTGAAAAGGGAAATAAGTCATGGTAGCATGGTTTTATTCACTGATCTGAACACATTGTTTTGGTTATAATTTGCACGTCTTAAAATGCTTCAAGGGGAGAAAAAATATGGTAGCCACTATGTAAATGGTTGAGCAGGCTTTGCACTCTTGATTCAATAACTTCAAGTGAAAGCATTCAGTACATTTTATAAAATGACTTCCATATCAAGAACAAAACCAAACTAACTACTCCTTCTCAACTTTAACCACCATCCCCATGAACATGAAAGGAAAGATTAAAAACCTGTCAAGCATGCAATCCTGAACAGTGGAATGCACCTACAGTTATAATATTGTTTAGTCTGACATTATCTCTGGGATATGAACCGGTGTCGGACAATGTTCAGTTGAGATCCAACATATTTAGTCAAATCCTTTTAAAAAATATTTTGCAAATATGGAAACATTGAACAAATTTCTGAAACGTTTATCTGTTGTAGAGCCAGCTCTAGCATGAGAAGCTGTTTCTGATATTCGTTAATCTGTAATGTGAACACACTGAAGTACGAAAGAAATTCATAAAAAGGGAGAATAACAGTAGTTGTGAATCAACCATGTCACAATGTTAATAAAAACTTTAATGTTTTTTTCCATGGCACAGCCATGATGGGACATTTTTCCCACAAACCTGTAAAACTCCTTTAAAAAACACCCCAAGAATCCCAAACATTTAGATATAGTCCTACATGAGAAGAAGTTTCTCAATATCAAACAGTGCTTTTCAAATTTTTCCGTCTAGCACAACGATGTCAATTCTGAACCTCCCTGATTTCTGGCAGTCTAGTAGTAGAAACTTGAAAAAAAAAAGGAAAAAAAAAAAGCTAGAGCTGTCTGAAGCCGAAGGAATGTAATAAGTTCATTAAGGATATTCATATAAAGATTTTTTGTTGCTTCAATCACCACCCACAGAACATCCAGCACAAAACTTTAAAAATTTGCGGCCTAGTTAATTTCCACAGGCATGTTGAATTGAATAGGAAAAAAAAAAAAAAGACGCAAAGAATACAAGAATTTGTATAGCGTAAAGAGAATTCTATATGTTCCCTAAGTCTCCCCTAGTCTGAGTGTCAAGACGGTTTTCTCTGCTCCATCCCCACTGCGATGTATGAAAACAGGCATAGGACTGCATAGCATATCTGGTCAGCCTGGGAAAAGACATTTAAATAAAACAAAACTCATTAGTTGACATCATCAGAACATGAGTACATGTTCATCTACCACAAGATTCTTTCCTTTTTTTCAAAGAGCAATATGCGCACATATGACAAAAAGACGTTCACAGCTTTCTGAAAAAAATTCTAAAAAGATCCAAATAAGACATTGCTCTATCTAAAATGACTTAGGAGTGACAGTTCATAAATAAGAAATACACTGCCAAAGAATTTCTTACAAAGTAATGATGGATTCTACATCGGAGGTGCAAATTACGCCAAATTCGCACAACAGCGACAGTTTTTCTAGACGATGCAGATAAATACAAATGCTTCAGACACCGAATGAAGGTTAACTAAAAAGAACTATAAATGGAGAGCATGTACCATTGAACTTCTTATAAAACAATTCAGCATCAATAGTAGACTTAAAAAGTCTTTTTTGTGACTCAAAATACAAAAAAGGAAATGAGATAAACCAAATCTACTGAAGGTTACGACCACATCTTTCTGTTCAATTGCTTTAAAAAAAGCAGGATTTCATACTTTCATCTCTTCTTTATCAGATCTTTTTTCTGTCTACATCTCACATCTGTGGATCAACTTTCCATTTAATGCCATCGTGTATATATATATATATATATATATATATATATATATATATATATATGAGAGAAAAATCAAATACGAATTTGCTTATTTCAAAACCAAGCAAGAGTTTTAGAGAATTGATTATATGCAACAATAAAATGAGCTATTTTCTCTTTGTATTCTGAGCACTTTACAGTACAGTAAGAATATAAATCATGATGCCATCAGGCTAACTTTGGAGCAATAATTAACACTCTATAATATAATTTTTACTCAAAATTATTCAAAATGTGTTTTAAAAAACAAAGCACCAAAACGAGTGTGGAACTGCAAACCCCTCAAAAAAGTGAATTTAAGAACCGGAAGTGAAACAAAGTAACAAAGAATTAAAAAATCACTAATGGTGGATATCTCCAATTCAAACAGTTCCTCTGTGTTAAGAAATTAAAAGGTTTTCCTACAAAGACAACACGACCTCATCACATCCCAGAGTCCCAGTGACAGGAAGGACAATGAACAGTTAGTACACAAGCCAGACCACGGTGGGGAGTTAAATCTAGTCAAATGTGGGAAAAATAATAAACTTGAGAATAAAAACAGTACTCAGTTTAAAATAAAATTTACCTTTTTTTTTTTAGTCCCTCATGGTTTCATAACTATTCCCTTGACCAACCTGTTCATTTTCAGCCACTATTCTTATCACCTGGAGGACTTCCTATTACCTCATAAACGATGGGCCCATAAGTACATAACAGAATAAATAAAATAAAAAATAAAAAAACTCAGGTAAATCAAATGAGTAAATGATTGACTGGTTGGGTTAGATATAACCTAATCAAATGTTACCCAATTCAGTTTCGTTTACTTTAAAACTTAATTCCTAAAACTGCTAATGATGGAATCCACTGTGGGTTTCATAACATCACTTCAGAAATAACAGAGCATTATAATATATATAATATTGTTTAGGTAATTTTTGTAACGTATCCTATAAGAACAATATAAAGTGATATCCATCATCCATATGATTGGCTGTGGTGAGCAATAATATAACCTAAGACTAGATGAGCACAGACAATGAAAATATTCAGCAGCAGCAGCACATCACTAAAATACCATCAGGAGCCAAATGAATTACAGAACTAGCAGCTCAGATGTAGGGATAGGGGAGGGGTGGGGGGTGGGGGGGGGGGGGATTAGGGGAAGAGGCTCCATGATCAGTGTTAACAAACAGACTCGCTTCAAATTCTGAAAGATCGGCACATGTCATGGGACTGATTAGGCCGATGTCCATAAAAAATGCCGGTTGCAGCAAATACAGGAAGTTGATGGCAAGACAGAAGACACGGGCTCTTCCATCAGCGCTAACTAGTCTATTTCTATTGGCAAAAGAACATCTTGCAAAATTGAGGACTGAGACTTTACAAACTAGACAAACTATAACTATAACTAACATGCTATAAACAAATTATGGATGTTGGTACAAAATCTGTAGTAGTTTTAACGCTTCCATACCTCTATATATCAGTTTGTTTCCAGACATCAAACAATTATTTTTCTTTCATTAATTAGAAAACAGTCGAACCTTCAAGCATATTTATTGCTTCCAACGAGAAAACATTAGGGGAGGGAGAGGGAAGGGGAGGGTAAGGGACAGGAAAAGAGAATTGCTATATCAGAGTGATTAGAGAGGGAGAGAAGGACCCAATGAAGCACATTTGTCATGTCATACTTGAATCCTTCAAAGGACATTTGTTCATCCACTCTGAGCAGTACAAGGATAATAGAAAATGTTCATAAGAAAGTTTGCTGCCATTCAAATTTACAAAATAAAACAAGCCATAGCTCTGTACTTTTAGAAAAACATTTTAAATAGTAATTGTGGAAGTTTTAAATCCCCATTGACACTATATCGAACATTTAGAGAGCGGGCTTCTTCGATCCTGCCTGCCAGGGTCAACCCGGGCTGAGAAGGACACGATATCCCCGCAGAAAGCTGGAGATACCTGATGCGCCTTATCACTATACCACAGATACTCATTCAATTTTTAACCGGTTTATAATACTAATATCTTTACAGAGCATTTACCATACAGTCCTTACATCCGTGCTGACTTTCAAATCATACTGCAAACATTATTTTTTACTTTTTATGTCTCTTAGACTCACAGACAATTAATATTTTCCTTTATGTATAGGAAACAAAATTGTTGTGCACAAGTTTGGGGCCATTTACCGACATCTGACCCCAGAAAGAAAACAACAGGGACATAGAACAAAAGAAAAACTTTGGGACGCGAGAAGGGGAAAAAAAGGTAATCAACAGAGAAAAAGTTAATTTTTGGGGGGCCTCTAACACACACAAAAGTGTAATCAAGTATGACCTACAAGTACAAGGCTAAATATTGCATGCAGCTACATTCAAGCTTCACTTAACCAGTCTCTGAATAGTGCACAAAGCATTCAACAGATAGAAACCTGGTCTAAGTCTTAAAGTCTGAGGCTGATTGGTAGCGGCATTGTCACAGTTGCACATGAGGAAGGTGCTCACCTACAGGTACAAGCAAGCATAACTGAGCTAGCCAGATACAGCTGCAGTACCCGTTATTGGGTAGCGAATTTCAAATGAAGATGTTTGAATATTTCGTAGAACAGAAATGAAGCTCAATAGTGGGTGATATAAAAAACCACAGGAGTACTTATCACAAGTGGTATCAAATATTACAGGAAATTGTAAATTTTTTACTGTACACACAGATGTACTACTTTAAGGGGCCACATCAGTGTATTTTTGGCTGTGAAGCATAAATATGGCCTCTAAAATGTCGCAAATCAATTGGAAGACGGGAGTGATAGTAAAATAAATTCCAAGAAAAAAAAACAACTGATGGACTATTTTCAAAGAGTTGGGTAACTTATTCTTCTTAATGTTGGTGCGGACACATAACGCGAAACCATTTTATGAGGCATTTTGGAAGTTTAAATAAAATATCCTATAAAAATACGAAAATGTTACTTCACTTTTCTTCCCATAACCTTGTGAATGACGATAAAATTAAAAGGGAAAATTAGTGTAGATTAGAAAAAAAAAACAAAACAAACAAACAACAACCCACATACACAAAAAAAGCTAGAATGTAATGTCAACACTTGGTTGGAGTAGCGCTACGATCAAAGCAAAATGGGTGCAGAAAGTAAGTTATTTTAGAAGGGTATTTTCTTTAACTGGGAAGGGGGAAAAACGTATATGTTATTACTGGTTGGTTCACATCCTGCAGACTGAGCCAGTCTCACAGTGATCATGCGGTGGAACATAAGCACTATCTCGTTGGCCTGGCAGGGAGGAGGAAGACAGCAGAAAGATACTTAAAAACGCTCTAATACACTTCGGATGAATCATCAAAATGAACTTAACAAACACAACATAAAAAATAAACAATGGAACAAATGAATTTTGTGCACTAAAACAAACAACAAAATACTGTTTACTCCTACTACGATGGATCACACATAAAACAAGACTCAAAGAACAAAATAGTGAGCACTCAAATAAACAAAATCCTGGAGAAAAAAAAATTGTTTCGTGCAATATTGAATAACACAACATAACTCACAGAAGCTAAAAAATATATTATGTAATGCCATGTGATCATTAGTTAAAGGCACAGACAACAAAGTTACCCTTTGGTCGGTATAACAAATCTAGTAATGTGACGACGGGGTAACCACACAAAACATGACAAATAGACAGTAAAACATACATCCTGTACAACAGTCTATAGTAAAGCAACATTTAAAAGATTTCAGGACAAATTTATTTGAAATAGTGTTTTAGCACTATCAAAATTGTAGAAGAAAAACCCATTTTCTCAAAACATATTTGAAAAACCTAATTTCTAATGAATGGCTTTATCTAAAATTCCCAGTTGCTGTTAACAAGATACAGAGGCATTAATGTTAAATGGCATAAACACCCACATTAACAAGTCTTCATTGGGAGTTCAATGAACAGCAGTCACGGTTGCTTGTTCATGAAATGAGCACACTAACAAAGATATGCGCTATTGATAACTGAAATGGGGTTTGGAGCTGAAAACAAAAACATCTAAAAATATATGCCCCCCCCCCCCCTTCTCCCTTACCAGACAACAATAAATAAAGCAAATACGACAACAACAATGGTTGCACAAAAACTCACCCCCCCTTCTCCCTTACCATCTGTCAAGATTACAAAAAAATGTTACTGTTACTTACACTATACAACAAATGTCCATTTAGCAAATTATCTGGTACTGCATACTACAGACTGCATCTAGTGATCTAGCATAAACTAGTCACACATTGCCAGAACAGCTTCTGACTCCTACACTGAAGGTATTTTCAACAGGGCACAAATACCCAAAAGTGTCTAGACAATGGTGTGGGTTATTCAAGGAAAATGTTGGTTTTTACAAAACCCAGATGAAGAAAGCAAAGTGAATACAAAGTGAATCAAATCCAGTAATCTACATGCCCATCAGTAGCTCATTATAAACAAATTTTAAAAAGCTACCTAAAAAGCGGCCCTTTCTCTTAGCAAGATCTTCAGTACCTGTCTTTTCTGACAACTCAAATACTTCTACTCTAACAGTCAGAAACATGTAGACTTTGTTTGGTCATAAGTTCTCTAAAAATTTATCTTGTCAGGTGGATGGTTGGTGGGTGCCATTGGTAGGTCCTTCTTTTTCCCTCTCGCTGATGTTTCTTTCTGTCTATATTGTTTTTTCCCAGACTAAATGCTAATTATCATGTAGATGTGCTCTTTTTTTCTCAAACATAATTTACCCGGCTAATGTTAGGAAAAGATACATTGTATCTTGGTCAATAATCGACGTGACTGAACAATTCAGAACTTTGTATTTTATAGCAATAGCAGCTTTACATCAGTCTTAGAACCCCATAGAGGAGGATGCGATGAATGACAACGATAGAGGGGAAGTCACAGGAACACGAAAGGATTGGGTATCAGATGAAGACAAACACAAAAAAAGACTTTTTAAAGAGACGAACAACATCAGTACTCACCATACTAGATTTGAATCTGTGTTGAATTATTTGCTTGCTTTTGGGGTCTGTTGGAAGAGGAAAAAAAGTGAAGGATGAGAGTAATTCTGATATTTACCTTAATATTCTTGATCTTAAAAAACAACAACAACCCAAGGACTATTAATTACCTCAAAAGAAACACACACAAATTATTTCTTTTCTCCTAAAAACAATAACAATCAACATAAGATAGATCAATACCTTACAGATAATAATGAGAACAAGTTTTTCGGTTTCATGAAAAGTTTGTTAAATAATTTTTCCAATTAATTCAGGTATGTTGACACCATGACATCAACATAGCTGATCCACAACTGAGTAAACACAGACACGTTTGACACACTGAAAATTCATATTAAACATTTCTTTCTTAAGAGTATTTCATCATTACTGCACAAAAATGTTTTTACTTTGGAAACTAATTATCATACATATATGTTAAAAAATAAATAAACAACAAAACATAAAATAAAATAAGCTTGATCGTGATAACTTTAAAAAATTACATGCATCACTAACAAGCAACACTACAAGGAACTGATGCTGTATACCGCAAATGTTTAAGGTCTATCAACCCTAGTACCAAATGATGCTGCGTTTTGATGTTTTAAAACAGGTAGAAAAACCTAAATTCCTTGTTTTTGTCCATCCAAATGATACATCTTCAGTCATTTCCGCAAAACTGTTACTTGCAAACTCTTGCCTCTTAATAAACTCCTCTGCAATAATACACTTATGAAAACACCTTCCCCTTATTCCACAATCTCATCTCAGCACTTGCGTAGCCAAAACTTATTTTCTTGACTTTTCAATGCAACAGTATCTAATCAATTTAGGATTAATTGGAAGAAAATTTTTCTGTTTGTTTTATTCTAATTTAGAAAATAATCCAGGCCAGAGATGATTGGATCTTTTTTGGAGGGCTAGTGACTTTTATTGGATGCCCCTCTTACTCAGCAGAGATATCACAAGAAGTCATGTTTTCACTATCATTCTTACAATCAGTAGATAAGAGCTGGCTAAAGACCTTCTGTACATTCCAGCTACCAATTTTACATATACAGCAAGTCGCTTGTCCGTGCATTACATCACATTACCACCAAAAAAAAAAATAAGGATACATAAAAATATGCTCAACACAAAATTAAAAGCCCTAGGTGAATTTGTGCATTTTGAAACAACTCCATTAGAGGCGAGGTACAAGTTTGGGAGAACAAAAACTATCTGGCCAACTAAAAGGCAGTGCTACCACATGTATTTACGACACAGGCAGGAGCAGTGATTTTCTTTGATGCAGTAAAAAAAAAACAAAAAAACACACGCCCAAAAGAAAAAGACTCAACTAAAGTGAAAAGCAACAGATTCAACAAACAAGTGAAGCCAGAAAAAAACAGAACATAAAGTGAAAGCTGAAAGCCAAAAGTCAAAACATATGAATGAGTGAGTTGACAAACAAAAAAAGGAAAAGAAAGAGAGAACACTGACAGGAAGGAGAGATGAAGACAGAAAAAAAGAACAGAAAAGAAAAGTTAGAGGAGGTGGAGTTGGGAGGAGGTGAAACAAAGAGATGAAATGAGAAGCTTCATCTAACAAAGATGTCCCAAGTGATCAACACCACATTATGATTCAAGCCACAGACCTTACAAAGGACAACATCCTTCACACCCAGGTAGAAGGACAATAAATGATAAAATCACACGGGCATCATCAAGTTATTCATTAATTTACTGATCATCTTTCAAAATTGTTTAAATATACCCACAAAAAAAAAACAGAAAAAAAAAAAACTCAACACGTTCAAGCAAGCCACCAAAATAGGGGAAAAGCTTTGAAAGAAACATCGTAAAGATGAAGTTAGATTTTTGACCATCTCCCCAAATTAAAATTAGAAGGAAGACATGTGGAAAGACAGAATGAAAAACAAAGTCGGTTTATGGAAGTGTTATCGATGAAAGAAGAAAACATGTTTTTTAAAAAAAGGCTACAATCTTACCAAATTCTTCTAGAACAAATATGCCACCTTTCTGCGTAAAACATTTCCGGATGCTTGCTAGCTCAATAAACAACTGAAAGAAAAACCAGTTGACAACCATAACATAACAGAACATAAAGAAAACTGTGACATCTACAACAACATAAAAGACACTCTCATTTCTAAGGTACAATTGATCAAAAGTAAGGCAGTAAAACCAGGTATCTGATAAACTCCATTCCTTTGAACACATGGCAATCTTACTTTAGATGCTTCGTGATTAAACAGTGCATTTTTCTACTTTACATTTCCAAGAACTTACAGTGCGACTGAGACAGATCACTGACTCCATTGGTCACTACATTCTCAATAAAGAAATCAATAGCTTAATTAATAGTACAACTTCACAATGATTTCTGAACACTAAAATAGAGCTCAGGGAAGTGTTTGTGGGGAAGGGTTGCAAAGACTATTCACACTCAAATAAGAGACAAAGAACTTTCCGGTCCACTCAACAAGATGTTTTCAGCCACACGGTCAACAAAGGAACAGAGCTTCTAAGATACCTGGCAGTGGTTCTGACTGTAGACAGGCAGGAAGAAAAGCATTATAGTAGGGCACGGAATGGAGATTGGGGGAAAGAGGGGAGGGGCAGGGTTGAGGGGGGGGGGGTGTTGAGGAGCAGTGATGTGACTCCAGTGAGCAAGGCAGACTGCATAGAGGGGCAGAGGTGGCAGGACAAGGCTGGGAGAGAAGAAGACAGACAGACACACACACACAGACACACACACACACACACATGTATGACACGCACACACACACGTACATAAAACGTCATGACGTACATGTAGCCACGCCAGGTTGCCACAGTAGCTAAGGACACTAAGTCTCACTCCACACAAACACATACCTGGGATATCTCTACTTTTTCTTCACAAATCTAAGCCAGAATGCACAGAAATAGTGAGCACTTGCTCCTTCGATACTGAGAAAATTGTCTGATCACTTCTAAATTCCATAACCAGTAAAAAACAACGCAACCTTCTAACTAATCACACCTTAAATTATGCCTTAGAAAACAGACCAAGACTCATTAGCACCTCAATTCTATTCTTTAAGTCACACTTACTCTCTTTTTGAACCACTTGGACATTAATGTTAAGGGAAAAAATTAACAGTCGTTCAGGAAAAAAACCCGCCTAAGAAGCTACAGTCAATCCTTTTTAATTTTCTTGATCTCATAACAGTTCTGCCCAAACCCAAAAAAAAAGATAAAATAAAAACCTAGTCAGAAAACAACAGGAAACTTATACTTTAATATCTGACCATGAGACGGCCAGACGGTATATCACATTATTCTCTCTATATATCAATGTTCTGATCTTGCGCTACAAGTCCCTTGTGTCGTCCACTGTCAAGGTGATCAAATGATGCTATAGGATAGTTAAAAAAGAATCGAAGGGTTCCCTGACAAAATGAGCCACGTGTCAGGCCCCCCCTCCCAAAATATAACAACCACAGCTTCCAAAGCTGAACAATTTTTAGGCTGAATTCTTCTTTTTTTAGGACTCAAACACACAGCGGTCCATGTGCAAAATGACTTCAGCTTCACAATGTGTTGTGAACACAAAGGGGAAGAGGGAAATGTGGGCCATTAAATTCTGGAGTGCTTAAACAATGTGTTGCATCAAGGAGCCCTTCAATTCCACAAATAAAGACCAAAAAAATGTCTTCCTTTTCATGGGCCTTGAGCTTTTTCACAAGTAATATCCCACCTATTTACAGCTTTGGCTGTTGAGATTGTAATGTGAGCTGTAGTTGAAGGAATATTCATGGCACTCAGCAATTCCTCAGGTATTATCAACTATAGTTTTGCTTACATACTCATGCCCTCAGTTTTTTGTAAGTTTGCACCATGTTTTCTATTGCACTATTTCTACTCACATAGTCTTTTTTTAGATTTTGACTGACTTACATGTTTTAAGAACAAGTACCAAATGGCGTGGATTTTGTAAGGCACTAAAATTCTTTGATCTTCTTTCAGACACAATGAATTGAACTGGAATGTTCCATTTTACAGTTTATTTACTGTCACCATTCCTGGATTCAATATCTTTTACGTTGTATCCACACAAAAAATGTCTGCACAAAGTTCATTATTTTCTCCTTCCTAAAATATAATTTCATGCCAGCATTCATAATTTGAAAGGAAAAGATGACTTTCTGTCCGCCTGAATACTAATTGTTTATCCTTAAAGGCAATGGAATTTTTCGAAACAGAAGTTACACAAGCATACACATATATACATTTTAAAAAAATAATTATGGCCAATAATTTAGGGTCTACATTTGTGTTAGTCATCAATTTCATCATATAGCTTTCTAAACAAGGGGCATGAATATGTAAACAAACTATAGGAACCATCCCTTTACATTGATGGGGAAATCTACCTTTTATTTAAAAAATAGTTTTGCCAAAGATTAGCACCATTTGATCAGGAGGGGAAGGGAGGAGAAAAAGCAGACAATAATCAGGGAGTGGGAGACACAGCTGAAGGTAGAGGGGGGGGGAAGGTCACAAGATGTACAGTGCAGGCTCTAGGCAATCAAATCACACAACAAGTGGCTGGCTACACAACACATGATGATGGGGAGGGGGGGAACAACAGTCTAGATGACCATAGGCATACAAAGACAATAAACACCTCTACGTCACATGCATCAATGACCCTAGACTATTCCACAGCAAGGTGGGTGGGGGTGTAAAATGTACATGACTCGAGATGTCTCGAGTCTGTTCTGACCTGGATCTCAGCACAGAAAATTATGTCAAATTCATTTATATCCTGTGGCACCGTATTGATAGCTTTTGTTCCCTCGCTATTAACAACACCCAGTGAAGAAGAATAGGTAGAGTTTTATGTATTTTAAAAAATTACAATTTGCGAAGCAGATCAACAGGAACAAGATATGAAATTATAAGCGAAAGTATTTTACTGCAAGCAGACCAGCTCTGATTTTCACAAACAGACACACTATCTTTGAGACCATTATGAGTTCATAGTATATAACATAAATTGTATATCAGACACTTACACACCTGTGAAGAAAGTTATCATCTTTGCATTCACATTTAGGGTATAAGCCAACTCATTGCAAGAGACAGTTGCACAGTCACAACAGCACAAAATAAAAATTAGTTGCTCCTTGAAAACCATTGCGCTCTTTTAATAACATTTACCTACTTAAAAATTGAAGAAAGCTGAATTTGCAGTTGGACAAACACCACAGGATGAGCTTTTTTTTGGAGCACCAAATTTTAAAAAAACAAAAAAAACAACAACTACAGAATGGTTAAATACCAGTTGCTTTTGCTTCGTTTATAGCTGAATTCAAGATGAACTATTTTGAGGTACAAAAATTTTGACTAATTTCCAAATGACTAAACTTTTTAAAGCTTTCTATAGTTTGGTTGTAGACTAAAAAATATTGTGTCATTGAAAATATTTCCCACATCGTGATAACTGCTCTGAGGGGAATGTCAAAAAATACTTTTTGTCTCTAAAGAATCTAGGTTAGAACAGCATTTAAGTATAGATAGCTAGTGCTACTATACATAAAGCTTATTAATTATCTAGTTCTCGACGAGAAACTAAAGTAGCATCCTATCCTCACTCTACCTTTACAACCCCGTAGGAGGCCTCAAATCTAGTTTCAGTACTGTCAACAGGAAAAACATGGCACACATTGCATTCTCAATCTTTGAACAAGATCTGAGCATTAAAATTTTTTTTTTATAACTTCTACCTACGTCTCAAAGCAGCAGTAGGCTATTTTCTGCCTGGCATAATGTTAAGCTGTCTACAGGAAAAAGATTTCAGAGAGGAATCCCCAGTCTTGGAGAATTACGAGACACTCGAGTTTGGAAGAAAGAAAATTCCGGAAGACCGATAGGACAGGAAAAAAAGTGAAGCTTGGGAAACTAGACACAAAGACAGCAGAACTTGTGAGGTAGTAACACAAGTGGGACAGATAATGATATAAACATCCCGACTGCAAACTGTGCAAGGAGTACAGCTAACTAGGCACACACTCACTTACAAACAAACACACACACATAAACACACACACACACACACATAGTGTCATTGCACTCATCCTACACAATTTTACCAAAAAAGAAAGAAATAAAGACTAAAACAAAAACAAATAGTCAACAAACCGAAGCCACAAAGGTACACATATATAAACATAGATATGATATAATAAATATAAACATAGATGTAAATACGTATTGTTTTTCTCTGAGACAGAGAATTAATCTCAGGGTGTGAGACTGGGGGGGCCTTTGGTTACCTCTAAGTCCTGGCGGCACAGCGGCAGAAGGCAAACAGAGGGAGATAATCGCATGAGCAAACAGGCCATAAAATGTTTGAGACGGGCTGGGATGGGGAATGAGGGTTGAGGTGGGGGGTGATGGAGTGGAATCTCTGAGAAGATACTGTTGTAGTACTAGCTGACAGAGAGGCAGGGAGAGAGAGAGAGAGACGGAGGAATAGAGACCAGGGAAGGGGTGAAGACAGGAGGCTAGAGAGACAAACATTTTCAGTCATTACGACACTAATCAAAGAAAAGAAACACAATTTTTCTCATATGCCATTGACTCAAATAGAAAACAAGAGTGAATTTTTTTTTAAAACCAAAAAACCCAGAAAAACCCAAGAGCATGATGAGCTATTTTCTAAGCACACAACTCAAACTTCTTTCCAGACAGTTTTTCTACATTATCTATTTCGCACAATACTCAGCAGTCTAAGCCTTCGTTTTTTCTGGAGACAAAAACAAAACACCACCTGCCAACCACCCCATTAAAACAGTAAACAAGAAAAAGAAACATAGCTCTGTTTGGTAGTCACCAACACTGAACATAACAGAAAAAACAAAAGACCATACCCTAGCCAACTGTGTTCACTATGCCTGTCAGTCTTTCCGTCAAAGAACAAACGAAAAGAACAAAAAGTGAGTGCAAATAAAATCAGGAGAGACGCCAGGTGAGGTGGGGGGGGGGGGTAGCAGGGAACGACAGAGGTGGGTAGGTGAGGGTAGGCTTCAAGGGGCAACAGCACAGCTCCTGGTGAATTCAGGTGATCCCATAGGATGAGAAAAATTTGTTCGCAGCCATAAAGAGCGTGGGGAATACTTCACTCAAGAAAAAAGCACTTTGCGAGCCAATATTGAATTTATTTTACGACTAAAGAGGAATTGGAGTTATTTACCCTGCAATGAAAATATTTTTATGGTCTATTCACATGCAATAATCACTTGACTCAGTGACACTTGGCTCTGTTTTTCTAATTTAGGGCAAAGTGGGACACTGGTATCTGCTGATGATTTAACCGGTATCCCTGTTCGAGCTAGTTCACATCTTCACATTTTGGTGACTTAGCCATAAGGGAAATGTGTTCAGCGTGTGAGTCTGGGGCCATACTTGTAGCACATTCAGGACTGCACCATGGGTCAACATATTACAAGGAAACGTAATGTAAAAATATAATGCTGCAAATATCCTGATAGCAAAACAAGAGCAGGAAGAAGCATAAGTGGGCTATTGCTTTTTTTACTCTTCAGGTAGCCTCTTTTCTTCCCAGCTCAGGGTTCAAACAACTATTGAGTTCCACAGCCATAACAGTTATAAACACAAGGAGAAACCTACCCCATGCCCTATAAGGCAGACCGGTTGAGTTAAGACAAACTTTGAAGGTGGACAAAAGCACATACATACAAACAAACAGTCATTCAGCAACATTAGAAAGTTCAAATGTTTTTTCAAATGAAGGAGGGCTGAGAGGGATACATCTTCCCAGCAAAAAGACCAAGACACTGGATAAAAATTCTCCCCATATGAAAATCAAACTCAGGTCTTCTGTGTGCAATGGTGAAGCGCATAACCATTACACCACAGACCATAGTGAAATAGTGTGGGTTTAACGCCCCTATCAACACGATTAGGTTATTTTTTAGTTTTAGTAGAGGTTTTACGGCGCTCGCAACTGCATAAGGTCATATGAGCGCCAGAAGATTAGAGGTGTTACAAGAGAGTAACAAACATAAAAAAGAAGAAGGGAAGATAAGGACGATTGATGTTTCATAGGAAAGAAGAAGCAAACCACACCAGAGCACCCGCCAACCACCCACTTCAGTTATTTAAGAGGCCGTCACCACAGATGCCGGTCAAAAGAAAGTATGCAGACAGAAAGACAGAATACATAAGTAAGTGGGGGGGGGGGGGTGATCCTGTTGCGGCAGATGGAACAAACTACCTGAGAGCGGTTGCACAAATAACCTACAAGGACTAAAGGAAACAATTTTACTTTGGCTGGAAGAAAATTCAATGTTGTGGACGGGTGGCAGTAGTATCAGAACTGCAACTGCCATTTAAGGCTGAGCAAAAATTAAATCAAGGACGGCGCTACAAGCTGGGTACAAATCAAGGAAGCATATCTTGCCAAAATAATGGTTTTGACCCAGCCTCAAATAGCTGTTCTACCGTCCGATACTCCAATGGGGCCAATGAGAACTATGAAATGTTTAGCAAGCATTGGATAGGATGCGTCACTACAATGAGAACAAATCAACCCCACAGTAAACCAGTGCTCTCCACTGGGTTGTCTACTCATTTTGCCTTTTCTCTTCTTAATGTTTATTTTCCCTTCAATATAGTACCATCAGATACTTGACGATCAATATACCAACCACATTTAAGCAATTACAAAGCAAACTGTACATAACCCGCACAAGAGCTTTTTAACAATAGAACAAGTAAGCCTACTCCCAGCCCCGATAAGAAAAAATATATACATTTAAAAAATGAAAAATTAAGTATTCAATCTTATTCTCTCGGTCCACACAGTCGCACTACTAGTCACACTCTCAACACTGTCCTTCAAAAAGAAAAAAACCTAAGTATATATGGCCTCCTTTTATTGAAGAAGATTTTGAAGACAAACAAATGCTTTCAAAAAAGCAAACAACCCTCTCCATTAAGTACACCACTGGGAAAAAAATGCAAAAAATACACATTTTAAAATTGGGATTTACCCCCTAAAAATTAAGGCATGCAGATGATCAAAAGGAAAATCCTATCACTAAATATAACAGAAACATTTTAGCTTAACGCAATGTGCCTGACAAACAGAACACATTAAAGCAGACACACAAACAAGATAAATTATTTCCCACACTCAAGTACAGAGACATTTCTACTCTTATTTATTGAAACCTAATGCGAAAGCCAGAGTCATAATATTAAGTCGCAGTACCTCTACCAACATCATTGCTTAAGTCCTCACCAAGAGACAAAAACCTTCTAATCTATTCAATGAAAATTAGTTCAACTTCGTAAGTCCCACAAACGCACAGACAAAAGGGCATCTTTAATTAATTTTTTTCCTTCATACATTTTACTTCCACAATCATATCTGAAACAGCCCCCATTAATCTTTTCCACAATTTTTCAGTCATCTATAGAACAAAGTTACATTGAGTTTGAAATTGAAACAGACAAATCCTGCCCAGAGTTGTCAAACAAATATTGAACAACACAAAGACAAACAAAAGAACTTTGTCTAAAGGAAGAGAGGAGAGACAAAAAGCCACCCTCTCCTCTTTATTCTTGCATCATCTCTTGTACCTTTCTCCTATTTCCTCCAATCACATCTATAACTAAACTAGGGATTTCGCAAACATCATCCCCTCCTTTTTTTCAGCATGTTCCCACAACCCTTCTTACACGCCCCCCCCCCCCCAAACAATTGTAGTCTACTCCTATTGCTTATCAACAGCAACATAACATCTCTTCTTTTACTCAACACTGCTGCCAAATTGGCACAGTTTATTAAATTCATGTCATTTGAAAATTCCAATTTGCCTCTCTTTTCCTTCAACGACTTCTCCTTTTTCAACAGCTCATTTTCAATCTACGTTCATGATTGCACCCTGGGAATCTTTTCTAGACCTTCACATAATCCACCTCGGCAGCATTTACACCATGAATGCTTCAACCAACCCTCTTTAAAAATTCCATTTTCTGACATGGAAACCAATTTGATTTATAAGAGGTGATCAAGAGAAAAAATTGTTTCCCATGCACAATAATCGGTCTCTTGTATACCACGGCCACCTTGTAAACAGTTGTCTTACATCGCCCAAGAGAACCAACGTAGAGGTATGACTTCAACACTGTACACTGCCACAAAGGATAGGTGTAACTGGATAAAGCCAGTACACAGCTGATATTGACATCTTTTGAAAAACCTGATAGAGAAAAGGGACCCTCATTTTCGTTCTCTCCGTTTATTTTCTTCTTTAATCAGATATTGCAGGTTCAGAGGTCAGACAGTTAGCCATTTGCGAAGACACTTATTTCCCCTCCTTTTCATTTCTCTTATTCCATATATGCAGCAACCATATTGCCAGACCATCATCACACGTCATGTCCGTGCGTCACCACTGTGCAAAAACAACATGCTGACCACAACCACGTGCCTACCCATGGCTAGGATTATTCCACCTACTTAAAGTGGCAACTATACAAAGTCATACGAGGAGTACTGCTTGAGTCACCAGACAACACAACGGAAGGAAAATTATGTTAAAAATATAATGAATTGCATCATCGGTGTTCACGAGAATTGCACAATGCATGATACAAAACTGGCAAGTCATACAGAATAAGAAATAACATCTTGAAATGCAGCCAACAACATAGAGAAGATTTAAAAAACGAAACTCTTTACATCGTCCACGAGGGGAAAAAAATGGGAAAGGAAAAGAAGAAAAAGAAAAGCCTTCAAAACTTTGTAGATCAGAACTTGTGAATGCAAACTCCTACTTTCATCTACCTTGTACTGCTGTAAGCGTGGAAGGAAACTCACCAGCTGAAGTTTTTAAGACAATTTTTAACCAAATACTTGGCAGTACCCACTATGTTTTCTCAGGACTTTTATCCTGTACGTTTCATTTTCCATTTCACAATGACACTTCAACCTTTCAAAGCTGTAGCATTTGGGTGAAATCTTTTTAATATCAAGACCAGTTCTTACCAATTTCAGAATTTTTCTGACTAAGCTAAAAAAAAAAATATCTTCCTGCACTGCCTTATTTCCTTCAGTGAGATAGCAAATGAGCACATTTTTTCATAAATGTAAAGGCTCTTTTAAAAGATGTCTTTAGACTGAAAGTCCACTAGACACAATTTTTAAAATAAGACTTGCTCCCAAAATCCTACGGCCAATGAATAGCAGATAATTCGACTGTACATACACTGAGCTTAAAGAAGAGAAAAAGTGATTAATGCACATATATAGAAACCTGTGAACATGTACACCAGACTGGCACCACAGCACATGAAGCTTTGCACAGATGTAGCCAATCACTCAAACAAGAAGGGGGGAAAAACAGATGCAAACAGATTGTCAATAACTCCAGCAAGGGTTGGGGGAGGGGGGCTGGGAGGTGGGGTGAGGTTCCGCTTACTGGAGGGGGGAAGGGGTGAGATAAGGAGGGGGGTGATCAACGTAGTGGCGTTAGGGCTAAGTAGATTTTCAAAAAATGTTTATGTAAACACATCGAGCAGGACCATCAACACAAGACAGAAAGGTGAAGAACAGGCATAAAAGGTATGCAAAACAGAAAAAAAAAGTTTTAAAAAACCAAAAAAAAACCCAAAACAAAACAAAAAACTGTCCAGTCCAGATCAGATTTGCAACTAATGTTGTCACCATATTCTATCTTAAATAATATTTGAAAAAAAACAAAACAATCTGCACTGCCCATAGCGACTTCCTTGCATTCAACAGATATTTAAAAAACTCTTCGCTGGTGTCGACCGCGTCTACCTCAATACTGTTTCTGATCAAACTAAACAGACAGCATTGGACACAAAACAAAGACCCTTTGAGTGAATCTGAACTTGCTTAAAGACACTGTGACAAAGAAAGGCGACCATCACGTGAGAGAAAAAAATCGCATCATCTTTGGGGGGGGGGGGGGGAGAGTACAGCCTGAATTATCGGGGAACAGGGCAACCCTCAACCAATGAGAAAAAAACATTTGGGAGGTAAAGACGCACTTTGAAAAGCATCATTAGGAGCCGGTCAAAGGGAGAGTCAGAAGGCACAGAACATATAAAAAGACTCAGTCAACCCATACAAAATAATGAGAGGCTATCAAGCAACAACGACAGAAAAAGGTTGGAGGAATGAGGGAGAGAAGAGAACTAAGAGAGAGGGGGGGGGGGAGAGAAAGGAGGATGTTGGAGGGATGGGGAGATGTTGAGTATGGTGGGTTGGAGGGAACTGCCTGATAACATATCAGTCAATTACACATGGTGAGATGTAAACGTCACAAATAAATAGTACGTCATCAGCTTTAAAGAAAAGAATGGCTACATAAAGAACAATGTAAAATGCTTTTTAAAAAATTCTTTCAAACAATTTCATCATTGATTTTTTTTTTCAAAGTCATTATATTCAAACCTCTCGTTCATCTCAACAATAATAACACAAAGCTATGCTACAGTTAAACTGCAAATTTTCTTTCTCTTCTCTTGAGACTCCTGCTCGTGCCTTAAACACAGTTGCCATCTCATTCTCATCAGACTAACAATATATATGCATGTGGTACGCTGGTACATTTTCTTCACTTTCATTGAGATTTATAAACTTCCACTGATCAGAGAACAAGAGAGGCTGCAACACACAACATAATATTACGCGTGGGTCTATTCAGCCCCGTGAGTGTCTAAAATGGGACAATAAATAACAAAAAGAAACACTCTTTTCACACAAATGAACACCCACACACAAAAACACGTACAAACACATGCGCGTGCGCCGCGCAAACACACACACACACACCTATGATCATGGTTGAAATGGGTAATAAAGTCATTTAATTCATATGTGCCTGCATATGTGTTTGAGTATGCGTGTGTGTGTGTGTGTGTGCATGTGTGAGTGTGTGTGTGTGTATGAATGTGTGTGTGTGTGTGTGTGTGTGTGTGTGTGTGTGTGTGTGTGTGTGTGTGCATGTGTATGTGTGTACATCTGTGTGTCTTCACATATGTGTAGGCACACCACAAAAGCTGATACTACTTGAGGTACACATCAGCATGTATGCACATCAGTACATATATATCTATATTACGTATTTCCACTCGAGATAGTGAGGAGCATATTATGTAAACAGCACTGTGTCTGAGAGTGTGTGTTTTATATGTGTGCGCACACACGTATTGCGCTGACGCATGGGATAACACATTCTGCAGCCCTGGGGGCGACTCACCTTGCTGTTGTGTAGCAGCAGCCCGATGCCCTCCATGCACACCTGGAGCAGGCCACCCTCCTTGGTCTTGAGGTCCTGCACCGGGAACTCCCCGCTCAACTCTGGCCCCGCTGAAATCACGAGGTGACCAAAAACAATTAATGCCCCATTATTAATATCAATAATAATAATACTAATAATAATAACAACAACAATAAGAATCATTCCATTTATATATGGCATATCCACTCTACAACATGATCTATGAATTTTACAACTACAGTCGAACCTGTGTAAGATAGAATCACAAGGGAGCCAGAAAAAAATTCCATCTTAGTCATTTTCTGTCTTAGACAGGGGAATTTAGCGGGGAGAAGGAGGGGGTTCAAAGACCCAGCCAGTGGGATCAAGCGTCGCTTGTCCGATCGGCAAGCGATCGCAAGTGTTCAAAACTTCCCACTTCTCAGCTGCTATCTTCTCTGATAATGATGTCAGTCTTATTTATCCAATTACCACCAGTGCTTGCATTTCATAGGACCACTGTTTGACCTATTAAAAACAGAAACGTTCGAACATCTCCTTTGCTTCCACCCTTAGCCGCACCCATCGGTGTAATTGACACAGTCAACCAATGCCACACCTCACTGCCATGTAACAACGATTCGAGGAACTCTTTTCTCAGCTGGCTGTACGATCAGGGTGGCAGGCATAGGTTAAACTAATTTCGCACCTTTGGCCTCTGGCTACCAATGAAAGTTTCCGTGCTGGGGCGCCACTCGTGCACTTTCTCTGGCACTCGTGATTTGACATCCACACCATCCTGACCATCTTCATCGCTCAGGGCTCACATAGACAGGGTAACATCTACCCTCAAAATGCACCCCTACTCCCCTTTCTCGCCTGGCAGCATAGCCTTAAGTTTAGAGCCGGTGGATGGTTGTTTCAAATCAGGACTGAACGGGCAAAACATTAATTTTCCGTCTTTGACAGGTAAAACCCTCGGAAGGGAGCGAATTTTTCTTTCCATTTCTGGATTGGACAAGTTTCCGTTTTATAAGGTATATAAAGATGAATATATCAAGGGGGGAGCAGAAAGACCATTAGAGACAGGTTTCTGCTTTACACAGGTTTCCGTTAAGGCAGGTTCGACTGTATTATTACCCCAGCAGATCCCCTGAAAACACTCGGAAACATTCTCAGCTTCCCAGGAAGCATACAGGGCAAGCTGCAGATTTCATGAGCTCAAACACTAACAGACTGACAGGATCATTCCCTGTCTGCAGCCAGGCACCCATTTTCACCTGGGTGAAGTATCGAGCTCCTGACAGAATTTGAACACACGACCATACGTTTGTTCGTCCAAGAGCCTAACCACAAGGCCATCAACGTCAAAAATATATAACAGTCCTAGTGTGCCTGTATCGAGTCATGAATCCACTCCAATAAAAGGTGCATATCGCAGGCAAGCTCTTCAAATTATGTATTGAGCCAAAAAAGCAAAACTTTTCAGGAGAGAGAAAAAACTGCTTCCATTCTTTAAACAATTTTACCCACGTTAATTATTTCTTCTTGTTTTTGTTTTTTTCAACATTTCGACTTTTAATTTCAATAAAGTATTTCTTGCACGAAACTGAAATGAAAAAGTTAAAACTTTAGGTTCAGTATATCAGAACAACTGGCAGACAATATATTTCACAGTATCTAGCTTATCCAGTTAAGCTGTTCAGAATTTGTCATTTCTGTCCCCGAAGACACAGCATTTCAGCTTGATAGGTGTAAGCCACTATTCTCAGACATGTCCTTCGCACAGACTGCTAAGCACCCAACTGTAGCACAATGAACAGAGGAAAATAAGGAAAAGTGCAAGGAATTCAACCCATGAAAATTGCTAGGCTGCATCCACAAAACCCATTCCAAAAGGTCACACCCACGTAGTCTGAATCCTGCAATCACACACATTTAAAGTTAGGCGATATAGCAATTATTAGAACAATTAAAACAATTGGGAAACTGACAAAACTTAGGTCTCAGCAAGTGAGTGTGGGTTTAACGCCCCTATCAACACTATTAGGTTAGATATTTAAGAGGCAGTTATGTCTCATAATTCCAAGCCTCCCCCCCCCCCCCTCATAAAATCAAAGGAAGAAATCGAAATCGAAGCACAAAGTACAGAGTATGTTAGCAAGTGTAAAGCAATCAACAACCTGGTGGTCTCCCGGTGTTTCTGCTGGCGGCTCTCTCCATGGCTTCCTTCACAGAGAAGTACAGCTCTCGACACTGAGGACACAGCAGGGAGATTCCCGGGTTACCAATGCATGATAGAAATAGAGTGGAGTTCGCTCTAATCGAAATCTGCGAGACTGACAGATTTTCTTTGGTTTAGCCGGATTTTTGGTTTAGAGTTGTGCTCAAACAGAATGGGGGAAAAAAATCAGATAAACCCGGTTCAGACTCCACTGCATACATTGTTATAAAATTCAGCTTGCAGTGGAAAATTAACAATTTTGGATACTGGTATTGCGTGAGGAGGCTAGTCTTACTTCAAACATAACTTTTTTACCTACGATCCAAAGAACCAGACCTGTTTGCGGTTAAACAAGATCACTTAGCAGGAATGCCATCCTCATCTCCTAGAGGAGGCTGAGGTGGCTATCTAAGTGGTCATGACAAGGGGTACTAGGCATAAATTTTGTTAAAAATTAAGTCAAGTTTTCTCACAAAGCAGGTCATACATGGAAAACTAGTATATACACACAATGACTAAAACTTCTCGGTCTTTGTTAAGACCTTTTCAGTTCCTTCACATATTAAGCCACATACGTGATTTCTCTTTCAAGATATCACCTTGAGACTCCCGACTTGATTTCTCTAATTGCTACACGAAAGCCTGGACAAACAAAACAAACTACGCTACAGTAGCATTGAATGTTCCCACGTGTACCTTCTTGGTGTAAAACTGGTTGAGCTGGACTTTGTCCTGGTTCTTCCTCCACAGGCACAGCACGCGTGTCTTGGGGCAGTAGGTCATGTTGACCAGCTTCTCAAACCACCAGCGGTCATGGATGGCGCCCGTCACGCTACGCAGCAACAGGCAGTCGTCGCAAACCTGAGCACCACAGGAAGGTAGGAAAAAGAAAAGTCACATCAGTGGACGAAAAGACAAAGATAGAACATGGCTGGTGGTGACCGAACCAGAAGCTACTGTTTTGTTTTGTTAGTTTATGTGGAGGGGAGATCATCAACATAGTAAGGGTGATTTAGTGCAGGGAAAACTGAGGACATATCTGAGCGTGCCTGGTGAAAGGGACCACATGACGCATTTTGAAGAATCACGTTTTTTTGCATTTTCAAATTTTAAAGATATCTTCAGTAGTTTTTGAGATACGGGTGATTTTGTAGGGCAGGGTACCGAAACAAAGTTTTGAGAAAAACAGCTTTAAAGTTTCCCCTTTGTTTCTGCTTCAAATAGATAGACCTACGCTTCCAGACGACCTGACAACACATTCGCTACTCACAAACCAACTTTAAAAAGCATTTAAGATGAAAGAACAGCTTCAAAGTGTTTATATTACGTCTTCAAAACAAATTCACCACCACTTTGAGCAAGAGTTTTCAAGAAGGTAGTGTCAATTGCCACCGAGTGATGCAGCGACACTTGATGGCGTCAATTGTCAGCGAGTAAATTGGAGCTCTTTTGTGTTTGAGAGTAGAACTAGCCTGTATGTGCTTGGTGTTCTGCGTTCGTGAAATTGCGACACACACCTTTCTCTTTTCCCCTCTGTGGGAGGGGGTGGGGGTCTCTCTCTCTCCCCTAACCCCCGTCCCCCGGATTTATTTTCTCCGATATATATTTATATATATATAAGAAGCGTATTTCTGCTTGAGTTTGTGTGCATTTGTGGCATACTTCTAGAATTGCCTGTGTTGGTTCTACACTGAAGCATAGGCTAGCCTACGTCTCGTTCAAAACATGACAAGTTGAAGTTGGTAGTTCTAGATGTTCGTCCAATGAAATTAGAAAACAAATTGACCCACTTAGACATGAGGAGCTCGAAAGGATAGCCAGGAAACAAGACTTTCATTTTACTGTAAAACAAAATTTTTCAAATGAGCTTGAATTTATGCAAAATGATATTCCTTGATAAAAATAAGTTTTCAGATAGTTTTGAATACCATTGTGCAGGTAAAAAGAAGAATTTGAGTGCAAAACATTCGGGAATTGACCTATACTATTTTCCTTTCGAACCCCAGAATGTGTGTAACTACTCGTTATATATAATGACTTATCAAGTTATGAGAGGGGGTTAGATCTAACTTATCCATGTGTTCGTAACTCATTATGAATAGAAAGCTAAAGATAGAGCGTTGTTTTTAGACTTGACACCGCGTCACTCGGTAGCAATGGACACTACCACGTCAATAAAGTCAATTGCCACTGCTTCACTCGGTGGCAATTGACCTTACCTTTCAAGAAATAGATCTCGGTTTGCGCAGGGCAGAAAAATGCGATACAAGTTTGCTCTCCAAAAAGGCGAAAGGGTATGGATGCGCAAAGCTCCGCTTCATTTACATGTTCTAGATATTCATGCGTACTACCCGCCACTAGAGAGAGGAAAGAATGACCTAAATTTTGGTATGCAATGTGATTGGGCCGACTTTATGAATGGACAAGAGAAACCATCCGCAGTGTGTACTCGGAAAACTAATTTTCACACGCATTTTTGGGGATTATGCAATATACGTCAAGTAAAAAAAAACATCTTTAAAAATGTATTTTAAAGTACAAGAAACTTAAGTCCTTTAAATATCGATATATTAAAGGTTAAAGAAATCACTTTTAATGGAACTTAGTTCTTGTAAAAAAATTCTATTTTTGACCTTTGAAGCCTGATATCTCGGTTTGAGCAAATGCCTCTTGTGGTCCCTTACACCAGGCACGCACACATATAAAGAGAGGAGAAGGATAGAAAACAAGCAGGACCGACCAGTTGTACCCTCCTATCACCCATACATAGGAGCTATGTTAATGATCCAGACCCTTTGCTGTAATGAGGACACAGGATAAGACAAGACCAGTCAAGACATGACATAGCCACATAAGGTCAGATAAATCATACTGTCAATTTATAGGAGATTTAGAGATTAACTCAATACCAAAATCTACATGCCTATATACTGGCAAGAACCACTATATTTATCGCCTAGGTTCAACTGTTCTTAAAATATAATTGTGAGCTTTAGGATTCAATACAATAATTTGGCCAAATATTTTGTAAATATCTATAATCTTCCTTTTCTCCCCACAAAAATAAGACCAGCATAAGCCTCAAATTCGTCAATCTTCATCCTGAAAGACAGCCAGGCAACCTTCCGCGTGATGCACAGTGTTGTCTCTGTATAGTCTCCTCACCTCCATGAAGAGCATGTCCCCTGTGTTGTCAGTGCCCCAGTGGACAGTGAAGGATTGCTTCTGCATCTGACGACTGCCCATCGGCTTCAAGTCAATGTCATTGCCATACTGAGGGTACAGGACGAACAACATACTTAACATGATTACATGCAGGAAACAGGACCACAAAAAAACAGTTTGAATAAGACAGCGCATATGAATACAGCTACTGAAAAAGATTTGATATACATGACAGGTCAGATCAAGATTTGATTTGAGGCAGCATCCATTAAATTAGTGAAAGCTTTGACAATTTCAAACAAAGCATGACACAGGGCTGAGTGACTTGTGTAAGAGTCACAGAATCAAACTCTGAAACATAGAACATCTATTTAAGGAGCAAGAGGTCTTTAGTTTGTTTTAGTAAGAGTTCTATGGCACTTGCAACACTATAAGGTGATGTAAGTGCTGAAGATAAAAGATGTTACTAGAGAGTAACATAAACAAAAGAAGGAGGAAGGATACAGACAATAGATGTTTGATAGGAGAGAAGGAACAAACCATACCAGAGCACCAACAAGTGTTTAGAGACTAATTTGGACAGATGAAACCACACCACATCCACCACAACTACTTTGTTTTGTTTTTTAGTAGAGGGTTTTATGGCGCTCGCAACTGCATAAGGTCATATGAGCGCCAAGGGGTGGGTGTCAGCAGAGAAGTCTTTACAGGGAATCAGACTTACTCTGCTCACTTCTCTAGCTTCAACAGCACAAGGTCTGCTTCGACTATCAAGGCACCCCGGAAATAGCGGGTCACAAGAGTGCGACAAACATACAAAAGAAGTAGAGGAAAATGACATTAGTAAGGATCAGAAAAGAAAAAGCAGCAGTTCCCTGTTGTAGATCAGGCACAGTTAGGAGCGTGACATGATGAATCAGCCCATTTACAATTCTACTGTGCTTGAAAGAGATGTGTCCCTCCTTTGGGAATGGCCTAATGACACTACAGTCAGTGGCACTGCCCCTGGGGGTAACTACTTTGTGTAAGACTCCGCCACATGCTGTTTTAAAAAGTGAAGTATAATGGAGTTTATACTGCTTTTATAGCATTAATAAGAGTTTCACAGCACTTGCAACACAATAAGGTCATAAAAGAGAAGAAAATAAGGTGTTACAAGAGATAAACATATACCAAAAAGGAGGAGGAGGAGAGATGGAGATGATAGATGTTTGATAGAAAAGAAGGAGCAAACCAGACCAGAGTACCCGCCAACCACCCGCCGACCGGTGCACTCACCAGCTGCTGTATGTTGTCCAGCAAGTTGTTGATGTCCTGACTCTGCTGGAGGCCGATGTGCGACTTGCCCAGCAGACGCCGAATCTTCTTCTTGATCTCGTTCTTGGGCACCCTCATCATGAGCATGAAAGCTGCCAGGTTGTACAGCATGACGGCCAAGAGCCTGTCCTCATCAAACTCCAGGCGTTTCTTCTCCAGGTCGCCCAGCGAGTTGTACCTGGCACATAAGACACACGATATGAACACAAAACAAACAAAAATGGTGGTCTGTTTGTTTGCTTGAGTCAATAGAAGCACATAGAAACATCAATGGTCATATAGTGCTTGAAAAAATAAGACAGACAGACAGAACCAACGGAGGGAAAGTAAAGAAATACGACCAACCAGTAGCATCCTCCAACCATCCACAGAAAAGCTGGAGGGGAGGTGGGTTAGTGGAAACAGTTTACCTTGCAAATCAGACCTGTGCAAGAGGAGAGGGCCAACCATTGTCAAATAAAAAAGTGGTAACCCTCAACAGGTGGTCCTCGTGGAAAGCATCATTATGATTTTTTAAAATTCAAGAAGGGAAGAGAGAAGCGGTTGTTTTGTACAGGTGAACCGATGGTGGTTAGAGCAAGTTCGACTGTATTTTTCTATTAATGTTATCATTGCCTTGATTGATACAAACAGGTCTATTCTACAATACAGCATTTGGTCCAACAGGAAAAGTAGAGAAGAAAAAAAGAAGGAAGGAAGGAAGAAAACAAACAGAGACGATTGCATCTGCTACTAAGCTAAAGCAACAGTGAAAAGAAGTATACAGAGCTGACCACATAAGGGCCTTTACCAACCACGCTAAAAGTCAAAGTAGTATGGAGAGTCTTTTTTGCCTCCACTCAAAACAATTTTTTCAAATGGTAAAATTTAAGAGCCACCTTCTAAAACAACCTTTGTTCAATTGAAATTACTTAAACAATTTTTTTTAATGGCCAAAGTTAAGAGGCACCTTAAAAAAATAACTTTTGTCCAGTTGAAACAACTTAAAAATTAATTGAACAAAAAAAAATAAATGACCTCCTGCCCACTCACCTCTCCATCATCTCGGAAGGCCTCTGGTCCATGCCGATGATGTCCCTCTCCTGCGCCACGGCGTCCAGGAACATATCCTCCCAGAACTGCATGTGGTCCCAGACCCGCGAGCGGTCCTTCCCCACCAGGCCCTCAAACAGGTAGCTGCGGCTCTGCACCGCCTCGGCTGTGAGCCCCGCGGTGCCCGTGTGCACCAGCTGGCCGTCGTGGTAGCGGTAACCCGAGCTGTAGGCGCTCTTGGTGCTCCAGATGCTGGAGGAACGACTGCGACGAGAGTTCAAGTTGGTCGGCTGTGGAGGGGGGGGGGGGCCAGAGACGGACACATTGAGACAGGGCTGGGGTTCCAGGCTAACAAAGTTGTGGATTAGAGAAAAGCTGGGGGGTTGAGAGAAAGGGCAAGGTTCAAAGCTGCAAAAGGTCTGGATTAGAGAAAGGTTGGGGGTTCCATGCTGCCAAAGGTCTGGATTAGTTTAGTAAGAGTTTTTTCGGCACTCGTAACACAAATAGGTAAAAAAAAGTACTGAAATTAGAAGTACTAGAGAGTAACATACAAAGAAAAGAAAGAGCAGAGACATGGACAATAGATGTACGATAGGAAAGAAGAAGCAAACCACACTTGAGCACCCTCCAACCACCCAGACGTCTGGATTTGAAAAACCCTGGGAGTTTCAGGTTGAGAAAGGTATGGATTCGAGACCGAAAAAAGATGGGATTCACTGTTGTAAAAATTCAGAATTCAAGACTGAGAACAGTTGGGTGTCTCTGTTAAGAAAATCCAGAGTTGAAGATTGAGGGATTTGGGTTTCGCTATATAAAAAAAGTTCAGGACTAATGAAAGTCTGAAGTTCAGGATAACGTTAGTTTCAGAACCTGGACCTTGGATTGAAAATTGTGACCAAGACGTAACTTCATAATGCACCAACATCCCCCTTACAAAGCATAAGTAGCTCTTAAAAACTAACATCAACCAGGATTGGATGGGAAAGTAGACCAAAATTTTCTCGTTAAATTTCTGTTATAGCAGAACCTAGCTACAGAACCACAAAAAGAAACAGCTGAGTGACACCCATATGAAACACAGGATCATCACCTCTTTCCACTCACAACCAAGCATTTTAGTTTTAGTAAGAGTTTTACCGCACTTGCAACACAATAAGGTCATATAAGTGCCGAAGATTAGATTTTTTTTTTATAGTAGAGGGTTTTACGGCGCTCGCAACTGCATAAGGTCATACGAGCCCCAAGGGGTGGGTGTCAACAGAGAAGTCTTTACAGGGAATCAGACTTAGACTGCTCACCTCTCTAGTTTCAACAGCACAAGGTCTGCTTCGACTATCAAGGCACCCCGGAAAGAGCAGGTCACAAGAGAGTGGCAAACATACAAAAGAAGTAGAGGAAAATGACAATAGTAAGGAACAGGAAAGAAAAGGCAGCAGTTCCCTGTTGTAGACCAGGCACAGTTATGAGCGTGACAGCCCATTTACAATTCTACTATGCTTGAACGAGAAATGTCCCCCCTTCGGGAATGGCCTAAAGACACTACAGTCAGTGGCACTGCCCCAGGGGGGTCGAAGATAAGAGGTGTTACAAGAGAGAAACAAACACAAAAAAGGAGGAGAGATCAGGACAACAGATGTTTGATAGGAAAGAAGGAGCAAACCACACAGGAGCACCCGCCAACCACCCACACTGCCAAGCATGAAATGACGTTAAAGTTGACCTCAGACAAACAACAACAATAAAAAAAAAAGCAAAACAAAACAGGACATTAAACTATGGGAACCAACACTAGCATGTTTGTATCATGAAACTGTATTAAGCCAAAGTAACCTTAAACTTCATTCATACCATACACTGTACATGCCATTGTGGCAGACCTGCCACTCTATGAAACCTCAAAATCAGGATCTCAGGGAGAAAAAATCGGGATATGGTGAAAAAAATTGGGATCAACAGCAAATCACCAAGGTGACCGCCAAAGCTGACTTAAAATTTTGCCAGGGGTGTCCATAAATTCCTTGGCCTATATGCCCTCTGTGTGTCTTTTGTCTTTGTTTGTTTGCGTGCGTGCGTGTGTGTTTGTGTGTGTGCGTGCGTGCGTGCGTACGTGCGAGTTATCATTATTTTTTGTAAATCCTGAAGCATCGCGTCAAGTACTCCTAGTCCAAGTGTCTATAAACCCCCCCACCCCTACCAATAAGTCCCGAAATACATGAACTTAAGTTGACTCCGTCAACGGACAGTCCCCGACACGCAGAACTCACACGGTGATGATATGTCACGTGACGCGAATGCGCGATTGAAACAATTTTACTAACGGATCCGACTAACTGCGCATTCACACAAAACACTCGGATGAGCGACAGTCGTTCTACTTTAGGATAACGACGGCGGTCGACCGACCAAATGTACCAACAAATCTCTTATCCCTCATAATGCGTTCTGACTAAAGCAACGACAACGGCCGTATGTTAGTCTTGTCACCGCAGTTACAGTTAGTTGTGTGAGGGTTAGAAAGACTGTCGCTGGTCCGAGTGTTTGATGTGAACGCGCAGTTACCAGACCTCGGACAAGGCTTGTTTTGAAAGTAAAAGCGGAACTAAGAATATTATCAATTATTAAACGTCCCAAATTGTAACAGTTACCAGGCTATCATCGGAGAAATCTGAGTGCGGGAAAATATACAACTTGGGGAGAGTCAACTACTAAATGCGGCATCGATATTTCGGGAAATAGTGCTGCGAGTTCCTACAGACAAAAAGTTTGATGGGTGCTTCCCTTGATAAAGGAGTATGTTTTTAGAAAAATTCGGCACAACAGCAGACTGGGACAAAAAATCGGGATACACACGATCGAAATCGGGAAAATTGGGAGGATTGAGATTTGGGGCAAAAAATCGGGATATCCCGACTAAATCGGGATGAGTGGCAGGTCTGCCATTGTGGCCACATTTCCCCCATGGGACAAACAAAAGTATTTTTATTTTATTTTCTCGCTTCCTAAATTAATAATAGCAGTGAACAGATTCAATAAAGACAAACTGCAGCTATCACTTGAAGACACTGGGCCAAAGGACACAAACCCAAGCACAACTGGACCAATACAACAACAACAGCAACAACAACTCCCACTGACCAAATTTGTCTCCATCTCGCTGTCAGAGAGAGCTGAGCGAATACTCTGGTGGTTGATGCGATGTCTTCTCTTCTCTCCTTCCTCCTTCTCCGAGCTGGTGCTGACCAGGGTACTGGCCTCGGACATCTCTGAGTCCACACTGTTAAACTTGCGGTCCAGTTTGCTGGCTTTGATTAACTCCTGAAAATAAAACCAAACAGAATGTAATTCTCTTTAAGATAACAAAACTAAAAAAGAAAACTAAGTACATAACTGCATGCCCCCATGTTAAGCAACTTTACAGGGACCTGCAATGCCAACCAAAGAGCTGTTAACCCTTTTCCTACCAAGTAAAAGTAAATTTATACATTAACTGTTAAAAACAATCACATTGAAAACTTCTGTACTTCATTCTTTCGTCTTCACAAGGCATATGCTCTATATTCGATAAAATAAGTTTGGTAACTAATCTCTCTGAACACCATCACATTCAATCTGTCACATTTACAACATGCTCCCCTGGCACAAACACAGAGAACCCCAGAATACAGCTTAAAATTCTTTAGGGACATTTTTGGCTCTTATTGTGCAAACTTAAACACAGACATCTGGTGATATATAAACCCCTCATCTCATTCTAGGTCACTAAACCCTCAAGTTTCAGCAGCCATAGTCTACAGAAAATGTCTTTGGTGTTGAAATCAGAACCCAAGCATGCATCAGATCACTGACTTCAATTCAATAAAATTCTATAATGTGTGCCAACAAGCTAAAAGGGAAACATAGCAACAGTAATAATAGGGAGCATGTACCCTTCAACTCCTTGTTTCATCCGATCTTCCTCCCCAAATTTCTCCCAGCGAGATGAATAAAGATTGCTGTTGTCATAGTCATCATGCCCTCTACGTCTCAGAAACACAGATAACTGGACAGGACAGACACATCAGAGCTCAAGGCTCAAATCAGAGATGAGAAAGAGTTTATTTCAGCTTTCCAAGACAACAGATATTTTTCCAAGGCCCATTTCCTTAACAGAAAGTCCAGTGCTCAATCCCCAAAATGACCAGTAATACCATGTCTGCTCCCCTCACCTTGTTCTTCACCATGTCCCTCAGCATATCCCCCTGCGCCTGCTGAGCTCTCGCCTCTGACTCCGCCTCAGTCACAATAATATCGCATGATGCCATTCCCTGCTGAGTGGCAAGCCGAGAAGAGGGCGCCACTTTGCCTCCCGTCTGCCTGGTCCACTCTGCCAGCTGACCAGCGTCGCCCGCTGCGAGTGGGTCAGTGAACTGCGGGGGGTTGCCATTCCGGTCTCTCGCCGAGCTCACCTGTGACCTGGAGTGGTGGTGGTGCTGCTGCTGGAAGTCGAGTGGAAGGTTGTCGTTGCGATCGCCCACCCCGCCATCATCTGACACCGAAGTGATTTCGATATTCTCAAACTCATCTCCATTTACGATGACAGGTGAACCTGTTAGTGTGAACAGTACCAGTCCATGAGTTAGTTCAAGTGTGAGGCTCGCCACCAATACACCAAGATAAGTTTAAGTGTGGGTCATATAATACTATTACTAACAATAATAGGTTCTAATTATCCAAAAGAAAACGAGATGATCGTAAAAGGGGAAAAGTGATTCAAAAGTCGTTAAATATTTCCTTACCTCTTTCAACCAAACTATCTGTTAATTTTCATCTACAGGAAAAAAATGGTTAAAAGTAGCACAAAACAAAGTTGGATATTTAAGTCAAACTAAAATGATAGTAAGAAGCAATAACAACAAAGACTTAATAGCATCCATTCCTATGATATCTTAACACTAAAGATTACTTTTTTATGAAATAATGAGATGATAATGATATAAAAGCTCCGTAGCTGAATCCACAAATAATCCCCCTTCCACCAAAGTGTGACGAAAACAATAGGAAATTTATAGAATGACTTCGATATTGTAATGTTATACAGCTGGATATGGTTGAAAATAAGACAGAGGGCGGATAAAGGGAAGGATGAAAAATCAGTTTAGTGAAATTCTCATAGGTGTGAGTGTCTGAGAAAAGTATATGTCCTATACACAAAATGGTAATTGATATTTCACACTTAAATAGCTCTAAACATACTATAAGTAAAATTTTCATTCACAGTAAACAAAAGACATGTACTTGAAACTGGAAAAAATTTGTATAAAACTCAGGAATGCAAGTGAATTAGTGTAAAAAATTACATGTCAATATAGCAAATTTTTTTTTTCATTTCAGTTTTACTGAGATTTTTGTATCATTTTAGTTATAAAGCTTTCTCAGCCATCATAAATTTACTGCTCTCTTAAAAGTATAAGCATTACAAATACTGCTAATTTGAAACAAAATGATTCTACATATTTTTAATCACAATCCAAGTCTTACTTACAGTAAACATAGACAAACACTATATCACTACAAAACTGCTATCCAACACACATGCAATTTCTGATAACTATCTTTTAACAGGCTTAGCAGCAGAATCAACACGTCAGTAAGTACTTTTTAAGAATTCAAGCTAAGAAAATAAAAATATGAAAGCAAATTAGCTTTTAAAGATGCGAGGTAGGCAAACTGTCAAAAAAAAAAAAGGTGATTGAGCAGATTTATCAAGCGGAAATATAACTGACTTAAGTACGAATCAGAACACTAAGAAGCTCCCAACCTTTTCCATAAGGGTACAGATATTTGTCGGAGTACAGTACACATGTGCATGAATAGCTTATGTGCATTGACAAGATGGGGAGGGGGGGGGGGAGGAAAGAGACTGCAGACAGAAAGTCAGACAAATGAACAAATGAACACCCAGACAGACACTCTGAAAGACTGATACAGTGTGCCTGTCATACCCACAGGATTTGCACCTACTGACTGGCTGAACCCCTGACCAGATGAGTCTTTCGTCTCCCATTTCACTTTTAATCAACATAATTTCTATAAGCAAATGAGCCTTGAGCATCCAAAGTGCACTTGTGTTTTCGTTCGTATAATGTTAACAGACATTATATTAGATGGGACCAACAAAAACAATACTGCCAATTTCTTCTACTGGAATAAAAGTAAAAATTTTCTTTTCCTAACTTCTCGGTCAGTCTGACAACCCCCTTCTCAAAGCAGGCTTACTGTATACAGGCCTTCCTACATACAAGAGAACGAGAGAGAGAGAGAGAGAGAGAGAGAGAGAGAGAGAGAGAGAGAGAGAGAGAAAACAAAAGAAACTAATAAAGGGAGAGAGAAAAGTAAAAGGAAGAGCATCACCCAGAGAGAGAATGTCTACAACAAAGCCAGACTTGCCTGCTTCAGGACTAGGGCTAGACATAAAAGGCTCAGGGAAGGGGTTAACATTAGAGGCAGGAGCAGTGGGAATGGAGGTGGTAGTGCCTGCATGGCTCGGGGGCTGGCCTATTGAACTAGTAGAGAGGGGGTTCGAAGCCCGCTTGCCTGGCCACCACTCTGGGGAAGGAAGTAAGGGTCACAGCATTATGAGGGGGGGGACAACGGGAATGGTGCAAAATGTCACAGCCGCAGATCTGAGAATCCCAGGCCTTTCCTGACAACTTCTCAACTCATAAGGTCGGATAAAAATCATCCACTCAAAGGGAAATTTTATTAATTCAGTCAAAAACAATAATTCCACTCAATTCTCCATCCACGTCTTTGAAAAAAAAACAACTCCAGACAAGAGATGATTTGTTATATAATATTACAGACCACTAACCCACTTCTTTATCTTTCTGATTCGAATGCAAAAGTAACTTCTCTGCAGGAGGGACAACCAGAGCCTCCCTTCATCAGAAACACCACAAAATCTTGCACGCTTACAGTTCCTGTTTCATACTGTTTGTGTGCTCTACTATCACTTTTTTTCTTTTCCCGATTTTCTTCTTTATCCCCTTCTGCTTCTCAACTCTATCAACCTTTCGCTGTTTTTGAAGTCATGACTTTATATCAAGGACACATGTAACTTAAAAGTTTTGACATCAGCAACCAGCAAGAAAAAACCATGAAACTTACACAGATCAGAATGTTCTAGAACTGAAAAACTTGAAACCCACCATGCAAACCTTATCACCAATAAGAAAAGGAAACCTTATATGAAGGACTTATTTATTTGTGTCAGAGACAAGTTGGGATAAAGATGGATATTTATAAATAACATTTATATAGCGTTCTTCCATTCGAAAACAAGCTCTCAGCTCTATACAGAAACTAATTACTACTACCCAAGAACACTCAAAATTACTTGCGCTACTTCTGTATCACTTTTCCTGTAATCCCAATAACACTTTTATAAAGTTACTTTTTCTTTACTCAAGTAACAAAATTATGCCCTTACTCATCCTCCAGTTACAACACTTTTTGACTGCTACTCCTCCGCTCTGCTAGTAGCACAACTTTGACAAATAACACAAAGAAAAAGGGAAATCAAGGAGCAAAGTCAGGGCAAAGCTATGTGCAGCATCTAATGGCATCCTACACTACTTTTCAATCAACATAAATATAACTTTGTGAACTGATGATGCAAATGATAAACAATGTCACCATTTTTTAAGTCTCAATGCAGAAGCAAACAGATTGAACTCAGTCTTTAAATTTCTCTTTCCAACTCTTGAGTTATAGTGGAACTGGAGAAAAATGGTACGCTTCAAGTAGGTAAAATTGGGTCACGCTATCAGACGGTGAAAACGACTTTACATTCTGAAGTATTTATTATCTTATAAAGAATCAGAATGGGGACTATTGGTCATAACTAAAAACACTTCCATGTACATATCGTCTGTGTCACAAGCAATCCAGTTAAGTCCGGTTGGGTACTTTTTATACCAGAGACAAAAACCCTGATTTTGTTGCGTTTTTCCTATCAGGGAAAGCAACAAAATCGCAAGTCTTGACCAGAGCATTAAACTGCACTTTGGCCATGTTGAAAGGTGCATCTTTGATGGAGTCTTAGGAAGTTGTAAAAAGAACAAATTCTCAAAGTTTCGACTTGTGTGTATTGCTTGCGACAGCGAAAGTATAAACCAACCCCACTCTTAACATACAGGCAAAAATTGATGAGTACTGCATGACTCCCTCGCAACAACAATCCTAAATTTCCTATGACCCTTTAAATAAGTGTGAGTGAGTGGTCTTCATCCCTTGTTAGCATTAGTATACGGCATTAGCCATTAGTAAGAAATCAGTTATTGTGGATACTGTTGAAGTTAGGTCAGAGACGATAGAATGCACTAGACCAAATTATACAAACTAAGTATCCATAATAAATATATGTGAACTTTCAGTATTAATTTATATAACATGCATTGGACGAAAACAAGGCATGAGCTAGGATATAAAGAGAACTACACACAAATCAGCTTAACTTATTCCTGCCCTTAAAGCTTATCTTTATACTTTAAAGCAAACATGGCATTGTTCATATTTGAGGCTACAATTGGCAAGGTAGATTAAATGAACCAGATAAACTACTTCAAAACAAATTTCAAAAAGGAAAGGGACAATTTTGGGCAGGGCAAAGGGAAAAAGTCGAATTACATTAAACAGAACAAGTCAAAACAAAACAAAAATAAGCCCAAACCAATCCACTGTATGAAAAAAAGGAGCCACAGGTTTTGCCTAGGCTTGATGTTTAAAAAACCCCCAAACATGACTACATCTTAACACATTCCTAAGCATGCTTTAATCTTTTTCTTGGCATAATCATTTTTAAATGATACAAGACAAAGATATCATTTGTTACATTACTATGTTAGCGTAAATCAGCTTACAGCCACTGCAAAGGCAACACAGTCTATGCTACATAAGAAACCAGTTATTGTCACATGAAAATAATTTTAAAAACCATAGACATTATCTAAACTTTCTACTGCCCAAACTAGGTTATTTTCATCTAAATTCTTCACCCTATCGTTAGGATACTCCCTAGACCCCCCCCCCCCCCCCCCCTCCCAACCAGAAAGTTTACAAAGAAAGAAAAATCACAGGAGTGTCCTGAAAAATGTTCACGTTACCACTGCTGACATAGACTTATGCTTGCATAAAAGTTAGCGGTGAATACTTAACATTATTTCCCAATGTGAAGCTTTCCAAACACTTCTCTTAGTAATAATAATTGTAGTAATAGTAGCAATAACAATACTAATTATAAAAATAACAACAATAATAATACTGATTATAATTTAAAAAATAATAAATAACAATAAGATTAAGAATAAGAAATAGCAATTGTATAGCGCATATCATATTCTCATTCAATGGCAAACTCTATGCACTTTATAATCTATATCATTATCCCAGCAGACCCAAAAACACTCAGAAACATTCCCAGCTTCCCATTCTATTGTCCTAATAGACAATAACTGGATTCTGCAACACTAGCTCTGGCTGGTCATCTTGTAGCAATGCAAGCAAAACAAGCTATGAAAAGACACACACACAGCACAAGCACGATCGGGACTCACTGGCTGTAGTAATATCATCAGAGAGCTTGCGGTTGGTCGAGGTCAGACTTTCATGGCTTCCATGCAGTGACATACGCTAAAACAACACAACACAAAAAAGAAAGTATTAGGAAAAATCTGGTAAAGAAAAGAAAAAGACAATTTAGTGATCTCCTTTAGAGAGATTTTTTTAACAATGACGTATACATATATTTTGATTGCTTGGATTGTTTGAAAAAAGAGAAATACATTCAATCTATAACAGCTATTTAGTGCTGGAGAAAAAGCAAGATGGACAGACAGAAATAATACTGGAAAAGAAAAGAAGTAGGACCCACCAATGACACCCTCCAACTATCCACATGTATATAATAACCAAAATGACATAACAGAGTAATTCAAACAAAACCACATCTTTATTGTTAGCTATAGTAACAAAGTAGCACACTTTAATAGTATACTGAGGTTGAGAGATTATATTGCATTTATTGAACAGAGTGAATACATCAGAAAGCTTTGTTATCCTCTTCTTCAATACTTTCATCATATGCTGCTTTCATCAAGATAGCTGATGAAATGACTGAGCAAAAAGCAAGAAAAAATTTTTGCAAAGAAAAGAAAAGAGAAACCATTCAGGTTTTTTTATTTTCATAGTAGCGGGATACGGAGAAGACCCATGGTTTTTGAAAACCGAGGGAGTTCCTGTCTCTTTTGCAAACTTTCATTGAGGTGGACTTTGTCTTTTCCCAACACCAGAATGAGCTGTACCTCAGGGGTAAGGCTGGCATCACTCTTGTTGCCCGAGGGGTCGCGAGCCCAGTAGTGTGTGTGAGCTATCTCCAACAGCATGTAGGCAGAGGCCATTCCTCCTAACCCGTGGTTGTTGATGGTGCAGCCTAGACCATGGATGATGGCCTTCAGAACCGACATCATGCCTCGTAACACAGACTTGCTCACACACTGAAAAGGTTGTTAAGTCTTCATTAGTCTATAGCCCTGTGGCACATAAATAGATCAGATCAAAGGCAGCGCTCTTGCGGCCACAATAAATAAGGAAAAAAGAAGGTTAAGAATATCACAAGGACAGGTGGATATCGAATTGCTGATAACATGTCACGGAAAGCCGCTTAATCCACAGATTCTAAGGGCAGGGACAATCTTAAAAAAGCCCAGGTTTCCCCCCCCCCCCCCCCACTCCAAATCTCCTGACTGAATCAATCTTTTTTATAACAAATAATACAGTAAGAACTGACCAAACAAAAAACTTAAATGTATAAACATAAAAACCAGAAAATAAAAAAAAAATTGCAAGGGAAACTTGAACTCTTATCAACAGAAGAGAAACGTGAACTGAGATTTCTTACAGCGAAAGATTACTATTGGCACGGTCCATCCTTGTAAAGGTAAAACAAGCACTCACCACATCCTCTATATGCTGCGCATCCTCTGCCACTTTTTGGTCTAGGTTGCGGTTTAGCCGACTGACCACAAAGTTGCGATAGTTCTCGTCCTCCATCAGCTTGTTCAGCCGGCCTCCCTTCATCCAGCTCAAGCCTTTCCCATCCAGCACCGAGTTGATCACTTCTTTCAGAAACTGTTGGTTTTCACTGAATGGGGGACAGAAAAGAAGGAAATAATGAGATAAAGACAGAAGAATGAGACAACTTTATTACTGATCTTTGTTGGGAGATATGTTTCAAAATGACACCCAGAACAACGAATTCATCAAGAGCCAGATCTAAAACAGGCATCGGCAGTCATGGTTCGTCACTCAAATACTCTAAAAAATCCTATACTATTCTAGTCTTTTCTTGTCTAACATCTCTTCATGTGCTCTCTGGGAAAGTTGTTCTTGGTCCACCTCCGCCTCATCTGCCTTTTAATTTTTAAAGAAAGAAAATGTTCAAAGATAATAAGCAATGAAAGCATAAAATACACCAAAAAATGCAGAGCACTGTCTTTTCAGGATGTAACATCTTTCAACTAATTAGTATTCCGTGGCACACACAGTGAGCATATAGTGTACAAAATGGGGATCAAACTAGGTACTTTGGTACCAGAAAAAACACACCAGCTCTTCACTTATAGGAACTCTTTTGAGGAGGAGAAAAAAGGGGAGAGGAGAATGAGAAAGCAGAGGAAGGCCTGTTGTTCGCTCCTGTCACAAATTTCAAATGACAGGCTCAAGTAGAGGTTCTAAACACAGTTCAGTGCAAACTGAATTAAGAGTAACTACAAACTTTTAAAAAACAACACAAGTTCCCAGAACAGCAGTACAAAAGAAATAATTTATGTTATTATCAAGCAAAACAGTATGAAAATAGCTGTTAATTTCAACTAAATTAAAAAAAGACTTTTTGAACACAAAAAATCAGAAGTCCAGGAGGAAGAAGAAAACATGGCTCGGCTTGTCTGTATTTACAGTATTCATTGGAATATTATTCTCAAATGTTAGCATTTAAACAAACCTGAAGGAAAGTGACTGGACTAAACTGTCAACTGCATTAAAAACTGGAGCAAGGTATAGAAAAACAACAACAAAACCTCCAAACAATATCAACTTCAAGCTCAGAGGTAAAGAAAAAAAATACAATGTAACCAAAGATAAGCCACAAACACTTCAAACAGCTCTTACCATCCTCTGGCACACACACACTTCAATTCAATTTTCCTTAGCACCACTGAGTAGGCTCTGGTTCTGGTAAACACCACAGCAGAAGAAACAGAGAAACTATCCCATAATACATCCTCCTTTTCCTTAGCAAAAATTAACAGAACACATAAATTTCTTTCTCTTGTACTTCCAGGTGAGCAAATAACTCCATGTTCATTTCCCTAAATCTGAACAAATGTGGTCAGTGGCCATCATAAAGGAGAAACAAAAACAATAAAAACTCTGGATGAGGCGCATTTTCATTTGTCCGCAAATGTTTAAAGTGCACCATATCAAAATCCTACGTCAATTCCTTGCCCCAACATAATAAAAGTTTTATCATTCACAGATAATTAGTCAAAGGAACAGTACTCAATGAAAGAGAAAAGGTTAAACTTTCATTCTAATATTCATATCCCTAAGCTACTTTTCAAAGATTATCGTTATTGATTAACCCTATCCGTACGTCGGGTTTAACTATCGTATCCATAAGATGTGGGAAACCCTGTGCCACCACTTTTCAAAGAGTAAATTTACTTGTTAATCCGATACCGATGCTTTGCATTGCAGTCTGTCAAAATGATTTTTTGAGAAATACTGAAAGTTTCAAAGAGATCTTCGTACTAGAAGTATTCTAAAATGTGAAGAATACAACCCCGGGGGTACAAAATGACCCCAGGGCGTATGGATAGGGTTAATAAACTCCACTTTATATTGTCTCAAGTTCTGGCACAAAAAATCTTAGTTATCTGAAATAATCAGTCCGATGTTACAGAGTCAAAGTGTTAAAAAGGTCAGAAGCCACCACTGAAATGTTTTCCTTTCAAATGGAGGGAAGTCTCAACCTCCATTCAAACTTCCATGGAACAATTTGATTGTTTGCAAATGTAATTGAAGCCCAAATCTTTCTTGCCACATCCCCTTCCTGTAACACCTTACACTAGCACGCGGCTTTTAAAAAGCTAGGAGAAAATTTGATTCAGTCAGAGAAAACTTCATAGAAACCGTTTATATCGTACTACACACCTGTACAAATGAAAACTTCCCATTTCTTCCCTTGGATTAAAAAAAAAAGTTACAATGACACAGTCCAAGATGTCCACCTGTCTCAGACAACCACTTGTCACTTCACCAATGGGTGGCCATCTTGGACAATTTAGACTATATCTCACTCATTGAAACAAAAGCTTGTAATCTAGTAGGCAGGACCTTCTGTTCCAGTTATATGGCTCCTTTGTAGAATCCTACTATGATCAGATCCTACTCTGATCAGTAAAGGTGACCATTGATGTGTTGAAGCTTTTAACCCGCACCTGTTCACTAAATACAAGACTTCAACTGACCTGTTTGAGTTACCCTTTGCATCAACAGGTGACAGCTTCGGTTGTTCTTTCTGCTTTCTGCTTGTTGCATGTTTCACTAAACCTGATTTTTCAACCAATGCTTTACGGTTGCCTGAAAGAGAAAAAGAAAATTCTGTTGCTGTTGAGTCACAGAGAAACAAACAGACAAACGCTGATCACAAAGAGCTGGAGAATAGAGGAATAAGCCAAAATGGTAGATGGTAACTATACAGGTATGTTTTGAACTAATGTTAACATGTCATGTCACCAACACAATTGACACACATAAGGAGGATACTATCAGTGTTTTCCAACAGCAAATATGATTGCGAATTTTTTTCCCACACTGTAAAAACAAACACCTTTTTTTCAAAGAATTTTCAAAAATTGGACATTAACTGAACATTTTCAGAGCTGCTGAAATGTTCAATAACCGATGAAATGAAGATATGAAACTTTGTATTATAAAGAGAAACAAACAGACAAGAGTTACAAAATATACACTAACAAAATGTTCACCAATGCCTTCAGTTAAACAGAAAACATTTGTTGGCTTTCATACATATGGGCCGTGTAAACCATTTCTATAGCCATGTAACCCATTACAACAAGAAGGTGATCGAACTAAGTTCACCCAAAACAACAGTGGAAGCTACTCTAACAACCACCTGTCCACAACAATCACCTGTACAAATAACTACTTCCCATCTTTCCTTTATTATTAAGAAACTTGTCCTAGAGGACCACCTAAGATGACCATTTTTCTCTTTGACAATGGGGGGTCGTCTTGGACAGTCTTTACTGAATCAAATCTGGATCAATAACAACAACAATGACTGTGTCAAATCACCTAGAGGGGTAAAGGGCTTGGCAGCTGCAGCTTTAGGCTGAGGTTGAGGTGCAGCAGCTGCTTTATTGCTTCCTGAAACAACAAGAGAAGAAAAAGTATTAGCAAACTACAGTACATCACAATAACAGATTAATTATTTGGTTTTTAAAAAATAAAAAATATCCAGAACATCAATTTTTTTTTTCCAGAGCGGGTGTTTTGTGTCCCTACCAAATACAAATTAAATCATTAAGGAAGTGTGTTACTTCAACCCTGCTTGTCAGAGCCAATCCAGGCTCAGAGCGATACAACATCCAAGCAGGCATGCAGGCACACATGCACTCATGCATACACACACACACACACACACACACACACACACACACACACACACACACAACACACTAGAAAAACACCAATACCAAGAAAACATATCATATCTCGTCTCATCTTACGTTAATGAATCTTACCAAAAAGTTCTGATACTGTGTTGGTGGCAGACTGTGCCATGTCTGTGAGCTCATTGCTGATGGTGGAGATGATGGATGAGGAGGAGGACTTGTCTCCTTCAGAACCCTGAAGACAATACAGAAAGTTACGCTCAATGTTGGTATTACTGATCCCTATTGTGCATGGCCAAACCAAACCGAACTGACAGTAATAGCGATAAGAAAAGAACTACAACATGGTCTATGCGCCTTACAGCTATTTTCATCACCACAGACACTGAACATTCTCCGCTTCCCAGGAAGCATACAGTGCAAGCTGTGGATTACACACACTAACATACTACCAAACTGACAAGATTTTTCCTTTTCTAGAGCAAGGTGCCCATTTTCAAATATTGGCATTAAAACCTGCTGAAAAGTGACTGGTAAGACTCCAGACAAAACTATACATTAATGTGAAATGCCTGCAGATTAGAACCTATGGCCTTATGGTTTACAGTCATTCGTGACACCACAATGCCACCAAACTGTCTTCCATTGTCTAAAAAAACATGCCCACCAAAAGCATTGTAACCAGAACCCAAACTGAATACAATGTATCTAAAATACAACAACTCACCCGGCCCGCTTTCCTGGTAGAGGCAGATGACCCACTGGACACGCTCCCACTGGGCCGACGCAGCATGGCGGGTGACAGGTTCTTGCGGGCCATGGGTGGGGTCATGTGAGGAGGCGGGGAAGCTTTGGAAGGAGGCATGCTAGGGCGAGGGGGCGGAGTCCGGGGGGACTGGGGGGCTGCTGCGGAGCTGCGGGCAAGGTTCGGACTTCGTGAACCCACGGGTATGCTCGGGCTGGGCTCTGGGGGTCTGAGGGGGAAAGGAACAATAACAGATCAGGCTAGGATGGGCCTTGTGTAATTTGTGTGACTAGGCCTGTTAATTTCTTTTTTTCAGCTCAAGTAAGAGTTTTTCAACACTTGCAACACAAGTAGGTCACATATAAGGGCAGAAAATTGGAAGTGATACTGAAGAGTCACATACAAAGAAAAAAAAGAGGACAGATAAGGATAATAGACGTTTTGATAGAAAAGAACGGGCCAATTACATCAAAGCACCTGTACCGCCACAACTAGACCCGTGCATGTGAATAATGCAGGTATGAGTGTGTATAGGAATCTGAGATAGTGTTTGTAGGAAAGTATGTGGGTGCAAGTGTGCACACACATGCGGGTATTTTTCTGGAAGTGAGTGTAAGAGAATGACTTCAACACGCCTTTACTATAAGAAGACAACATGTTAACAAGAAAGTTGTAGCACTCAGCAGTCCATACAAAAGTGCCTTCCAAGAGTAAAGAATTTCCCTACAAACAGGTAACATACATAGTTCATGGATGTGATGAGTATTGAAACAAGGTTAATTAAAGCAAGCTTTAATTTTATTATTTTTCTATTCATATACCGTCTTTTTTTTCTTCATAAAACAGAAATGTTTTGAAATATCTATCATGTAAGAGTTGAACTGCCATCTTATCTACCTTGATTCAATAACATTGCATTCTCATAATTAATTGTATGATATTTCTTGACTGTCCACACAGTGGACTCAGTCCCGTCAAAGATGAACCATAACTCAAATTTCCTGTTTCTTTAAATCATTTTACCGAGTTGAAACTGGAGTTGAATCTTCACCAAACAATACAAGATGGACCAGTAAAGACTAGTCTTAAGATGAAAGAGAAAGAAAAAACTGGACATTTTTTCAGAATGTCCTCATCTTATTTGCCCTGACCTTATTCACCACAAACACTATCGTCATAAGACATATAATGAATATCGATAGAGGGCAAATAACATCACCTATCTAGACGTTTTCTACAGTAGAAGGAGCTCCTCTGCCATCACACTTACCCTGAATGTGCCAGAGCCTGGCTTGTGTCGATCATGTTACCAGAGTCATAGCGGAATATCGTCTCCTGGAAGGAAGAGAACAGAACAAATAACAAGGATGCTAAAACATTCTCAAAAGGCTCATGAGAGAAGACTGTTCTAGCCTTACTCTCTCATGAACACATAACTACCTCCTTTGGCCCTGAATTGCGATTTTCACATTTTTTTGCTTTTTCTTACTTTTTATGGGGTGGGGGCGAAGTTGAAATAATATCAATAAGCAATTCTCCCCACAAAAACAAAAGAAGATCCCATTTCAAAAAGTCATGTGGGATCAGCATACTTCAAATATAGACCACTGATAACCCCACTCCTTTTATATATATAAAAAAAAACAGTAGGTGTTTTACGCCTCCATCAACACAGTTTATATAATTTAAGAGGTAGACTTCTACCCTGCCTATCAGGGATACAACTTTCCTGCAGAAAGACCAATATACTTGATAAAAATTTGCCCAATATGGGAACGGAGCTCGCATCTTCTGCATGAGAAGACAAAGCACCTTATCACTACACCACAGATTCCACTGTCATATTCTTTCCATGTACCAAAACTGTAAATTGATAAATTCAGACAAGAGGTTTGTATGAAAAATCTGTCACGACTGCTACTTGAAATACATGCGATCAGTATTATTAGTATCCATCATGCGTGTGAGAATCAAAAAAACTCTCAGAGTTATTGCTAAAGAATAAGCTATACAGGTTTGAAGCGTAGGTCAGCAAAAATTCAGTCATGATCTCTGGTTCAGTCAGCCATGCCAGAGTACCCGCCAACCAACTACCATCAGCATTTAACTTTTAAAAAATCATAAAGTCCTTAATGTGCCGACCGTTGTAGTACATGTTTGTTTGTTTTAGTAAGGTTTTACGGTGCTTGCAACTGCGCAAGATCATATGAACGCCAAGGTGAGGATGTTAACAGAGAAGTCAAAACAGGGAATCAGCCTTACTCTGCTCGCCTTTCTAGCCTCAACAGCACAAAGTCTACTTCGACTATCAAGGCACTTTGGAAATAGCAGTTCACAAGAGAGTGACAAACATACAAAAGAAGTAGAGGAAAAACGACGATAGTAAGGATGAGGAAAGAAAAAGCAGCAGTTCCCCCAATGTTGTTTCAGCACAGTATGATGAGCCTGACATTGATAAATCAGCCCATTTGCAATTTTACTGAGCATAAGAACATGTTAATATCCCCCCTTTGAGAATGGCCTAAAGACTCTCCAGTCAGGAGCACTGCCCTGGGGGGGGGGGGGGGGGGGCGTGTACATGTTTCAATGAAAGTAGTAAACAAACTATAAAGAAGGTCACTATCACAGTGCAAATGAACACTGGGTGGGCTGTTTGAGTTTACATACAATATGCCAATATAAATGTATTACCTGGGCGGTAAATACTGACATATGATACAAGACGTTTAATATGATATGCCACTATAATACAGGGTGATTAAAAAAGAATACGCCAAATTCATCATATGATATTTCAAAAATGAAAAATAATAGACAACTCCAGCTTGGACACATGTGTTGTACATATCTTCAAGTTAAATTTCACGTTTTAAAAATGCTCAATGTGGCCACTACAGGCAGCATAGACAGCATCAAGCCGGTATGACAATTCCTCCTGAACGCGCCCCAGAATGTCCCGGTTCACCATGTTAATTGTAACTGTTATTTGATCTTTCATGTCATCGATATTTGGTGGAAGTGAGAGAACATAAACTTCGTCTTTAACATGCCCTCACTAGAAAAAGTCATAAATAATGAGGTCCAGAGATTTGACAGGCCAAGCGTAGAAAGCGAGGTCTTTAACACCTCTCCTGCTTATCTACTGCTGAGGCATGTTTTCATTCAGATGAGCTCGAACCCCGAGATGCCAATGGGACGGTGCTCCACTTTAGAAATGAAGTCGGTGGCCTAGTGGTTAGGCTCTCGGACTCGCAACCGTAAGGTCGTGAGTTCGAATCCCGTCAGGGGCCCGACGTTGTGTCCTTGGGAAAGGCACTTTGCACAAATTTTCCTCACTTCACCCAGGTGGAAATGGGTACCCGGCTATAGACAGTGAACGATCTTGTCAGTTTGATAGTGTTTGAGCGCGTGAAATCCGCAGCTTGCACTGTATGCTTCTGCGGAAGCTGCGGATGTTTCTGAGTGTTCTCAGATGGTCTGCTAGGGTAATGACAGCTGTAAAGCGCGTAGAGCATGCACTTGAGCATGGATATGCGCTATATAAATGCAATTATTATTATTATTATTATTATAAGTCATTCGAATCTGCTTGCAGTACACTAAATACCCAGTTTTTGTGGGAGTATGTTAAAGACAGAGTTCATTTTCCACCACTCCCAGGAAATATAGATGACGTGATAGATCGAATAACAGCTACAATCAATATGATGGAGCAAGCCATCCTGAGGCATGTTTGGGAGGAATGTATCAGCTTTATGGTGTCTGTGGAGCCGGTAATGGCCACATTGAGCACTTTTAAAACATGAAATAAAAACTTGAAGGAATATAAAACGCAGGTTCCTAAGCTAGAGTTGTCTATTGCTTTTTTAAATACTGCGTGATGATTCTGGCGTATTCGTCTTCAATCACTCTGTACATTATAAAGATTTTTAGTCTTGTGATGCGATATGTATTTTTAAGATATTTCACAATATTGTTTATTTTGTTCATTAAGTACACAGAAGCACATTAACACAAAACCATCATATAGAGCAGGGATGAAGCAAGACAGATAGATAGAAACAAAAGAGGCAAAGAAAGGAAGTAAGACCTATCATAGGCACCCTCCAACCACTCACACATTGCACAATATGAATGAAGCGGTGTTTTAAAGCACTGTGCAGAATATTGGGATGTGATGCCATAACAAATGTACCGTGAAGTACTGTGGCGTAATATATGGTTTTACATCTGACATGCTGTTGTATGCTACAGAGAATGTTTCAGAGTGTTTTAGGGTCTGCTGGGGTAATAATAGTTGTAATGCGCATAGGGCATGCTGTTGATCATGGACATGCTATAAAAATATAACAATAATTATTATTATTATTTATTATTACTATTATTAAGATAAGATACGATGAGATAATACTTTACTATCCCAGAGGGAAATTTTTCTTGGCAATACAGGACACACGCAGGTATACATAAAAAATTTAAATTATATATTACTTTCATTAAATAAAATTCAATATGAAAAGAGAAGTAAAGCTGACAATATCATTATAACTATTATTATTATCATTACTATTATTAACTTCCCTGGACACAGAATGGATTCTGAAGTGATTATTATTAATATTATTACGATTGTGATTATTATCATTATTATTATTATTATTAAATTCTCTTCACGAACAAAGAAAAACAAGGCTGTTTTGTCTTTCTTCCTACACCTCTTCACGGAGCCACCGCCTGTCTGGAGACCCACCTGCCGATCCCCGCCATCGTGGCTGTAGGAGGGGCTGGAGGAGGCGGAGGAGCTCATGTCGCTGTCCTCCTGCAGGGAGAGGGCCGAGTCGCTGTTGGTGGAGGGAGCCTCCGGCAGGTGGAGCTTGTCCGGTGGGGAGTACACTTTGGCCTCGTCCACCGCCAGGATTTGCATCTCGGGGGCAAACGCTGTTAGAGAGTTACAGGACAGGGGGGGAGGGGGACAAACGAGCTAGTCATGCTGTTATCATGCTTGCTGCTGGGTGTGCCTATGGCTTTGTGCATTTTTTTAAAACAGAAGAGTTGGTTAGAAAGGCGCCCTCTATTGTTTTGGGTTGGGTTTTTTTCAATTGCAACCCAACTGAGTTCATACAAAAACCTTCCAACATCATCCCTGACGGAATCCCCTGTTTCAAGTCCCCAGGGGAAATGAGATGGAAAAGTATGAGTGAAGAGGATAACAAGGGAGTCAAAGTGAAGTTGAAGTCATGTAAATCTAAACTTCCTGGAGCAAATAATGCTTGAATGAAATAAATCAAGGACTGTTTCCATTAATATAGACTCATGTTATGTTGTTAAACAAACTTATATAAAATAAGAAGAAATGGCCCTTTTATAATGAAGTTTATTAACGTCTAAAAGTCTGAACTTTCACAAACCTCGGGCCTGTGTCTTGGTGGGGTGCAAAAAATGCAGGAAGTCAAAATGCTTTGTTAGTGGTGTTAAAGTCGTCAAAAGGCAAACGCACAAACTGATACACGCGGCTTGTTTTGGAGATATAGATTTAAAAGTGTTTCATTTCTTAACTGAGAGAGACACACAGCGAGGGAGAGAGAGCCGAGTATGTAATAATAGTAATAGATTGCATTTATATAGTGCTTTATCCCATAGATCCCACGTATGTGAGTGTGTATGTGTGCGTGTGTGTGTGCGTATATGTGTGTGTGTCCGCATGTGTGTGTGCATGTGTGTGCGTGTGAATGTGTTTCTATTAAACAGATGTAAGTACCTAAACTATTCTCACAAAATGGTGCGCACAAACCACATAACAGCAACAAATCAGAGAGAGGGTCACAGAGCAAAACGAGTTCATCTAACTCAAGCAGCAAAATGGAGGTGTGTCGTGACTCCAAGAAATGAACCTGACCTGCCACATTTCTAAAAACTATACAGCCAATCACAATTTTCTATGACCTCTTCATTCAACAGGGGAAACATAGACCATCTACTTAGGTCATGGCCCAAAACTGTTATGAACCCAGACCTGACGTTTCCTTTGTATGTATGATATACTTTTTACAATTCGTATGCCTTTGTGTAAGGCTTTCTAAGACATGTCAAAAATATTACGGTCATGTGCGGTCAAAAAAATAATTCTACAGCCAAATTCAGATTTTAAAATATCTCAATAGCCCCTACAGTAAGATTTCAGCAGTAAAATATAACCAAAAACAAGTATTCGTGAAGTAGACAATTTTTTACAATCCACATGCTGTTAAAGAAAGACAAGTTATCTCAAGTGATTTCCTATAGTTTTAAGAAGTGTAGTCATCCGATTCCTGAGGAGGTTAGAGAAATACGTGGAACAAGCTTCTATTACCAATTTCCCAGCTACTTACAAGGTGTTTCTCCTCGGATATCACTGTTGAACAAATCCGAGACAAAATCGCTGAGCGAGGAGTAGGACGAGCTGGTACTCTCCGCCCCATCACTGTCGCTGCCGCTCTCGTCAGTCGGGTTGTCGTCGCTGTGCACCTCCGACACCGACGTGATGGCCGCCCCGAGGGAAGACGCATTGTCGTAGACGTGGAACTCCACCGGCTGCAGCTGCTGAGCGTACCACTTGGGCTTGTCGCCGATGAGGCTCGGGTCGTAAACGGCCGTCTGGACACGCTGGTACACCAGGTTGGTTGGGCACAGTGACCACTCGGACAGGTACTCCACAGCCTGACCAGAAAGTCAGTCACTCAGTAAGTGTAAATGTCTAACTAAACTCTCATCACAGTATGGTAATAAGGCATCATGTTACTTCTTTAATGACAAAGCCCCCTTTTCCTGAAGCCTGCCAAAATGAGGAAAATGTATACTGGTGTGACGCGTACTGCAAACTTCAAAGACAGCAGATCTTCTCTAGGAAGAAGACTAGAAATAGTAAGGTAAAGCCTGCCGACATATCATGGAGCATCGTGATTCTACAGTTTCCTATTCTCGTAAGACATAGTTACAACCCTACTATGATCCTTACAACAGTAACCCTGGGTGTTACACACTAGGTCAAGTAGGGGGGGCTATATATTTTACTTTTACCAAAAGACTCACCTGAGTGCGGGCAAGTTTGGCAGTGAACAATGTCCTCTCGCTGCGAGACTTGAGAAAGCTGTACAGCTGGAAGGCTACCACAGGCCTTGGGTACAGGCGCAGCGTGCGAGTGTGCTCCGTGAAGTTGCCCAGTGTGTTGGGAGAGTTGAAAAATCGCACCTGGACAATGGTAGGGAAAGTGGTCAATCCAGTTTTTTGCCTCAGCTGCATTCATGAGTAATAACATGACAAACGACAGTTTACACTACTGTACCTGTGAGAATATCAGAGCACCTGCTTAGCTATGTGGAACTGCAATTTTACAACATTTTGGTGTGAAGGCCTGAGTGGTTGGCTGGTGCTCTGGTGTAGTTTTTTCCTTTCCAATCAAATATCTATTGTACTTATCTTTCCTATTTCTTTTCTATGTATGTTTTCCTCTAGTAACACCTCTAATCTTTGGAACTTATTTTACCCGATTGTGTTGCAATTGCTATAAAACTCTTGAAGGCTTGTTTCAGTTTTGTTCTTTAACGAGTTTTACGTCCTACTAGATGATGACAGATTTTTGAAAAGGCAAGCCCTATGCTGACTAGACTGACCTTCAGTAGACACAACAGCATAAAGGAGCACTGGACAGAAGAAAGAGTTGTCGCCTTTGCACCAGAGAAATGGTTCTGTATGAGTGGCATCTCACTAGCAGGTAGGTTTATGCAAAGCTAGTCTCCCCCCCCCGGGTCAAAAGCCGACTCATTAAAAAAAATGTTTTATAGTAGAAGGTTTTACGGAGCTCGCAACTGCATAAAGCCGACTCAGGATGATGAAAACAAAGACAATGGATAAGATAAAACAAAGACGAGAGAGACAATACACTGTTTCAAAGGCATGTACCAACTGTATACCAAGTTCCTTCTTCCGCTAAAAAAATATATTTTTAAAATGCTGAAGAACTGCAGAAAGAAAAATTTGTCACTGATTGAATTTACATTATACATCCAGCATGTAATGAAAGACTTTTGCAATTCAGTTTCTACTCCCCCTCCACACCTTCATCAAGAAATCAGGGAACTTGTTCCTACATCTAACAAATTTAGCCAGAAGTCAAAAGTTATCAGGCTGTACTCAGGAAGTCACTTTGAATCAGATTTCCACGGTCTGACACTGTTAGATGAGGAAAAATTTTTAAACACCCTTGACTTCTCAAAGGTTTCAGCAACAGAACCTGAAAGAGATCAGCACTAATCACTCACCATCGCCACCCGAGTGGCCACATCTACAGAGTCGACATCGTTGCCGTAGATAAGAGGATTGAAGCCCGTCTGTGATGTGAAGCTGTCGCGACGCTGCCATAGTTCGGGGTTCTGTGCAAGAGCATCCAGGTTTTTGATTGGCTGAGGTGTCATGCTCATGCTAGCAAGAGCCTTTACCCACAGCGGGTGCGTGCATTGTGCACAAGTGGAAAGTGCCCGTCCGCGATTAATGGTAGGCAGGAAGTTAAAAGAAAAGGGAAAAAGGGGCAGGGTGGTGAAGGCAAAATGGAAAGTTAGTGCAAAGCAACCAATACCCAAGTCAAATCATGCAAATTAATAAGGCAAAAAAAGAAAAGTTAAAATATAAGGTTCAACAGAGAATAATATAAAACTGTAGCAATGTTCGTGGCAGTCTTGTGTCACACCACAAGAAGGTATCAACATGGCAAATGAGGAATCCCCCCCCAAAAAACCCTCAACAGCCCTCTTCTCTAGACTTCTATAAGACTCCTATATTCTCCAGCTATTTACAACAAGAACAGTCTTCTCTTTAAATCATTATAACCTTGTAGGTACACGAAACCCAAGACTTTTGTTTCCTTTTATTTTTCCTTTCTTTGTGTAAAGAATCAACAGAAGAAAGAAAACATTCTGGCAAAAAGCAAAAGCAAATAATCTTTTTTTAATTTAAAAATATTACAATACCTCATATAACAGGTCAAATCTCAAGTCCAAATTCCCAATTTCTATCAACTTAAGATGATTTTGAGTACTACAAGTGTTTGAAAAAAAATTTCTCCCACTTCTATTTCCTTTCTCAATCACAAAAATCTCAAACATGCTGGAGTCTGTACTGTAAACCACCTAAAAATGTACTACTCTGCCCGGCACTTCCTCATAAACACTTTTAAACCTGGCAGATAATAAATTGTTAACTTTTAAGAGTTTGAAGAAAAAAAAAACATTTACAGAAACTATGACAATCATTTTTTTTTCCAGGAAGGAAAACAAAATTTGCGGATTTCAGAAACAAAATTAAAATTCCACTTGTTCCAAAAACTGTGTAGAATAGAGAAATGATAAGTGCAAAAATAAAAAATGTGTATTTTTTTTTTACAAGGAGATTTTATTCTAAAATAAATGGTCAGCAGTAAGCCTTCTAAATTTTGAAAATTTTGATAGACGTCTGATGTTTGAATGCTTTACAAGTAAAGAATATCTTTGAAATAGTTAAAATGATATCATATATACGAAATTGCCAAGAGCATCAAGCACTTCATAAATGAAATCACATAAGATTCACTATTTTGCTGCACTTTGATGGTAATGCAAAATAAAACTACGATGCCAGAGGAAAAGCAAAATGCTAAAAAGTGCCACTATCAAGTTCTGGGAAACAAATTTACTAAAGCTATTGCAGCCAAGTAAAGCTTAAATGTTTGAAATCAAAAGGATGGTCTAAGCTCATAATCAATGTCCCAATTCCAAAAATAAATACATTATCGGTGAATTTTGCTAAACAAACAAAAAATTAAAAACTGAAAACATGTGTTTAAAATGTTTTTAAAGAAAAGAACCACTGGCATTTCAATATTTTATCAAGACCTTGAGAAATATGACAGTAATAGTTATAATTCCAAGTTACAAAATGTTATGTCTGCACGCCATTGATTGAGGAGTCTCAGTAAACATCAATTTGTCTCGTCAGCAGACAAGACATTTCATTGACTCATACACACCCCGTGATTAGCAAAAAAATTGCAATACTGCCAATACATTCAGTACGTGACTCTCACAGTAAATGTCAAAGCAGCAGATTTCAATCATGGCGATAACATCCTACACTTTAACCCTCTTCGCACCATAAATATTTCAGCAGGTCAGCACAGGTGAACCAAAATGGCAGAAAGCTGATGGCTTCCAGAACCAAATTATTTCAGTGTTTTCCAGAGGGTCAGGGGCGGTGGCACAGAAATTGCTTTTGCTTTTGATCTAAGTGACATACTTCAATGAAATTTCACTTATAAAGATCAAAGACGTCAGCATCTAAATCTAGAGTGGAAAGTTCTTATTTCTAAGCCAGCACTAAAGGGTGGGTGTCTCAGGCCGGTAAAAGCCAATATGGCAACATGACAGGACGGCCAGTTTAGGCCGGTATAGCTCCAAAAGGGTTAAAGGACCTGTGATACTTTTAACAACAAAAAGTCTACACATGTTTCTGAGCTTGATTCCTTAATTCCAATGACACGCACGTCACTCGCAGACTAAATGTCAGAGCAGATTTCAATCATGGGGATAAAACCGTACACTTTACAGGCCCTGTGGTATCTATAAATAAAAAACTCTACATATATTTCAGAACTTGATTCTATCACTCCAATGACACATGTCACTCTGCGGTGGGGTGGTCCGTATTTGAGATACATCTCATAGATTAGACATCACGGAGGAGAAAAAATTACCATGTATTGATAGAAACTATCATTGCACCATGACTCCCATTGTTTAATACTTTTTACCAATTATCTTTTGAGAGGATGCAGAAAAAAAACACAGGAGAGCTGGCTTCAAATTTTGTGAGTGAGAGAGGGAGAGGGATGGGGAAAGAGAGAACTTGTAAGTGAAAAGTAAAAGAAATGAATTTAGTGTTTGCATTTGCAGAATTTTAATGTCCTACTATACAAAGTCAAAATCATTTGGAGGCAAAGCATTTCGTCATTACAGCTGGCAGCAAATCAGTCAATATATCAGACTCTTCTTAAGCCATTAGAAAAACAAAAAAGTGATGATATTTGTGAGGTGGCCTGGGATAACACACACTGATTGTGTGGTGGTTAACATACTAATGCACAGCCTTTAACTGAGACACTGCTCAAAACCATACAACACCAGCTTGGTTAAAAGTGAATCCACATCATAATCATTTTTTTGCTTTGCTTTGGTCTCCATTTCATTATATGATAATTGTAATAAAGAAATGCCAAAATTTTGCAGAAATGTTCTTTTCAAGCTTTTTTTTTCAGAGGTACTCTTCAACAGATGTGACCTGAGAAATCAGTGAAAATCTGCTTCCTCCATCTCACCGAAAAAAAGAATGGAGTTTGAGGAAGTTGTAGCAGTTTTCAATCTTAAAATTGTTTCATTGTATCCGGACACCACACATATGAGAAAATGAGTTTTTTTGATCGAGCAACTGGTCAGACTGGTCAGCCTAATTGTATTCTAGCATTCGGAAAGGAAGAAACAAAACAATATTTTTTTTGAATATTAGAAACTTTTGAAGTACTTATCAGGCAACCACCTAGATACATGCTGTTAGATTAGTCAGTCTAACTCTAGAAAGAGATTCAAAAAAGATATTATGACCTGCCACTAAAAAAGCTATTGAGTGTTAACAGATATTTTAGGGAAGAGGGGCCATCCAAAAGGCCCGAGGCTGGGCTTTTCATACAGACATTCTTTAAAAATTATACTTCTTTCCCTGTAAATGAACTTTTGTAGACATCACAGAACAAAAACACAAAATACTGTAGATTATCAGTGAGTACCATCAATCATCAGTTACACTACAGCAAGTGCTTAAGGAAAATTGAAAAAAAAACCCCAAAAAACAGTAGCTTTTGGTCATATTGACAGAGATCTGTGATCTAACTAGATCACATCATTGGAAGAGTTTTATCAGCAAAAAATCTACTCAGAATCAAAGCACGTAGATTGCGAAAGTAAAGATAATTACTTCACCTGAAAGGGCAAAGAATATCAAAATACATGGAGCTGGGTAAATTTCCCTTTCGGAGCATCTCACTCAACCTAGAAGTCACAATGTTTCCCTCAACAGAGGGAAATTAACAATGTGTCTGAATATCAAATCTTTTCCAACGATAAAAGAATCTCCATGATAGTGTCATAATTAATTATAGAACAGACTTGAGAATGTTGCTAGCATAACTGTGGAGGATACATTCGAAAAAAACAGACACATGTTCACTTACATAAGGAAACCATTATACCAGCTTGAACTCATTCTACCAAAACCAATGCTCCTACACAAGTGGGCTGTGGCTTAACCTTTAGAGCCCGTAGCACCGGTACACCAGTGGCTCACTTTGGCAACAATAATCCATAGCACAAGTTTACCGTCGTGAGGAAAAAATGCTGATTTTTCAGGAAGAAGGCTGTAATTTCCGAACAATCAGAACACTAGATTCTGTCAACATGCTAATATGGGATACCAACATGTTCGCACCCTTTCACACATGTTTTGATCAAGTTCAGAGCTGGGTTTTTTCACGGTGAAGGACTGTCTCCCTGAACCCTGGTAACTTGGGATGCCAGAATTTAGACTAAATTAGGATCAGGAGCCCAGGGCTCAACGGGTTCAGGGTGTGCTCAGATACAAGAATCTAATGGGTCAGCAAATCAGTAATTCAGATTGTGTTTTCATTTATTCACCTTTCAACATATTAAGAAGTAAGGTCTGAGATCTATTTTTTTAAAAACATTCAGGTGGGTCTTGTGTAGTGAATTTTGAGAACCCATGCCTTAAAAGATGCGCACATGAACACCTCGGCAAACAACAGTAAGTAAAGAAATTTGGAAAACTTTGAGCAAATCATGAAGACTAAAAGAGTTAATCCCAAGCCTTTCACATGACAAGTTTGCTTCCCATTCTACAGGGTTAGAAAAGGTTCCACAAAAAAATCCATCATTTACCTTGTGCTCACAAACTTTCTGAAGTTGGAAACAACATAAAAACAAGTTGAGAAATTAAAGTTAATGGGCATAAAATGCATATAAATACCTGAACACAACAAACACAAAACACATAAGCATTCACATATATGCTTGAACACAAACACTGTCTGATAAGCAGCACCAACTCAATAAAAACAATCTATATTTTAGCTGAAAAAAAATTCTTCTAACAGTTCAAGTGAAAGTGACTTCCTCATCAGAAATATTGTAGACGTGTCAAGGATTAAGGTGCAAAAGCAAACACATCTCATCACAAAAAAGTTAGAGAAAATTGTAACATGGAAAAGAAAAAGGAACAGACAGCACAAGAATGTAAACTAACCATCTGCTCCAGAAGAACAGTTAGTGTAAAAACTACATGGTTGCGTTTAAGCATAAGGGGGCTATCCCGAAAAATGCAGTTGTGAGAAAATCGAGGGTAAAATTTTTGCCCCTTGTTCAGTTTCTATGAAAGTCAAGGAGAGTTTTCTCTATCATCAAACAAATATACACACCAATGAAATCAGACTTCTCCTATACGTAGAACAATGCCCACTTTTGGTGAAGGTCAAGATTTCTGGAAACCCCCAAAATCAGGGACAGCCCGCTTGTCTTTAAAAGCCACCGCATAATGCAATAAGTATTCATCTATCGGTTGAAACGTGTTACATGGAAGCTTGCGCCGCAGGATGAAATTTAAAAAATTCAAAGAACAGGTGCAAAGTCTGTGTATCCGAACACAGTTACAGTACAGCACATATGAAAAATGTGCAACTTCTTGGTAACTTCCAAGATTTTCAACAACGACAGCAACATGAGGAGATAAATGCAGTTGAGTAGAAATGTAAATCAACATATCTATCTACAAAAAAGACGCACAAGAAAAGTTGTTGAGAAGTGGAAAATGACAGAAAGAGAGATACAAGGCTATAAACTATCACTTCAATTTCAGTCTGTACAGAGTGATTCAAAATTACTTTAACTTTCTATGACACATACATTATTTTATTTCTAACCTCAACCAGTATATTGTTATTGATTATTACAAACAATAACATTCTGCCACTCAATTTCTAGGGGGAAAAAACCCCAAAGCAGCATTGTACAAAAACATTCTTAAAAAAAAAATAGCTAAGCTAGTAATATGTGCAAAGCGCAGTGCTAGATGTGAGTGAAATCTCAAAACTTTTCAAATTCATGTATACACAAGTGTGTGTGTATGTGTGTGTGTCTGTGTGCGTGTGCACATGAGTGTGTGTGTGTGTGTGTGTGTGAGTGAGTGTGCGTATGTGAGTGAGTGTGCGTATGTGTGTGTTCAAGTATGTGTACGTGTTGGTGTGTGTGCGACTTGTTGAATAACAATATCGAGCATGTTATTATAACAGACCAGTAATATTTCAGAGATTTGAGTTCTATAGGTTCCCCCTTCCTCCCCCCAACACACACACACACACACACACACACACACACACACACACACACACACACACACACACACACACACACACATATATACATACACAAATACAATAACTTCCGAAATCATAAACTAGCTAAAGACCTTAAACTGAAAAACTTATTTGAGCAAAAAAACATTCAACCCTTTACCAACTCTGCCTTAGATGCTCTGCAAGACAGTTCACTAGAAACAGGAAATCATTTCTTGTCAGTTTCTAAGTGTTTGAGTGCTTAATAAGCTGCTTGCACTGCATGCTTCCAGGGAAGACAAGAATGCTTCAGTGTTCTTGGGTCTGCCAGGGTACTAATATAGATTGTAAAGAGCACAGACCATGCTGAAGAAGGGGGATATGCGCTATACAAATCATGCTATTTTATTATTTTCATTATCATTTATCAACCGAGTAATGGGTTTTTTAAAAAAAACAAATACGGATTTTAAGACAAGCACTACCACACGATATTAATTGGCTATGTGATTGTAAAAAGGACAACAAACAGAAATATTCTGGCAGTTGAAAGGAAGTGCGACCTACCAACTTTCAATCATCTTCTCGTGAAATCTATCAGGAGCTGGTTACAACCCATAATAGTTTTCACAGTACTGTCACACACATGTTTAAATAGGACTCAAATTGTGACACAAAGACAAGAAGTAAGGAATATTAGAGAGCTACGACATCCACATATATGTGAAAAAGCATCACCCCTAAACATTCTACGCTCACCTGTTTCAGATGCGTCTTGAGAGCTGTCCCTTCTGGTTCGGGTAGGGGAGGTAACGTCTCAGCAGCGGGCGGGGCAATGATCTGGAGGAAACAACAAACAAAAAATTCCTGACATTCCTGAACAGACTCCACTGATCATACAAGAAAACCTGAGTTTTTTAAATGTGACATTTCCCAGAGGTAAGTGTTCGTGTCTTACAAAAAGAAGAGGACATTGTGACATCAGCACTGCCGTAAGCTGACAAAACGCCTTTTATCAATTTTGACTCCAAATTTTTTCATTCACTAAATCAATAGCCTGATCAATTACCCTACTTGTGCGAAAAAATCAAAGTGAAACTATGACTAGTTCTTGAATAAATCAAAAATTCAAATTTTGGAAACACTCCATTTTTAAATGGTTATGCTGACAAAAAAACAACAACTCTTTTTCTCTAAACTGCTGTGAATTTTTAAAAAGGCATATGTCAGCTTATGGAAGAGCAGCTAATAACAGATAGTTGACACCTCTAAATACAGTTAAATCTGCTCAAATAGCCAGCTGTCCAAGACAATTACCTGTACAAACACCCACTTTTCACTTACTCTTATCGCATTTTTTTTTTTAACATTATAATGATACTGTCAAAGACATTCACCAGTCAAAAGGCATTAAATTTACTTGACAATGTACGAATAAAAAGCCAGAACCTACAAAGACCTGAACTAAATTCCAACTGGCAAATGATTCAACTTTTTTTAACAATATCAAAACACGTACCCTCCGTCCCCCCCACCTACAAACACACACACAAACGCAAACACACAATATACCTTGTTTCCATCCAAGTCTACCAGCCAGATGTCGTCAGGCAGAGGGAAATCTTTCTTGTAGCCAAAGAAACTGGCTGGGACCCCAATTAGGTACGGAGTGGGTGCCAGAAGTAACTGCAAGTACAAGTACGCAGTAGGGCAGCATAAATGTAAAGAAAAACGTTACATACAGGAGGATGGACAGCATAAAAATTCCAATAACGACGAAGAAGAGAGCAATTTTTGAAATTCATTGTTCACTTTCATGCAACATTTGAGATTCTCCAAACACACTTTCCTAGTTCCTACCCTGCAAATAAGTTACAAAAATGAGACAAGAAACAAAATACGAAAATCAAGAGTTCTCAATTTGAGCGCTATTTCAAAGCCTCTCACAAGTAATTTGAAGTAAGTCTTACATCTTAAATGCACACCATTATACAAACCAGACAGCAGTGCACTTGTTATAATAGCCAAGGGAACAAGATAAATCTTTATTATAAAAAAACAAAAACAATAAACAGTAAAGTACAATATTTTCAAAAACATGAGAGCAAGGACATGGTGGGCTGGATAAAAATGTTGGTTAGGAAACAATGACGCGCAGGCCGAAGGGCTCGAACCCAGATGGGCGCTGGATCGGAAAAGTAAAAGTAAAGAAGCAATGACGCACCTGTTCTGCAGATGCCATGCAGGTGGGCAGGAGTGGGATGACCGGGAACATGTACTCCAGAGGGTACAGCATGGACACAAAGGCCATCACAGACATGGACAGGGCATTGTAGTCACGCGACTGCAGGATCACCTACACAAAGACAGGACATATGGAAAGAGGATGAGAAAAGAAGTGATGACGTTTTAACATTTTATACATTATACTTCATCTCCATCTCCCCCCCCCCTCCTGTGAGAAAACAGAGAGAGACAATAAATTATATACAACCCCCTCCCTCCCCCACATGAAGGTATGATAAATAAAGAGATACACAACAATCAATAATAATAAACAACATATTTTTATATGGATTTTTAAAAAACACATTTTGGACAAAGTAATGTTCCTGTAAAGTCAATTCTCAATTCAATTTTTTCCGTTGTTCTTTAAAAATACATTTCTTTCAAATCCAGTCTCAACCACTTGTAAAAGAATTCAAAACTGCTGTCTAGATATATCTTTATCACCGTTTGTTTCCTGTCAATTTACAGAGTCAATTTGTACCAAATACTTTCACCAGCACTCCTATTAACGATGCTACAGCCTTTTCAACACCCAAACATTACATTTTCATCTTACATGCAACCCATTATGATGTCGCCCTGCCACAATCTGTTCTTTTTTTGTGTGTGTGTGTGTGTGTGTGTGTGTGTGTGTGTGAGTGTGTGTGTGTGTCCCTTTCCTCTTTTCACCCTTTTCAAGCAGATATTCATCCCCTCTCCCATCTATCTGGATGTCCCTGTGTACTGCAACATAACACAACATGTACGAAAATTAACCCCCAAAAAAAGGTAATACATAAAAAGTGATGGGCACACAACGGAATACAAATATTTACTGTTTTAAAAGCAGGTAGCCCTTGCCATACCCTACGATAATGTATGCATAACCAGGACCAATTGTCACAATAAACAGTTACATGTTCACAGCACTCATATGATCTTATGCAGTTGCGAACACCGTAAAACTTTTATCAAAGTGAAAACCGAGATGCGAACTGGCTATTAAGAAAAATTAAGAACGTTTCGGCGGCAAGGAAAGATACGTGTAGGAACTCAAAATTTACAGATCATAATAATAATATTGTCTAATACACATGTGGGCACATTGATTCGAAGCTTTTTTTATATAAAGTGTGATATGTGTATTGTGTACGGGTTTACAGATTTATCCAGAAAATCAGCATCTCTGTAGTGTTGCACCCACCTTATGCTCCAACATAATGGCTGTCAGGGCTTTGAGACAGGTCTCCACCCCAAGCAGCTCCAGAGGCAGGTGAAGAGGGAAGTCCACCAGACTGAACCGCGTGTTGTCTGGCAGGGCAAACATCAATGGAGGCTGCAGCTCTTTCGGTAGAACATGCACCTGAGGGCAACAGGAACACAGACAGTAAGTCGATAAGTCGAGGGCCAGAGGCTTATTTTACCCCTGATTCAGTACAACAATAGCAGTATTCAAGAAGCCAAATGTCAAAGGCAACATCTGCGTCTAATAGGTGACAAAGGGCAGTCAAATCAGAGTGCCACAGATAGCAGAAGCGGCTGCCAGAGACCTGTGAAACAATAATGTTTCAGAATTTCAGCATAGGACCAGGATGGGGAGCTTTTTATTCACTTTTACTCAAATTATGTAGACCCACTTTATCCATCCTGAAACAGGTTTTTAAAGCATTTAAAAAAAATTAAAATAAACAGCCTCCTGTGATGAAAAGGGAAATGATTGCTTTGCTGTGTATCCCCTTTGATATAATTTAGATCATTTAACAAGTGGGCAAATTGAATCCTGCTTGTCAGGGCCAACCCCAGCTGTGCAGTCTATATATTCCCCAGCATCAAGACGTCGACACTCGATAAAATATCATCCCTACGTGGGAAACAAGCTCACAGATCTCTTGCAGGCAAAGCAAACTCCCTATCCTTCTCTCTACAGATGTTGGCCAAATACAGAAGAAGCATTTTAGAATTTTCAAGACAGAAAACCAGGAGGCTATCACGAGCAATTTAATCACAGGGGGTAAGAAAACCACTCCTAAAAGACAAGAGAATGTACTCAAAACAACTCAAAGGAAACTGAGGAAAACAGGAAGTCATTGCCCTCTAAAACATCCCCATCAAATTCATCATTTTGAGCAGGGAATGCATGACCTAAATCCATAATGCAATAACTGTTATTATAACAGTAGACACATAAATCAAACACGCTTGGAAGATGCATTATGTGAGAGCACCACTTGGAAAGAGCGACAATCAGCAGAAGGCACACTTTTAGCAAAAGGTTTTATCCTGCATAAATGACAACAGGTTGTAGAACTAGTTAAAAATAATTCATGCTTTCTTCTTTCAAGATCTGCCATGGAAATTCAAACATTAGCCGTTGTCTCACTTTGACGTCGGTTGCACCAACATCGTGCTAATGAAACTTGGGTTAAGCTAAAAAAAAAAGGTATATCCATTGTATAGTTCTTAGAAACCTTTGCAAAAATGCCAGGCAGTAAATATTTTTGTTGCGAAAACTGGGGAAAACACACTGCTCAAACTTTCAATAGGAGAATCATTGGAGTCTATATTATCCTATTGTATCAGACGTACACTTGCTGGCGTCCTAAAATCAACAGTTTGTTTGAGTAAAGAGAAGCACGTGGACACAATGACGGTCATTTAGTGCTGGGAAAAAGGTAAGACAGAAAGACAAAAACAACTGAGGGAAAGTAAAGAAGTAGGAACTACCAGTCATGGCGCCCTCTAATCGCCCGCATTATGTCAATAGAAACAAGAAGAAAGATCACAAGTAGACACTGCTTACCAGCAGATGCACGTGTATGACATTCAGTGCTACTGTACATTGTATCAGTCTTCTTTTCTTACTCCTTCCATCTTCCCTGCAGCATTCCTTCTTTCTCGCTCCAATCGCCCTTCTACTTCACCCCAACGATCAGTCCCAGTGTTCCGCCTTCGAATTGATCTATCCATGTCTAAAAAGTCAATTCAAACGCATATGCGCGCGCGAACGCACGCATACACACACACACACACACACACACACACACACACACACAGCGCACGCACAAGCACGCCCGCCCGCACACAAATATACAATAAATATGCATAAATGTTCAGATGGATACGTATGGCTTTCTATATTACTGTACACTGAATCTGCGTTCTTTTCTTATTTTTTTCCTTCTTCTTCACTCCAACCATTGGTTCAAGTGTTCTCAGGTTCTGCATTCGAATTGATCTACCTAAGTCTACAAAGCCCAGGTCAAACTCATACACACCACCCCAACCCATCACCTTTCTACACACACACACACACACATGCACACACACATGCACACACACACAAACACACACACACACACACACACACACACACAGCACGCACACATACACACATATGCTTTTATTTATATATA
>NW_004797336.1:760427-762514 GCF_000002075.1 Aplysia californica | reverse complement strand
AAAAAAACAAAAAAAAAACCCAACAAAAACAACCCCCTCCCCTAAAAAAAAAAAAACGCCTGGAAGCACGAAGAGATTAGAAATAGCCAACAACATGAGGAGATCACGTAGCAAATCACGCACGCGCAGTCTATCACCACCCAGTAATTACACGATACAATTCGTACGTCACCGAGGCGGGGCGGGACCGTCCGTGAGGGTAATAATTCCTGGTCTCAGCACTCAGTACTACAGCTATGTTATGTCCATTCCACCCAACTACTCAACAATCACGATTGTTTCGCAATTCACAGCTACTCGAAGCGTGGCAGTCATTCGAATGCTGTGTGTGGGTTTGTTATTTTAATAGATAACGGATTGTCGTCTCATTTTTCTCAACCAGTTGTAAAATTAGAGCATATTATAAACAAACTTAATTTATGTAGGTAAATAGAGCAAGACTTTGTGCTTAAATATTACGGAGCAGAGAGACTTTTTAACAACCAACCCACCTCCACATACAAACATTTCGCACTCGGTATTCGAAATGCGCGAATAGTGATTTCACACTTCAAAGCTACGATGAAATTTCGATTCCATAAAATCGCAGTACTACTCAGCGTTTGAGAAATTGAGCTTGAGTTTGAGTTTAAGTAAAGAGAAGAACATCGACACAACAATTACGATCTTATAGCGCAGGGCAGAAACATAACAGATAAACAGAAACAAAAAAAGGGAAAGAAAAGTAAGAAATGCCAGTAGTGGCACCCTCCAACCACCCGCCACCACACAGCACGACTTAGCACGTCCTCTTCTGTAGTTATAGTGAGCGTTTTACGGCACTTGCAACACAATATAGTCATATAAGTACCGAAGATTAAAAGGTGTCATAAGAGAAATACAAATACAGAAACACAGAAAGGAAGGAGAGATGATGACGATAGCAGAGATGGGTTTTTTAAGTAAGTGTTTTAGGGTACTTGTGTCACATTAAGGTCTATAAAAGCCAAAGATTAGAGGTGTTACAAGAGAGTAACAAACACAAAAAAGAAAGAGGGGAGATAAAGATGATAGGTGTTTGATAGAAAAGAAGGAGCAAACCACACCAGAGCTCCTGCCAACCACCAACGTAGAGATGTTTGAAAGGACAGAAAGACACAAACCACACCAGAGCAACCACAAACCACCCGCACTCAGCCAGCACCTCTTCACTACTAAAGTTGGGAGGCCGCAAAGAGACCACGAGAGTGAGCGCTGCTGGATGGCTCAGCAAAGTGACAGAGGCAGGCATCGACACAACGATTGATCAATTAGTGTCAGGAGCACTCGGGAAAAGGGACGCTTAGCCTCACACGGACACTTGGGGACCGGGGAAGGAGTATGAGGGACACGGTCCACACGACAGCGGGTATGGGGGTATTGGGAAAGAGCAAGTCGTTTAGTTAGTTTTAGTATTGGTTTTCTGGCGCTCGCAACTGTATAAGGTCAAAATAATACCATGAGCGCCAAGGGGTGGATGTCAACAGAGAAGTCCTTACAGGGAATCAGGCTTACTCTGCTCACCTCTCTAGCATGTCTGCTTCGACTATCAAGGCACCCCGGAAATAGCAGTTCACAAGAGTGTGATAAACATATAAAAGATGTAGAAGAAAAATGACGATAGTAAGGATTAGGAAAGAAAAAGCAGCGGTTCCCCGTTGCAGTTCAGGTACAGTTATGAGCATGATATTGATGCATCAGCCAATTTACAATTCTACTGTGCATAAGAACATGTTAATGTCCCTCCTTTGGGAATGGCCTAAAGACACTTCAGTCAGAAGCACCGCCCCGGAGACAGACAGACTCAGAAAAGAGAAGAAACATCCACAAGACAAGGGTTACGGGGTATTGGGAAAGAGCAAGTCGGACAGACAGGAGAGGAACATCGTGGAAATGACAACGGTTGTGGGATACTGGGAAAGAGCTAGACAGACGGACAGTCAGACAAAAAAAAAGAAGCAACAACACGATAACTACTACGGAGTATGGGTAAGATTAACACACGCACGCGCACACACACACACGCACACACACACACACACACACACACACAAACACACACACACACA
>NW_004797336.1:759041-760233 GCF_000002075.1 Aplysia californica | reverse complement strand
AGAGAGAGAGAGAGAGAGAGAGAGAGAGAGAGAGAGAGAGAGAGAGAGAGAAGCGAGCATTACAAATGGCGCCCTCCATCCAACAACCGCTGTGGTGAAATGATTAAGCAAACTCTTTTTTTAAAGTAAACACCGCCCAAAACCCGCCAGTGATCGTGGAAACGCGAGGTCAAGGTCTTCGAGGCTGGCTCTTGGCCCCAAGCCAAACTTGGCCCATGACTTCTACAGAATTTTTAAACAATACTGTGGAAACAACCAGAAAGGACAGAGAGACACACATATAGGCAAACGCACGCATCCACCCACTCAGCTGCCGTTAAACTCAACAGGGTGTAAATAAAACCCGAAGAGATAGCTGAATTTACTCAACTTTCTTTTTAAAGTCAGTGTTTACTCACCCATCGACACAATTGAGACCATTTAGGGGGCGAGCTTTGCCCTGCCCGTCAGGGCCAATCAGGGCTGAGAGGGATACAACGTCCCAGCAGAAAGACTGAGATACTCGATACAAATTCCCAGGCGTCTATATGTTTTAGTAAGTGTTTTACGGCACTTGCAACACAATAAGGTCATATAAGTGCCGAAGATTAGAGGTGTTACAAGAGAATAACAAACACAAAAAGGAGGAGGGGAGATAAAGACAATAGATGTTTGATAGGAAAGAAGAAGCAATCCACACCAGAGCACACACCAACCACCCACTCAGGCGTCTACGGTGTAGCAGTTACGTGAGAGCTACTACAAACAAATGCGAGAGGGAGAGGGACAAACACAGAGAGGGGGAGAGAGAGAGCGAGAGAGACAGAGACAGACAGAGAGACAGAAAGAAAGACAGACAGAGAGACCGACAGACACATATGCAGAGAGAGAGAGAGAGAGAGAGAGAGAGAGAGAGAGAGAGAGAGAGAGAGATCAACACACGTGGAGATGACAACAGCTACAATCAATGCAAACGTGATGAATGCTGCTGCTAAAGCTGGTGGTTGTGATGATGGCGCTGCTACTTCACTACAGTTGCTGTGGCAACTACTACAACAAGTAGCTGCTACTTAGTAGAGAAACTGCCAGTCAGCTGTGTGTGAGTGTGTGTGTGTGTGTGTGTGTGTGTGTGTGTGAGTGTGTGTAAGTGAAAGAGAGCGAGAGCGAGGGAGAGATAAGAGAACGAGAGTAAAAGAGTATCTATGCATGTGTG
>NW_004797336.1:757739-758814 GCF_000002075.1 Aplysia californica | reverse complement strand
GAAGACAAACCAAGAAGTTTCGGCAAGGACGCCGTTACAAAGTGGACGGGCCACGGATCGATGGCGGCCGGTCGCCTTGGAAGGACCTAGAATAATATAATATATACGAGGAACGGCTGTGCCAGGCTCGTGGTTGGGACGTGGGCCGGGGAGGGGGGAGGGGCATAAGGAGTCAAAGACAGAATGATATATGGAGACAAACAGACAGACAGATAGATAGTTTGTTTGAATAAAGAGAAACACAGTCTCTTCATTTTGCTTTTGAAATTATTTATTATTATACATTAGCCATCCAACACCCACTCCAAACAAAGAGACCCCCCCAAAAAAACAAAAAAAAAACAAACAAACAAAAAACAACAACAACAACAACAAAACCCAACCACGAGCGTGCTGTTCAGCGTCCATGTCATGTTGTCATTTTATCTTACAGCTTCCTGTCCTCTTAACCAGCGCCGCGAGTCAGTAAGCCTGTCAGTCCCAGAAAGGGAAACTACCTCCAACAGGTCAGAACCACGTCACTTCCGCTTGAGTTGCATTTAAAAACCACGTCACTTCCGTTCAGGTTGCATCAGCGCTCAACACAAGACGCAGCAGAACCAAACGGTGGGATCTTGTCACTCCTCCTTTTCTGTGTATGTCACTCTCTGGTAACACCTCCAATCTTCGGATGACCTTATTTGTGTTGCAAGAGCCGTAAAACTCGTACTAAAACTAAACTAAAAGATAACCAAATCTCTCTCTCTCTCTCTCTTTCTCTCTCTCTCTCTACTCTCTCTTTATCTCTCCCTTCTCTCTCCCACTCCTCCTCCTTCCCCTAGTATCCACTCATTGTTCTGCTCCGGCTAACCTGGAATTACACACACGACCACGGGCCAGAGGGAAAAGGAGGAGGAGGAGGTAGGAGGTAGGGGGAAGAGGACGTGGAAGCAGAGAGGAGGATCGATTGTCGTCTGCTGGCTATTCCGTCCCGCCCAGCTTTGTGGAGCTCATTTGGACGCGATGCCGTAAATAGTCGCCCGTTCCGTTTACGATTCCTGACGTCCTGCCAGAGGGGGAAAAACAGAAAAGACCC
>NW_004797336.1:754066-755113 GCF_000002075.1 Aplysia californica | reverse complement strand
CACACACACACACACACACACACTCACACACACACACACACACACACACGTTCGCGAGTGCGAGGGAGTGGTGGGGGGGCGGCATAGATCACCAAATACATGAAAGGGAGGGGGGGGGCACGCATTGAAGCACTTGCACGCAACGACTATAAAAAGGAAAGTAACTCGTATTTAGTATCGATACAGCTTGCATCGTGACATATCATTCATTCCTTTCTGCTTTGTTTTACAGTTACGCTGTTTCTTTCTCTGTTTGTTCTCTTCCGCCAGCTTGCTGCGCACTGGAGTCTTTCCCTTCTCGCTCGATAAAAAAAACAACCTCTTCCAACTTCAGTGTAATATGACATACACAAAAGTTTTAATCGTTTATTTGTTTGTTTGCTTGTTCGTTCGTTTGTTTGGGTAAAGAGAAGCACATCAACACAAAGATGGACATTTTGTGCTGGGGAAAAAGTAAAGCAGACAGACAGAAACAACCACCCGTGCATTGAAATATTACCACACTTCTGTGTGGTACGACATGCACTTAAGTTAAATCTCTATATAAATAGATAATATAGACAACTCAACAGTCTACTCCACCCCCCACCCCCTCTCTCTCTCTCTTTGTCTCTCTCTGTGTCTCTCTCTGTCTCTCTCTTTCCCTCTCAGCCCCCTCCACCCACCCCCTCTTTTCGTGCCAGCACTGTGCCAGCTCCAAATCTTTCCTCCCTCCGACAAACTCTGCTCTTCCTCTCCTGGGCCAACCTCCCGAGACCGCTCTCCGTGGCCTTCGTCCTGTAGCGACCACTCCAGCAGATCAATAATATTCACAGCTACAAACACAGCACAGACAACTGCGCATTCTATTGTGGGCCTGCATACGGCGGGCTCGGGCACCACTCACCGCACACATCGCCATCCGCTCCACATGAGGACGTGCAAGTACATGTACATGTACAGGCAAGCGGTGCGGTGCAAGATGCGCTCAAACATTCCGTAGTATTATTCATTTTGGCAATTGAGAAGGGGGGAGAGTGAGGTTGAGGGAGGGCGAAAAGGGGAGGG
>NW_004797336.1:743228-752496 GCF_000002075.1 Aplysia californica | reverse complement strand
AAACCTGAGCCCAGCATTCAGAAGACACTTGAGCTACTACGCAGTACGCATACCCAACATCTCCACTCTTGAGTGGAACCATAGTAATATAGGTGGCTGCGACGTCTGCATGAAAGACGCTTTTAACTATTTTAAGAACAAAGGGCTCAAACGGACTTTGCCGGAGGGGGGAATCTAAATCAGTCCGAATACCGAGTACTTCGTTCCCCAATTAGGACACAAGGCAGAGAGGGAAAAATGGCAAGAGAAAAACAACTTTGGGACCCCATTCAGATTTTAGTCCCTCACATTCACCCGCTAGCGAAAGACCACGAGAACTGTTATGATAATTTTGGAGGCAGTCTTCCCACTCTGCCTGCCAAGGCCAACTCGGGCTGGTGGTGGTGGTTTGGGGGGGGGGTATAATACAACATCCCACCAGAAAGACCCAAGTAGGGCCTACTCGATTTTTAAAAAATCTCCGCTTTCTGTCAGCTTCCTTGTACACTACAAATAGACACCTGGCTCGATTGTACCAAATGACCCGGAAATTAACAAAACTTACTGTATAATGCCTTCCTGAGCTACTTGCCGCATATAACGGTTACTATGTTGCGTTGTTCTTGAATCCCGTAAACACAGAAACTATCAGAATCTGTTGATCTCGTTTTTACTGGCTTCCCATTGAAATGGGGGATCGGGTCGGGTCGGGTTGGTTTGCTAGCCAGATTGAGGGCGCAAAGCGGCTATCGTGGCACAAGCCGACCGCGCCCGACTCGTCGCCTAAAAAACAAATGCGTTTGTTTTCAGGACCGAGTTGGGCGACATCCCGACCCCATCCGCAATGGGCACCCCGTATTATCTTCTCGAGATCTACAGAGTCCACTTTGCAAAAAGGCTTAACCTTGACACCGCACTGTCACGATGGTGATAGTATCATCCTAAAAGCCTTGTTGTCATTGGCAGTATCCAAACCAATAGCCCAATGGCAGTATCTAAACCAATAGCCCAATGGCAGTATCCAAACCAATAGCCCAATGGCAGTATCCAAACCAATAGCCCAACTTGCGGCCTTGGAAACATACGCGTTGGTTTTGAAGGTCATCGTCGGTTTCGTGCTGATACGCCACGATGGTAATGGTAGCTTTTGCTCCTCCAATGAGGAAAATAAATCTGGCTGGTCCCGATTCAATTCGAACGATCGAACCGAACTGATCCTGCCAACGAGCACGCGTTTTTTTAAAAACAGTAACTGGAGGAAATTCTAGCTAGCCGAGCCCCAACTCATTTCGTACCACCGATCCGAACTGATCCTGCCATTTGGTACTGCTTTTTAACTGTAACACCGAATAGAAGTATATATGTGATGTAGTAGGGGCAGACCACGCATCAGAGCGCCATCAACCGCCCGCCTGGTGGCGCCCCAGGACGACGGCCTGCTCTGCGAAGTGGCAACTACAGTACACCCAGTGTAATTTCTGACTCGCACAGGGAGCCCTGCGTGAGCTAATTACTGTTCATTACCCATTACTTGGGCTCAATTTGCTTCCCCGATTGCTTTCGGAATACGCTCCACTGCTGTTTACAGCACACCTCAAGCGCATTCACACATTTTGAGAGGCGGGGAGGGAGTGGTTGCAGACGAACTGATTTCCACTGTATATACACCACACCAAAACACACACACACACACACACTCTCTCTCTCTCTCTCTCGCTCTCTCTCTCTCTCTCTCTCTCTCGCTCGCTCTCTCTCTTTCCCTCGCTCGCTCTCTCTCTTTCGCTCGCTCGCTCTCTCTCTCGCTCGTTCTCTCTCTCGCTCGCTCTCTCTCGCTCGCTCTCTCTCTCTCTCGCTCGCTCTCTCTCTCGCTCGCTCTCTCTCTCTCTCGCTCGCTCTTTCTCCCTCTCACCCCCCCACACACACACACACACTTACACACACACACACACACACACACACACACACACACACACACACGTGGGCTTACAATCACATGCATAATATAAAGGAGCAGCAATACAAACAATAATAATCGTAAGCTAGATACACACTCAATGTTATTTTGATGCATGCTCTAAGGTCGCAAGTATACTTATACAAGATGGTTAAGATGGAAGCATTTTGATAGCTGATGGTAAAAATGACCTTCTATATCGTTCTTTGTTACTGATCAGAAGCCTAGGTCTTTTACTTCTAACTGATGTTTTTATTTGAGGGAAAAAAGGATGTTTGCTGTCTATTTTTATTATAGTAGAGGGTTTTACGGCGCTCGCAACTGCATAAGGTCATTATATATGAGCGCCATGTTTGTTGTCTAAAAAGATGGAATTAATTTTTTTTAGTGCAAGCTGTTGTTATGTACAATTCATCCAAGTAGGGGAATGCAGATGTTGAAATTTTACATGTTTTCCGTATTAGTCGATTTAATTTTTCTTTATCTTGTTGTCTTGTGTTCCCGGCCCTCCCGGCCCATTCTGTTATACAAAAATTGATCATACTTTCTACGGTTGAATGGTAGTGCATGGATTTCAGAACAGGAAAGGATGTGAAAGGAGACATCTTTTAGAGAAGAAAGTTTTCCGTCGCTATACTAGTATACGGATTCAAACCCGGGACCTATTGAATGTGAAAGGCGAACACCTTCACCTCAAGGCCACAAGAGTCCCCTGCATGTGTCCATCACCGTACTAAATTTCTATTTACAATAATGTAAGTCTTTTCCCGTCCCATCTGCTGCCCCCCCCCTCACACACGTGCACGCGCGAGCGCGCGCACGCACACACACACACACACACACACACACATACACACACACACAACAGAAACATTGAGAGCACTCCGAGATCAGGACAACATCTCCTCTCCACACAACCATGCTGTAGAAGCCTGGCGCTCCATTAGACACCACAGTGTCCTTTGGAAGGTGCGAGCACTTAACCGATCGTGGGTCAACGACACCGAACTGTCAGAATTATTCGCATGGTGACAAGAAAAATCCACTCCCCCCTCGGAACTGAACCTCGAATTTTTGCGCAGAAAATACAGTACTTCGTTTAGTTTTAGTTTAAGTAAAAGTTTCGCGGCACTTGCAACACAATTAGGTAATAATATAAGGGCTAAAGATTACAGGTGAAGTTCGTAGCTATCTGTTGCGTCACAGCGACCAGCGACATTGCAACAGAGCAAGGCAATCGTAAATACTACCCATGTCCGCGACACAAAATGAAATGATGACATTCTCTAAGAATTAGATTCATGACCCGCTAAACAGTACGGCGTACAGCGAAAAGGTATGGTGAAATGGTATGGGTTTAACGCCACTATCAACACTATTAGGTTATTTAAGAGGCGGGACCTCCTAGTGTAGCGTCTATCTCCTAAAGGACCGAGCAAAATGAGAATTTCGTGTAAAGTGCCTTTCCCATGGAAACAACGACGGACCGAGCTGAGGCCGGAACCCCCGAGCCCGGAACCTCACGATTACGAGTCCGGTAGCCTAACCATTAGGCTACCGACGCCACTGCGTACAGTGACCTCGACCAGATATTTTAAGAGAAACAAATTGTCCCTGCTCTTTCCTCCATCTCTGTGGTTCGCGGGAGGCCCGACTAATATATTCCATACGTCTTTTAACAAAACGCCAACATCCACAAGGTAAAAAAGTTTTCGAGAAATTCATTACCTTTAAAAAAAATTGACACAATTTCTACACTGAATTCTTCCTCATGCAATGAGATAAAATAAGAGGAAGGTGAGGTTTTACAGAATTACGAAAGAATAATATAAGACAAACACAGGAAAAAAAGTCTGCCCCCCCCCCCTTGCCCATTGAAAGCATCAGATGGAAGCATGAAAATGAAACGAGTCGGGGACGTCTTCAGTTCGGGGTTGGGTTTTTTTTTATCATTATTTTTATTATTTTGGGCGTTATTTCTTGGCATCCCTACTGTATTATAGTAGAGCATTAATACTAAGTATGGCATGGTAAGGTGTGAGTCTTAGTTTAGTTTAGTTTTAGTAGAGGTTTTACGGCGCTCGCAACTGCATGAGGTCATATGAGCGCCAGAAGACTAGAGGTGTTACAAGAGAGTAAGAAACATAAAAAAGAAGAAGGGGAGATAAGGACGATAGTTTGATAGGAAAGAAGAAGCAAACCACACCAGAGCACCCGCCAACCACCCACAAGTGTGAGTCTGACGCTACTTGTAGCCCTGAAAGACGTAAAGTAGGAGGCCAAACCTCTCCCATTTTTTATGTCAATCTCCCACAAAACAAAGAAAACGTGGGTGGAAAGTCATGAAAACTCATCCACAAATCCTAGAACAAGAGTTGCAAACAACCCAAATCCTAGAACGCCTGTTCAGTAATTTGAAAATAGCCCATCTGCATCGTTTTACATCTAGCATTACAACGACAGAGCCCGTGCAGCAAAGCGTAACATCTCTCTTTAACAAACAAACAAATAAAGAAGACGCGTCTGTGGGCAGGCTTTTTTCTTCATTCGCTGGTAGAATGCTGATGATTCAAGCGTATCGCAAAATGTTATTACCTCGAGTTTGCAGCCGTTTGTTTTCCTCTTTTTCTTTCATTCTCTCTGACATCCGACTACTTCTATGGCCCAACAGCGTGGCATGCAAATACCGTCAACTCAAGACCGTGGATTATTCTCAAAAGGGACAAAGACATTTTATAAATTAACTTTTCTAAGAAAACAACGGAAACAAGCAATCGACCGGTAGCATACCAAAGGCAATATCTCGGCACATTTTGAACAACCATTTACAGATCAAAAACATGAATTAGAATATTTCATCGTCTTCTCGTCCTTGCCCGCCCTTTTCACTTTCACATAATTATTTTTAAATATTTTAAAAAGCAATATGATTAACAAATTTATGTTTCTGTTTCAAAGTGCTCCAAAAGAGAGTATATACTAGCGTTGTCGAATGATGAGAATGTGCGTCCTCGATGAGTTCACCCCAGAGACCAGGGGACACCAAACTTTTTTTCAGAGAGAAGGAGAGAGAAAGAGAGAGTAAGAGACAGACAGGCAGACAGACAGACGGGGAGGGAGGGGGGGGTGAATGCCGAATGCGGGCCGGATGATTATTGTGTTCAATTCCGATGTGTTAAAAGAAAGATATGCCACATTGAAGACGCGCAAGAGTGTGACACCGAAGCTACTACTAAAAGTTATGGTCTATAAAAGCACGGCTAATAACTGGTCGCTTTTAAGGGCAAGCGGGCTAACCCAGACTTCGGGGGTTTCCAGAAATCTTGACCTACACCAAAAGTGGGTATTGCCCTACCTGTAGGAGAAGTTTGGCTTCATTGGTGTGTATATTTGTTTGGTTATAGAGAAAACTCTCCTTGTCTTTTAAAGAAACTGAACAAGGTTCCAAAAACTTGACCTTTGATTTTCTCAAAACAGCATTTTTCGGGATAGCCCCCTTGTGCTAAAAAGCGACCGATTTCCACGATACAATTCAATGAAGTGATTAAACTAAACTGGAGTCCCAGTCCTGAACACGTTAGAAGCACATCTTCCAAGGGTTTTGTTTTGTCTTGTTTTGTTTTAGTTGGGGAGTACCCCCCCCCTCCAAATGTGACATGGAGGCGGGTCTGATGAACTGACCACGAGAGCCAGATGCGGCCTCGGGCAGTAGTTTGGTGAACCCTTTCCACAGAAGAAAGACATTTGAAAAAAAAAAACCCAGAAAAAATACCATAGTAAGTAGGTAAAAAAATAAAAAAAATTACTCCCTTGGGGGTTCTCGGGTCGGGGCCCAAATTTTTTTTTTTTAACAACCTTTTTTTTTTTTGGGGGGGGGGGGGGGGGGGGGGCAAGATTTTCAAGTCAAAATCGATTCAGGTGTTATTTCAAAGCACGTTCGTTATTTTCAAGGCTGCAGGGCAAAGTGAGCCCGAGAAGTTTGCCACAGTGGTCGAGCCTGTCACATACCTCAAACTAATGAACGTCGCCCAAAGCGCCCAGGCAAGCTTACGCGAGTCTTGACACGCAGTTTCCCGATGTGATGTGACAACAACAAAAAAAACCCCCAAAAATAATAATAATAAACTAAAACAATCACACACACGCGCGCACACACATTTTCTTTTCCTGGGAAAAAAAGGTGGGAGGTGGAAAGGGGGGGGGGGGTACGATGTTCACGCGGGGTACTGGTACAGTCGACCTCCTCTAACGGCTACCAGTATAAGACATTACACACCTGTAGTACAAATAGCCGCTTCCCATTTTCCCCAATGCGATTTTGTATGCGTTTTGTTTTTTGTTTGATTTATTATTTTGTTTTAAAACATTATAATGACACTGTGTAAGATGGTCGCCAGCCTAAAGATGGTCGCCAGCCTAAAGACGGCCACTTTTCTCCTCAGTAAGGTGGCGTCAGTAGCCTAGTGGTTAGGGTACCAGACTTGTCTTCGTGAGACTGCGGTTTCGGGGCTCAAGCTGGGTCCAACATTGTGTTCTTGGGAAAGGCACTTTATACGAATTTCCGTCTTAGCTCGGTCCTTTCAGAGACGGGCGTTAAACTCGAAGGTTCCGCCTCTTAAAAAAACAACAGCAGTGTTGGCAGGGGTGTTAAACCTGTACCACTGTTCTCCTCAGTAAGCTCAGTAATGGGAGGTCTTCTTACACAATTTCGACTGTATTTCAAGATTAGAGATGGCGCACCTCCTGTTGATGCAAGGCGAGAACATAAAATTTGGCTATAAACCAGTCTACAGCGCGTCTGCTTGTCTGGGTGTTTTACTTGTTTTAGTAAGCCTTTACGGCGCTCGCAACAGCATAAAGTCATATGAGCGCTAAGAGGTGGATGTCAACAGAGAAGTCCTTACAGGGAATCAGGCTTACTCTGCTCACCTCTCTAGCTTCAAAAGCACAAAGTTTGCTTCGACTATCAAGGCACCCAGGAAATAGCAGGTCACAAGAGTGTGACAAACATATAAAAGAAGTAGAGGAAAAATGACGACAGTAAGGATTACGAAAGAAAAAGCAGCACTTCCCTGTTGCAGTTCAGGCACAGTTATGAGCATGACATTGTTGAATCAGCCCATTTACAATTCTACTGTGCATAAGAACAAGTTAATGTCCCGCCTTTGGGAATGGCCTAAAGACACTAGTCGGTGGCACCGCTCCGGGCGGGGGGAGAAGGGTTGTCTCAGAGTTCTCTTGCACTTTCGCTTAATGGAGGCCAAAGAGAAGCCTAACAGTAGAGAGACAACAATCATAATGGTATGAGAGACATTTTTTTAAACAACATTCGTGTCGTTACATGGTCCATAAAAGCCGAATTCGGCTGCCCATGACATTGCAACTGTTCTGGTTATCAATGATATTATTATAGTTACTACTGTCAACGACGACGACGATGACAGTGCTACTGTTGTTATCGTTGCTGTTGCTGCTGTTGTTGTTCCCGTTGTTTTCGCTGTTGTTGTTTAAGTTTAATAATATATACTTGACACAGTATACAAACAGACTGTTGTCAGTATTATACTTTGACACTGTATACACTCAATTTCAAAGGCAAACCACATGATCCCTTGTCAGGACAAAAAGTGGGAGCGAGAGAATGAATCTGTTTACTTTCAGATAGCACACACAAAACAGGTGCATAACGCCAGGAACAGACCAGGGTGATAGATCTCGCTGTGACAAGAGAAAAATATATTCGCACGGAGAGATGTCCTCTATAAAGCATGAATACGCGAAGAAGATACATAGGTGAAGATACATAGGCCAAAACGCACGATTTCGTAACACCGTAAAACTCGTACGTCATAAATCTATTAGTATTCTCCCTCTTTCCCTTCCCCCCACCCAGCCAGGTCGAGTGACCTCACACAATGACAGGCGTTTACTCATCAGCCGGGGAGGGTTACGCCGGCTCAGCCAGGCCAGTCTACATGACTACACGTAATGATGTACTATGCTGACTATCTTTCTCTGGCCCACCGGGACTCGCATCCCTGAGGCAGAGTGCGTGATCATTTTTTTTTAGATCTAAATGTAAGCTGGTGTTTTTTACACCCAAATCGACGCGATTTAGATAATTTAGGAAGCGGGCTTCCGACCCTGCCTGTAAGGGCTAACCCGGGCTGAGAGGGAAACAACACCCCAGCAGAAAGACAAAAGTACTCGATAAAAATGTTCTACCCACTCGGAAATCGAACTTATAATATATATTTTTAGTAACGTTTCAAGGCGCTCGCAACTGTATAAGGTCATATGAGCGCCAAGGGGTGGATGTTAACAGAAAAGACCAAACGGGGAATCAGGCTTACTCTGCTCACCTCTCTAGCCTCAACAGCACAAAGTCTGCTTTGACGAACAAGGCACCCCGGGAATAGCAGTTCAAAAGAGAGTGACAAATATACAAAAGAAGTAGATAAAAATGACAATAGTAAAGATGAGGACAGAAAAAGCAACAGTTCCCCCTATGTTGTTCCGGTACAGAATGAGCATGGCAATGATAAATCAGCCCATTTACAATTCTACTGCACAAAAGAACATGTTAATATCCCCTCTTTGAGTATCGAACTTAGGTCTCCTGTGTGCGACAACGAAGTGCCTATACAGCTCCTCCACAGACGCGGGTCTACACGACTATGACAATGCGTATGTACTCTGTTGACTAATCTTTCTCTGTGACACAACGGGCCTCTCATCCCTGACGGAGACATCGCGCGGTCATCGCGGGGCGGTGGTGAATGATGAGCAGTTCAACGCTGACCAATCGATCGACCGACCTACCGATATTATTTGATAGTAATAAAAACAAAAAACATAACATAACACTAAGCTAACGGTGCGCTTCAGGTCGGTCTGCGTACATAAGATTCATTGAACAAAAAACCACCCAAACAAAACAAAACAAAAAACAGGCACAATTAACTATTGACCTCAACGACCTATGGTCCATCGAGCAATTATAATATAATTGGTTCGCGGTATTAATGAAGGACCAATGAATACACCGGCCTTGGTGACAGCGACAGTCTGCAGAGTTGAAGCTGTCCAAAGCGGCTTTGTCGAAAGCACAGCGATTCAAGTTCTTGGGGAGGCATACAAGTATTTGAATTTATTATCATTGGTGTTATTATTATGATTGTGACGGTTTTCATGATGGTGGTGGTGGTGGCAGTGGTAGTAGTAGCGGTAGCGGTAGCGGTAGCGGTAGCGGTAGCGGCAGCGGCGGCGGTGGTGGTAGTGGTAGTGGTAGTGGTAGTGGTAGTAGTAGTAGTAGTAGTAGTAGTAGTAGTAGTA
>NW_004797336.1:733214-742605 GCF_000002075.1 Aplysia californica | reverse complement strand
TTTAGAGTAATTTTGGAGCAGGACCTCTGAACCTGCACCTATTTCCACAAAAATATGCGACAATTAAATGACTCACTAAAAAGTTTGAAAATGATAGACGCAAACTTCAGAAACCCGCACAAATTGAGCTTACAAGTCACATCAGCCATGACAAGATACTTGGGGGGGGAGGGGGGGGGATCCCTTCCTTACACCCCCTCTTCTTCAGATGTCAGGTGAAGAGCAGACATTGACGATCATGGTAACCCGCTCCTTCCTATTGTCTGTCTTCTTGATCAACTAAGCTTTCCTCATAATTTGTGCTATTTGTTGCAAAGTTTTTCAGGGCATCTGTGTATGCTGTTCTTTGTATCACTCTGCTCTTCTTTCCCCTACCTTTCAAAACAACAGCAGTTTCTTTAATCCATTTGATCTCTTTACGTGACCACGGAATCTCCTTACAACGGTACGGTTCAAAATGTCCATGAAAATCCAGCCTTTGAATCCTTTTAAACAAAAGAGAAACGATCTTCTCGGGAAGAAACATAAAACAAAACAAAAAACCAAAAAAAAAGGAGGAGGGGATGGGTTGGGGGCGCTTCCTCGAACTTTCCGCCCTGGTCCGTATTTAGCCAAGAATGGGCTACGCAATAGTGTAAAATGAAAATGCCTTGACAATACTACTACTCCCGTCAGGTCAAAATGATACACGCGCACGCACGCTCAAGCAACAACAAACCACACATGAATGCGGTCACACAAAACACACAAGCACACACACACACACAAGCACACACACACACACACTGACAAACACACTCCATCAGGTTTCCTCCGTACTTTACGACGTGAGAGAAGGCACGGTTAGGTAAGGGGGGGGGGGGGAGAAACATTACTAGTGTACATATAGTTTTGCAAAGGCTTATGTATCGATAAATTAAAATAGGCCATTTTTAAGCAGTACTGACATGTGCCACATACAAGTACATGTATTATAAGGTATATCGGTTACCGGGTGCAATGATAATCACAGAAGAACCGAGTTTGAGTTACATCTATTAAAAACGAAGCACATCAACATCATGATGAACTATATTTATGTAGTTTATGTACACACATTGTATTGTGGGTGTCAGAAGGGAGAGGGTAATATGATATCAAAATACACGATATATATTGACCCAGCCAAGAGAGAGGCGCAGGATGACCGTTAGCGTCCAACAACCGCTAGCATCGAGAATGAGGCAAAAAGCGCAGCCGTGTTACGTTGACATTGTTCGAGGTACAATCATGTACACTACGCTGACGACGCACGGACCCCCCCAAAAAAAAATATTTAAAAAAAAAAAAAAATTTAAAAATTTAAAAAATAATACTAATAATTAATAAATAGATAGATTAATTTATTTATTTATTTATTCATTTATTTATTTTATTAATCTTTTTACAAAATACCAAAAGAAAAAAAAATCAAGTAAATTAATATTATGTATTTTTTTCAAGTAATTTTAAAAGCAAATCATACTAAATTATAACACTATGGCTCCAATAATTTAAGAAGAAGAACTTCTACCCTTGTGTTATTTCATCCCGTGACTATAGCACTTTCAGAACCCGAGCGCTACTGTGTGCAAGCTCAACAGGCCGCGCTGATAAAATTATTTCACTTCAATTGGTATCACCACCACACCGAACAGTAGGGCTGACGAGGGTTCGAACCCCCAACGAGTCAAGCTGGTTGCATGGGAAGATTTAGTTTTATGGCTCAGAAACTAACTTGGCTCGGTTCTCTTGGAAAATAAACGTGGAATTCGGTGGTCCCTCTTGTGAAATAACAATTTTATAGAGTACATTGAAATGTCCACACCATGCCACAGCGAGGCTCATCTCGTCATCTCTCCATGAAAGAGGCGTGTTGACATGCAAGACTGGCTTCGAATAATATTGGGAACAAAGGAGGATATCATGACACTTTGAATTCATTTGGAGAAATAAAAAACAGTCACGTATGGCACTAGGGGGGATTGGGTCGGGGTGTGATGAAAATAAGAGTCAATGGAGATAATCTCGTCCGGCCCTTTCAAAGCCAACACATAGTGTACAGCGCGGTTACATGAAGTTACTCTGGTTTTTGCACAATTGATTCTCTCTCTCTCTCTCTCTCTCTCTCTCTCTCTCTCTCTCCCTCTCTCTCTCCCCCTCACTCTCTCACACACACACTCACTTGACAGGTAGTGGTTGTAAAAAATTAAGTAGCAACAGTTTACAACCTCATCAACATTTTATTATTAAGATCATTTCATGAAACCGGCAGCTTCAATCCTTCCCGCCAATCTGGCTGTCTGAGTAGAATACTTAAACATCTGAAATTTAAATTAAAAAAAAAAAATCTTCCCCACATGGGAACCAAGCTCAAGTCTTTAGCAAACGATTTTTTAATGTATCCACATTCACATCGTAACATCTTATAATGAAAGGGAGAGAGAGAGAGAGAGAGAGAGAGAGAGAAAGAGAGAGAGGGGGGGGAGGGAAAGAGGAGGGAGAGAGGGGAGAGAGGGGGGAGAGAGGGAGAGAGGGAGAGAGGGAGAGAGGGAGAGAGGGAGCTCTTTCTTGTACAGATTACTCAAAATGGAAAACCATGACTAGCCAATCAAAAATACATGATGCCAATACCAAACACCACAAAATATACACTGCATTTAGAAACCCATAGTGACTGTTCACATGACCAATACATCAAATGTATCTTTGGACAAGCTGACCACTCACCCTTTTTCAGGGCACAGACGAATACAAAGGATTAGTAAGCTTTTCTGTGTGTTTTGTATATTTTAAGTCCAAACAACAACAGAACAGGGGGGAGGGGGGATCATAACCAATAAATACAAAATCAGCTTGCACAGAGATACCCTTAACTATATAACACTAAAAAAACAACAACAGGGGTAACATTAGCGAAGCACACAGCGTGTCAAAAGAACGGGACGCTCGACACACAAACAAGAAAGAGGACATCTCCTACAATAACAAATAATTACAAAAAGCAGCTTGTACAGAGATAAACTTACACTGGCAGCAGGACCGCATTCCTTACTGAGAAATGTGTCACTTGCAAAACAACTTCTAAAAAAAAAATAATAAAAAGTTTAAAATCCTCAAAAGCACCAGTAGTTTTCCGTCAGATTTTGTTTCTTTAGTCAGTTGATACTGAATGGCCCTGCTATAAAAGGTGCAAAATAAATAAGTCCTCAGAATCATCACTTTTCTATGACTTTGAGCCAGGGTTCCTTATAACCTCAGTTGATATCACACCCTAAACTACTGTATGGGTGACCCTGGTTCTAATGCTTAACAGTGAACAGGGCATTTGAAACTTCGGTTGCATTGCAAGTTTCAGTCATGGTTCCCACTCACTTGGTTTACAGTCATTTCAGAGATGAACATTGAAGCACCTCTCAAATATCCTAACTGTGTTCAAAGGTGTGTTGAACATAGAATGTACAATACATAATACTAATACAATACCATTTGATCAAAGTACAGAACCCAACTTGCAGCTGAACAATATCTGAGTAACTTTGAAAAATTAAAGCATTCTTGGTGTGTACCAATGAATTAGTAAATTAGTGTGTGTATGTTTGTGAAAGAACCCGTCCAACACAACAACCATCATTAAGGGAGGAGATGGTCATCTTAGACAGGTAGTCTTCTACGGCAGAGCAATAGAAAAAATGTAGGGGGAGAAGTGGAAGGTAATCATTTGTACAGTGATGTCTTGGACAGGTGGTTGTTAGAGCACATTGGTCTGCATATTGCATGGTGAGTGTAGATTCAAATACCTTTTTTTTAAAGGATATATATATAGCGTTCCTAAAACAAAACTTTTTAAAATTGAATATGTTTCCCAACATGCCCCCAAGACTCCTATAGTGAAAGTAAAGTTACTCCACCATATGGTGAGCTATATATATGCCATAATCCATGATCCTTGTACCCAATATTTTGAGTGCTTAAATCTAAACTACCAGTCACATTATGCACTACTCCAGAAATGACCATCGTTCCACTCATGACATAGATCTATATATGAAGATGAAACTAAGGAGCAAGACTAATAATTTTGCAGCGAAGTCAACTACTCATCATAAGACACTGCCAGAAAATACATGTTGCCCATATCCTTAGGGAACTTTTAAGTTATATTCTATACTTGATTCTCATCACGCGTTCGATCAGAAATTTCGTTCAGTGTCTTTCTGAACATTACTGAAAGGAGCATGCTTTCAAGAGCTGTTCAAAGTATAACTTTTCCATTAAGTTACCGACCATGAACAACTCACCTCCACTCGTGTCTTGCCAGGAACAGGAACTGGAGCACTCAGTAATCGAAGGATCCAGGTCTCAATTTCCCGCACTTCATGCATAACCAGGTGAGAAATGTTGTCACTTGTTTGCCCAGTCAACACTCCCCAAACAGTGTCCCTGATTAAAAACAACAGCTTCAATGTTAGTCCACTTAAACATTTAACAGCAAATCAGTGTTACATAAGATAAAAGGTGAGTTTAGTTTTGTTTGTGCATGGAGTAGCACATTCATGTACTATTACTACTATTAGTTATTTACAGATAGATAAAAACAGCAAAGGAAAAAGAAAGAAGTAGGAAATGTCAGAGGCACCCTCCAACAATCCACTGAAAAAGATGAGACTTCTGATTCAAAAGAGTCAAACCAAGTGGGATAGAGTCATAAAAACTCCTAAGACAGCTGAAGTTTCAAAAATGACTAGCTGGAGAATCTGACATGGGCCTTCTTCACCATGGTGAAGGCTATTACAAGCTCAGTTCACGCTACTCAACACGACTGTCTACAGCACAGTTCGAAACAATCTCAGCCCATACTATAAGCCCACTATCACCACAACTCCCGAGCCCTTATTCACAAAGAATGAAGAAAGATTGATGAGAGCATAACAGACAAAAATATATCACCTTGTTGCAACCCCAAACAGACAAACAAACAAAAACCTACAGTAAGAAGTAGAGTAGAGCTGTGTTTGGCAACAGTCCAGGTCAAATAACTAATAAATAGGGTTTCACACCTCTACGTTTTTTCATATTCACCAAAGAGCATTGAATTTACAGCTTTCTTAAGTGTATCTTTTTCTGAATAAAATTTTCAAAACCATGAGATCAATACTATATTTTCATGACAATGAGAGACAGCACAATGAACAATTCTTTCTAATATCTTACAACCATTAAACTTATACAAGTGAGTAAGTCGATAAGACAACACTATAACCTACTTCACAACAAACCCTGCACTGAAATCCCCATTCCCACACAACACACAAATACACTTTTGTAAGTGCAAACATCAAAATACTCAACATCAACTTTATTGTTTACCAAATAAAAGCTTCAACCAGGGAACTTTCTTTTTTTAAACTAACAGGTTGTACATCAGGTACATAGATAAAATTATAATTGAGCTTTTATGTATTATAAGTAAAAGAAGAACAAACATTTTTTTTCTTTTTTTTTTTCTGTGGCCCCCCCCCCCCCCCCCCCACACACACACACAAGAACTCATGATAAGAAGCTGACGAGTGACAGAAAATTCCTCACTCTGACAATCTACAACTCTAATAAACTTGACACATACACACCTGGTATGGCCTATTTCTCCAAAAAAAATTCTTAAATATATTTCCAAATCCTCACTGTTAAACGGGGTGGTAGAGCATTTAAGTAAAGCATGATTAAAAGAATTTGAGTATAAATATGTTGCACCCCAATCTATGAGTATTTTTTTTCTATAATACATATAACAAAAAAGGATCATATTCATTCGTCTAGCCTGGCATACAAATATTATAGACCCAAAAGGGGCTTACCTTGCTGTTGCCTTGGAACCACCAACTCTGCGCACACAACTTCGATCGTGACATGCTTCTATTAATCTGCGCAGGATGAACAAACATTCTCTGAACGTGGAAAAGAAAGGATGGTGGCTCACGATGCACAAAGACGTCAAGGTGTTGTTTCTAACTCGCGATTTCCGTCTAGCCCTGCTTGGGGAGCGAGGCCTGTCACATTCAGATGAGCTCAATGTCTCAACAGAGTGACTAGAACCTGTACTTGATTTGTCAACTTTCTGCCAGGCTTCTGATGAATGCGATCGCTTTTCAAATGGACGGTAAAAGTTGATGCAAATTCCGTAACGAACCAGGCCAGAGTCTTTCTCTGTCAATGTGAACACAAAAGATGTGGTTTCTCTGAGGCTCATCCGTTTGGGACCTACACTTATGCATCCCTCCGGTTGACAGAAAAAGATGACATCATTGGGAAGAGGAAAATCCTTGTGATCTTCCAGAGGATATCGTCGCAGAAGTTCTGGTGTCTGGGACATCTGGTTGTTCCCATTTGGAAATCGACAGCCAGCTATGACTAGGTAGTCCAGCAGGCGAGGGCAGAAGTATTTTCCTGAATCGCTCATCATCTTGAAAGTTTATCACATTAGTTTAGCAATTCTTGAACAAAAGAAGGCACTAAAGAAGAAACTGCTAGATATGGTAAATTGAAAATTCACAATAATCTAAGAAACAATGAATTTCTTGTAATTCCATCAAACATGAGAGAAGCAGTTCCTGAGGAAAAGGCACTCATTTTGTCTGTAATATGTACACTGAGAGTCAATCCTGAATAAGTTCTTTCGCAATCATTGCAAGGATTGACAGATGTTTAGAGGAGCCCCTGAAAGAAGAAAACACAAAAGAAGTTTTCAACAAAGCAAACATGATAAAGATGGTTAGTTAAGTGAATGGACTAAGACAGGAGAATTGCCAATTTGAACAAATTGTATTTATTATAAAAACAAACTTACTACACAATAAAACCAGTTCATAAAGCACTTAGGACACAATTTCACCACAACATAATACTACTTATTTAATGATTTTCAATAAAAAGGTGATGACGTTTTCAATCAAAAGAAAAATTCCATAAATTACACCTTCCCTGAAATTGCATTTAAGAGTAAAAAATCAGTAGAAGTGTAAATTATCTGCAGTAGTCTGTCTGTTGATTCTCTCTATACCATCACATAGAAAAGGTAAAGTTTGAACTACACATGAATTCAATTTCTTTTAGCTCAGGGTTTGGGAAAATGACTAAATCTTTCACTGATCAAAATCTCAAAAAAGTATTTTTAGTCTATATTATTACAAGGAGAAACCCGTCAGGCAACCACCTTAGTAAACAATCACCAGTTTTGCAAGTCAGTTTTGGTTTTAATTTTTTTTTAATCATTCATAAAACAATGTTTTTATTATAGGCCTAATTATAGTTTTATAAGAGATCATCTAATTTCTAAAACATGCCTTTTTGCATCTCTATGCTATACTATGTACCATCAATAAAACAAACTTCACTCATCAGTAAAAAAAAAAAAGAAGAAAATAATAACCTAATACCAGATACAACAACTGCTGTCCTTCCAAAAAACTCATTATTTCAAAGACATTAATTATTAATTTCATTTATTACACACAGTTGATATATATATATCTATCTATCTATCTATCTATCTATCTATCTATCTATCTATATATATATCATAGATAAGTCAACAAAGATCCAGATGATGCAACCTTTTTGTTTTAAAATCTCTGCTAAGCCAGATTCACGTGTAGATCTAGTCATAGTCAGATTGATTAAAATTAAACTTCACCTAGATTAGTTGCCATATATATTTCATTGCAAAAATCTAGTAGAAGAATATCGTAAAGTAAACCTGTTGGTAAACTAAGAAAATCATCAAAATTTACCTCACTTACAAGAGAATCTAAAATCTAGAGATCTAAACTCAGTAATCAATTATAAATTAAGACTTTGGTATAGTTGTCTAATCGCAATTGGGCCCAATTCAGGGATTTGTCTCTAAAGAAGTCGAATCTCCGCTAATGAATTGAAAGTACCAAGAGATTGATATATTCTAGACTTCCGAAAGAGTTTTCTTCTATCCATATTTTTAAACCAGTAGGCCCTACTTCTTTTCATCTCACATTATAAATTATCGGAGTTTTTGGCAATGTACACTGTAGAAATTACCCTTTCGTAAAGTATACTGTAAAGTCTTTACATGTCTGACACTTTTGACTACTGACAGAAGGATTAGATCTGTAGATCTAATGGTTACACTCAAGACACGGTAGATCTAGTTAGTACATATGATATTAGATCTATAGTCTAGATCTAGTAATAATCTAGAGTCTAGAGAATAGATCTGTAGGTGGATCTCCTCCTGGTGGAGGACTTGTGAATATTATTCCTGTGAATAAATCAGCATCTTCAAGACTTGTATTTTTACTACTTGAACTAAAGCTAGATCTAGATCAAAATCTAGATTCCAGATCTAGATTCAGTTACTAAGACCTTGCTTTGCAAAGCGAATCTGTACGGGAAAACAGAAAAATGATGACAATACTAGTCTCACAAACGATGACATGAATTGAATGGAAGAATAATAATGATGATGACATTTTATTTTTTACGAGTTCTGTTTGTTGTGAGTCCGTAAATTTACTCGTTATATCGCAGTGTGTCTCAAATTGAATTATCTATGCCAGGGCATGATAAAATAAAATCGTTTCAACAATTCGTGACAGCAATCTACTTACCCTCTTTAACGCGGTGGAAGACAAGGTTTTGTGTCGGCTCCCTAGTTTATGATAAACACCTTTTGACGTCAAAAGCATCGCAGCAGCGACACCGATGACATCAAGGGAGATAAGGCAAAAAAATCAATAAGTACCTTCGTTAACAAAAAGAATCCAAGTTTTCCTTTGGTCATTTTTTAAATTCGTACAAATATAAATGCAATTTCAGTAATTTTACATTGTCTTGTTCTTGTACATGTTTTGCGAAGAAAACAGTTATACATTGTACTAATGTTTACTGTAGATTGTAACATAATCATCGGCCTAATACATGTTGTCCATTCATGGAAGGAAACGAAGTCAAATGAGACAGTGCTGAAAGAAGCCGGTATGGGCCATTCACTTTTATTTTAGACTTATGAGAACAGAACACAAACATTCTCTAAGACATTTGAATCGACATAAATTTACAATAGAGTCTAACAGTGCTCACCATCTTGCTATCACTGGGAAAACAGAATGCAGAAGAGACAAGGGTAAGCGAAGAACAGCTTACTTTTGAATAGATGGATGACGTGGAAGACCAAGATAATACGCCCTATAGGTCTTTTGAGAGCATAATCCCAGTTGAGAATTTATAAGTGGTAAACCATGCATTGAATGCGACAAGCCTAGCATTATTATTATTATTATTATTATTACTACTACTACTACTACTACTACTACTACTACTACTACTACTACTACTACTA
>NW_004797336.1:703220-731336 GCF_000002075.1 Aplysia californica | reverse complement strand
CCCCCCCTCTCCCGCCAGTTATAGTTAAAATATTGTTTCTGTTACATTCAGCCATGTTTGGCTTTATCTTTACCAAAAGTTTACCCATGGCCAACTTGGATTTTTTTACACTGGGCCTGAGAGTGATCGCTTTGGTCACCGACAGACATGGTCCAGGTAGATAATTCTCCTAAAAGTCACTGAGTTGACATTCTTTGGGTAGCTTCCCTTGTCCCACACGAACGAGGGTGTCATCAGAGAGTATTTAATTATATATTTAAGAGTCTCAGGTGTCATGGTACGTCATTATGCTGTCAGCAAAAGATGTTGCTCAGCTTGCGGGCTTCTCTTTTAGTTTCAGCATTTCTTATTCGTGAAGCATCGATTTGCTGTCCACCGTGACTGTTGCTCTCTTGCTGGGTCTGTCAGGAGCAAGACTGTCCTGTGTCGAAGGATTTGCGTTGAAGTCCTCCAGAGACACTTTCATGGTGTCCTTGTAGCGCTTTTTTGGTGCGCTAACATACGCTTCCCTGGGGACAGTTCAGAATAGAATACCGCCTTTGTGATTCTGAAATCTGGCATTCTTATTATATGGCCGGCAAAGCAAAGTTGAGTCCTTTTCAGCTTGGTAAACAGACTTTGAGAACAGTATTAGAGTTAGTGGAAATACTAATACCGTCGTTATACTGTGTAGAACTGAAGAAAAAAAACGATGGTGCACTCTTGTGCCGTGCTTGGAAGCACAAACCGTCATAAGAAGGAGAGAAATAGCAGCTGTCATACACATTATGCAAAGAGTTAGTACGAGTAAGCATGTGTATAGCTTAATCACTTTCGTCTGTCCGCGTGGAAAAAAAATCTGGCTCATTTATTAATTTGTCAATGTGCACATATCTTAGCATGGTTCTCTAGTAAGCCAGCGACGAAACATTTTATTAAAATTTTTAAAAATCTTGATCCACACATTTAAAAAAATGTGCGCCCTAAAATAAATAACCGCCCTTTGGGTGCACTCTCAGGATTAGTACAATGAATGATTTACAATGGTCCTAACCTACAGATTGCTCATTTTGAAACAATGATGAATTATATTAAATAATGAACCTAGTCTTAATACCCTTCATTAGAACTTTGACATCGGCCACAAAATACCATCAGCACTCATTGCATTACATCAGTAGTTTTATTGCTCGCAATGTCGTCAAGAGGATCCACTGCGTAAAATGTAAGATTACCTTGACACCAAGTTGTCAAGCTGACAAACACCACAGCCATGCACAGTTTACACACCGTTTGGACAGCGGGGGGGACTTATCTTCTATACGATATGTACATAATATGATAGTGAGGGAGTGTGACAGGACTTTCCCGACAATACCTCATAGGACCAGAGGGACCGGTTAGATCCGTGAAGCCTAACCTCACATCCCAGATCACAAGGCATGTCTTGAGATCATGAATCAGTGGCTATATATGCGTTCACCGAGATTTGAGATCATAATATTAACTCACAGCATACTCCCACCGAAGACAGCCACGTCAATCAGACAATAAAGGGATTATACGACGTTTTCTGCCAGATGATGTTACACCATCAAGAAAAACTGATCAGGGATAACATTTAAAAAGATATGGGAAACGACGTCAAAAATTGACGAAGGCAATAATCTCCCTGCATCAGCAGAAGAAGCGAAGGAGTTTGTGTAGCCAACATGATTTAAAAGCAATCCGTTTTGTAAGTATAAAATTGTCTGTTTTATTTTAAAACAACCAGTCATTCACTTTGTCTCCCCCTTCCCCACCCCCACCCCAACCCCCTCCCGGGAAAAACAAACAAACATAACTCTGTTGCATGAAGAGACACACACACATTAAGTCGTTGCGGGACGAGACATAACTTTCGTAGGCCTACGTTCCACCCGAACAGCTTGAACACTTTCACTGAACTGTTACTCATGAACTCAAGTGCGACGTACTACACATAACAACAACACACCTTAACAATTATTATTTTTGGTCTTAAGGTTAGTCGCCACAACTCCATAATTATAATAATAATATTATATAATTTGTTCATTATTCATTTGCAGCCCACGTTTTAGTGCATCTAACCCAAAATCGGTCCGAGGTGCAGCATTGTGTATGCATGCACGTTTACATGATTAAACAGTTGTTGTTTTTTGGTGAACTTGATGCTCACTGTGTGCTGAACGCTTCACACTCTATGAAGACCTGTTGAGGCGTTGCGGGGGACGCACAGCGTGACGTTGTTTTCTCTATTCTTCTCCGGCATGGCCACTCACTGACTCAGCGTCCTGAAGTGGGCACACGCAGCCGCCTTTCATTTACATGGGGTGACGTTGCACTGGTCACAGCTGTGTGCTCTAGTGCCATATAAAACCTCTTTAGCTATCAGTTAAAAAAGACACATATGTGTTGGGGGGAGGGGGGGGAGACAATCCCCTCCCCACCCAACATGCAAAACAAAAATACAACAACAACAACAACAAAAAAGCAAATAAGTGGGTTTCAATTTTTTCTTGCTATCACCATTACTTTTTAATCCGAGTTAACGTTGGGTGCAATAAAACATGTTTCACATAAAAGAAGTTTTATTTTTTACTGAAAATGATGCGACAATTAAAGCGGCTTGGGATATTATCTCACTTTGTGGACAAAATGAGTTACCGTACATTTAAAGAAAAAAAACAACAATAAAACCCTGGAATACAGACGCATCAAATGCAGCGGTTGTTGAGTTCACGTATGAAATGAAAAACGACATGTTCAACTTGAGTGGGATTGGAATCAAATCTACAGAACAGTGTCGAATTTCGGCCCGTATCCCTTCGTGGATTGCGAAAAAAGTAACTCATTAAAGGAGGTGTGTAAGAGCAGGAGTATACTTAAGATATCGTACCCTGACTGGGATAACAAAGTACTCGAATATTACATATTATTATATGTTTTCTTTTATCAGCAAGCACTGGGAGGACAGGGATGAAAAGTGGAAGGAAGACAGTCAAAGTCATGCAGTGGAGAAATGATATATTATTTCACTCTCAATAGGGTGTCATTTAAAATGAAAGTTACGTTGGTGTGAGCTGTAGTTTCCTAGTTGCCTGTCCTCTAATAAAATACATAATTCTACATCATCATCATCATCATCATCATCCTCATCATCATCATCATCATCATCATCATCATCATCATCATCATCATCATCATCATCATCATCATCACCATCACCATCACCATCACCATCACCTTCACCATCATCACCATCATCATCATCATCATCATCATCATCATCATCATCATCATCATCATCATCATCATCATCATCATCATCATCATCATCATCATCATTATTATCATTATTATTATTATTATTATTATTATTATTATTATTATTATTATTATTATTATTATTATTATTATTGTTATTGTTATTGTTATTATTATACATTGGTATTATAATAATGATACATTACGATAAGCACCGATGATGATGTCTGTTGTCCCAATCCCGCCAAAGGCAATTTGCAGGGTATAATACGGTGGTGCCCTGTATCTATATAGGCCGATAATTATTATAGGGCTTATACAGAACATATTGTGCTCCTAACAGCAGCTTCTATGGGTCCTTACATAGATAAGAACAATGCTGATCTATCTTACTCTGCGAGAGTAGGCCTTTAATTATTATAGAGCTTACTTACAGAATATATTGTGCTTCTGACTGCAGTTTCTCTCTCTTTATAGGGCCCTTGTATAAATAGGCACAATGCTGACCTGTGAGAGTAGGCCTGTTTTATTATAATCATAGGGCTTATACATACAGAATATATCGTGTTTCTGACAGCAGCTTCTACGGGCCCTTACATAGATAGGCACAATTAATACTGCGACCTGTCGTACTCAGCAAGAGTAGTCCTGTAATAATTATAGGGCTTACATAATAGATCTATAGAATATGTCGTGTTTCTGACAGCAGTTTGTATATATGACCCTTAGATCTATATAGATAGGCCCAATACTGACCCGTCATACTCTGCGAGAACAACAGTTGGCGGGATTGAAGTTTGGAACAGCCACAGAATTCTACACTAAGTGTAGAATTCTGTGGGAACAGCGGACATCATCGCGGCGCCTGTGGGGAACTCACTGTGGGGGAACTGCATTTGTATTGACCAATGAGCACATGGGGGTGATACTTTATTACAAATGTCCCTCGATCTTTGGCGGTCAATCAAGAGTTCAAAAGCTGCTGCTTTAACTCTCTTCCACATAACTCTTAATATCCCTCTCATACCCCATTTACTGTTCATCCACCTCCTCTCAGTGATAGTTGGAAAAAAGAAAAACTAGGCCCTCTTATTTTTAATGAGTGTACCCGCCTATGTAACAATCAAATTTAATTGAATACTTTTTTTTTGGTTGGCACCGGTACGCACCATTTTTTGGGTATTTTGTAGACATACTCTACGCTTGCACTTCCATAAAAAGCAACTAACAACAAAACCCCTCTAAAATAATGTTCATGAGCTATTTTAAAAGGGAAGAGGGCACACACACAAACACACACACACACACACACACGCACACACACATACACACACACACGCACACACACACACACACACACACACACACACACACACACACATATGCGCGTGCACACACACGCAATAATTTTATGTATATATATATTATATATATATATATATATATATATATATATATATATATATATATATATATATATATATATATATATATTCACACACGCACGCATAATCAAAGCATGTTTTAATATTCGCAGTTATGGGAGTGAAAACAATGTGGAACAAGGCGGGCGTAACAGAGGGTTCAATGATAGCTTTATCTCACACCGAATAAGGACTGGGGGTGTATATTCCGAGGTAACACATAAACGCTTACACCGAAACGAAAAGCTTGGCTATTCTTGCGTGCGACAGGCCTAGCCTAGGCCTAGTTGTTTCCCCTGATATAAATGAAGTCGGATGATTTGACTCAGACACAACAGACGAAGAAGGTCTGACTGTTACGGTACGGGTAAAGTCCATTCCAGTGTTCAAGAACTTTTGTTTCATCTATCCTGTGGTAAGGAAAAAATACTGTAAATGGTTGTAGAGGGTATAAATGTCTACGCCACGTCTGCTTTATTTGTGTTTTGTTTGTTTCTTACGCATATAGGCTCAACTTGCGCAAACGATGTCCATGCAATTGCAATGGCCGGTGCGTTCTCATGATGCGGATCGTACGATGGTTACACGGTGGCAGAAGTGACTCTGGAATGTGGTGTGATCCAAATGTGGACTTATCAACTAGATTCTAGATGTATATTTAAGGGCAAAACACGCGCAAAACTATCATTTTGGTTGTTGCAGTTGATGGACACTGTTAACAAATCGTTAGAACCGGTGTGGATGTTCAAAACTAGCAGAGGATTTACATCGTCCCACGTTTCGTTGTATCTAATTTGCATATGACCGGTAGTTTTGCATAAGGTTACTGGTAGCATTCTACTCGCGTCAGTTCACAAACGGCGTCTTTGTGAATTCCAACAGTTTATTTTGTTTATTTCTTTAACCGTTTATTAATTACAACCTCTTTGACCTGAGCGTAAATGTTATCAAGTGTGTAGTGTATTGAACACAAGTTCAGGAAATAGTTATACTTTTATACTTGTACTTCTAGAATCTAGATTAGATCTAGATTTAGTCTAATTTAGAAATCTAGACTCGTATACATCTAGAAATCTAGTATCTAGATCTAGAATCTAGATCTAGATATCTAGAATCTAGATCTAGATTAGATCTAGAATCTATATCTAGATCTAGATCTAGATCTGGGGATTTTGTAGATTCGTTCGTTAAAGTCAAGAGTAGGGGGGTTTCAGGGGGGCTTGCCCCCCTGACCTACCTAATAAAATTATGGAGGTGGGGGGGGGGTTCCTATTGATGTTTTGCAGTTAGGTTGCATCCCTGCTCTTTGTGTAGCCTAATTCAAATAGTATTTGGTCTTCCAGACTTCTGGATTTCTTCTCTGGATGTAAACAAATGTCTAGAGATCTAGAATCTAGATCTAATCTAGATCTAGATCTAGAACCTAGTCTGTCTAGATTCTATGGCATCTGTCCTGTTTTTTTGTTTTTTTTGGTTTTTACATGACTTCATTGCATAATTTGAGGAAGGCTACTCTTTTCAGCCTAAAAAAAGTGCTTCAGCCTGAAGAATTGACGAAGTTATGGGCTTATCAAAACTCAATAAAAACCAAGGGCCATGATTCATGAAAGAAAATGTATTGAAACTCAGATTTTATTAGCTCATCAGAAGTTGAAGCATGAGTAGATCTATGTTTTTTGCTGTATGTGTACATTAAAATAGAGATATTTTGATTTTCATTTCAACATATATAATTATAACTGCAGGTCAGTTTAAATAAATTTCCTTTCCTGGTCTTAAACACTTTCCTGGAACGGGATAGATATTCGTTTACAAAAGGATAAATTTTATCTGAGTAAATATTTATACTTTGCCAAAATTGTGTTGAATGTTCTTGAAAAAGCTAAAAACATGGTCCAAGCAGTCTGTTCTGCTTTACGGCTTGATATATATATTATATCTACTATGCCCTGTAAATAAATTTCTCAAGAAAAACCTGGAAAGAGTTAAATATTTACCCGATTCGAACGTTTTTTTTCTGGGTTTTTATCTTCTGTAAAAGTGCATTATAAGGAGCTACAAGTACATTTTGATTAATAGAAGGCTCGCTGTTTCAACATAAAATCCGGGGGCTCTCATGGTCGAGAGGTTACAGTGTTTGCCTCTCATTCAATAAGTCCCGGGTTCAAATTTAAACAGCGACGCAAAATTATCTGTACATAATTTTCTCCTTTCACTTCCTTTCCTGCTCTCTGACAATGTTCTGTAGTCTGCTTTCGTCTCCACTTTCTGCCCCCACTCCCCACCCCCTCACCGACCCCTTCTCTGGGGTCCTGTTTCTTTCTGCAGTCTTTCTACTGCTACTCCTTGCATGGCTCTCTCTTACTGCAGTCTTTCAGCCACACCCGTGATCTTATGGTAGGTAAGATCTAACACCTTGCCTTCTCGGATAAGGGTGAATAATTTCGGAGGTCCCGTATGCAAGTTCGGCACATTACAGGTTAAAGATCCCTATAGGTGGTCCAAAATTGATATAAAAGAATAGGCTTTGGCCACCCCCCCAGGCAAAATTCAAAATTCGTTCCTACCAAACCAAAAATGTTCTAGATTGTGTCCTGCGTGCTCATATGACCTTTTTATTTAAAAAATGTATAGTTTGCGAGCACTGTATGACAGTTACCTAAACAAAAACAAAAACATAGATAAAATTCTTGTTCACTTGAAAGGATTTCAAAGCCATGTTTTTTTTTCTCCCTTTTATTTCTTTTTATGGATTTGCCACCTTCCTTTACACGATCAGAAATTGTAACATCTAGTTAAAATGAAGGACTTTTGGGCCATTTAATCATTCTTTCCTGCTAACTCTCCCAGCTTACTGACCTTGTGTTTGAGCCTTCTTCTTTGTTCCTTTGAGGCTTTCCTTTTTAACCATGTTCGTTGAAAGAATAGTTGGGTTTTTTTATAGTTGGTAGTGAAGAGTATTTGGTCTTGCCTTTCCCACAGGCTGTTTGCTTCCAAGCGCTATGGATGAAAATTAAATGAATTCAAAGAGTGAAATGTTTGATGGTAATGCTGAGGCATGACCTGTTTTTCCTTTTGCTGTTTTCAGTCTTTTGTAATTTATCAATTTTGACCTGTACTGTTCTTTCTTTGTGTGTATGGTGGCAATTATATATACTATTTTATTTTCTTACATGACAATAATTGCTTTTCTCTTTTATGTTTCAGCTGTTTTGGGATAAAGCAAAATTGTTTCAAAATGAATAAAGAAATCAGAGTTGAGAGTCCAAATGTTGTCTACACTGATGAGTACATCGAAAGTGATTACGAATACACTACAACAAAAGTTCGCACAGAAGGAAACACTCTCATAGCTACTCCTGAGACTACTCGCTATGTGTTCCGCACTGAGAGGAAAGTACCCAAACTTGGTGTTATGCTCGTTGGATGGGGAGGCAACAATGGGACAACAGTAACTGCTGCTGTTTTGGCCAACAAGCTTGGCATAACTTGGAATACAAAGGAAGGAGAGAGACAACCTGATTACTTTGGTTCCCTCACTCAAGCCAGCACTGTTTCGTTGGGTGTAGGGCCCGAAGGAGAGGTTTTTGTTCCTATGAAAACGTTGCTGCCCATGGTGGATGCAAATGACATTGAATTTGATGGTAAGTGTGTTTTGAAAGTTTTTCCGAATTACACCTTATCTTTATCTGTAAAAAAAAAAAGCAGACCACCCAAAGCATTCAAAGTTTTGCATTAGAGCCTGGGTATTGATGTTAAAAATTAATGTCTTCAGATCCTAAAAAGACTTCCTGCTAAGATACAGTAAAGACAGTGGGCCATTGAAAAGTCTTTCCATACCAAATATCACAGGATCAGTGCTTTTTTTCAGCTGATAATTTTTATACAGTTAATTTGTTTGCTTGTTTATAGTATTTTCAAGCCAGCAATGAAGTCAGTGTATATATTATCCTCTCAAAGCCTTACTTTAAAGATTATGCAACAGGTCTTGTTTACTAAGTTTTCAAAATTACCTATATATATATATACATTGTTTGTAAGATGACAGTTGACTGAGAAAGAGTGATGCAAACTTTATTTTAAGTCTTCTGATCCAGTTGTTTCTATGGGAAAAATGTAGCTTTTGTCATGCTGATCATACACTACAATGCTGTTATTGCGATAAAAAATATGTGCATAGATGGCAGTGGTGGAGGATCTTTAATGATATTATAGAGCGCTTTCTAAACGTCTATCAACAATGCTGATAGTAAAAGTGATAACAGGATACTGACGAGCAACTGTTTTAGTAGGCTGAAAAATTCCATGGTTTTAATTTTAAAGACAAATTGGCAACAAAAAAATATGACAACTAATTGATATTGGAAGAGGAGGGGAATGGGTAGTGCTGGCATTGTCAGTCTCTGGGTTAGCTCTCCTCAAATTTCACTTTGTTTACACCCCTAGACACACCACTGTCTCTCTTCTTAGGATTCAGAACATTCATTCTGTTCAGCTTGAGTTTGTTATTTCAACTGTCAAGTTTTATGAATTGACTTACTTTTACTTTACTTTTTACTTTTCCATCCTCTGTTGCCGTTAAACGTCGATGGGGGATGCTGTTTTCTGTTGTAGGCCAGCCCCGCAGCTCTTTCAGTTGAGAATAAGATATTGTGATTTTTCAGGGTTGCCCGGACACCCTCAAGCCACCTTTTGCGTGGCCTTCCTCTTCCTATATAGACTGAGTGCTTGGTCTTATAGGCTTTCGAGGCTGGCCGGCTAGGTGACATATCATGGTGGCCAAACCATTTCATTCTCTGTCTTTCTATGAAATGCAGGCAGGACTCAGTGCCAATAGCTGCTCTTACTTCTTCATTTCTCTGCGATGGTAAAGGTTTTGTGGATGCATTTCAGTTTGCATGCAGTGATTTTGCTTTCATGGGTTTTACTTAATGTCCAAGTCTGGCACTAGTAGCTGAATGTTGGTATAAAGTGACAAAGGACCACTTTATTCATCCTCTATTCTCGGCCTTCACACCCCCCCCCCCCCCCCTTTCCCTTCCCTCCAACTAACATTGGTGTTAATGTCAAAACCAGACTTGTTTTTAGAAACAGGTCTTTCTGAAATAGCCTTAACAAAAATTGCTTTTTTTTGGTCTGTTCTGTCCATGTATTTATTGTTCAACTTTGTGTTAATCCTCAGGGTGGGACATTTCATGTTTGAACCTTGGTGATGCTATGAGACGGGCACAAGTTCTAGATTACGATCTGCAGCGACAGTTGTATCCCATAATGAGTAAACTTCAACCTCGGCCCTCAATTTACTTTCCCGATTTCATAGCTGCAAACCAGAGAGATCGTGCAGATAATCTGAAGTCTGGTACAAAGAAAGAAATGATTGATCAGATCCGAGCAGACATTCAAGACTTTCGGATGAAGAAAAATGTTGACAAGGTATGTTAGTTTATGCCTGTGATTTTGCACTCTTACACTCATTTGGTATAAATTTCTCCCCCCCCCCCCCCCCCCAGCTTTAAGGGTCAACCAAATCTGACTCACCCTAAGAATGTGTTTGATGGTAGGTATTTATATAAAAGCATTAAGTATTGCATGCTTTCCCAAGTATGACAGAGCCCTAAACGTTTAGTCCGCCCAAGTTGGACTCGTTGGTGCTCGGTGCCCCCTATGGATACCATAATGTGGATGGTTGGTAGATGCTCTATTGTGGTTGGCACCTCATCATCATTAAATCAGTTAAATGCCAGATGTATATATAGACATTGACAATTATGTTTTGCTGTTCATTCCTTTGCTCAGATTCTCTAAAAAAACAACAACAACTAAATATATATACTACTGATGTTTCCCTGCCATCCATCTGTTTAAGCATTCCAAGTCAGTTGCTCTAGGTCTACTTCTGCCTCTTTTGTCTTTAATTTTACCAGTGAGAACTGGACGTTCAAGGCCCTAATGTCTTTTCAAGTGTCCTATGATAAACTGCATTTATTTCCTAATTGTTTGTATCAGTGAATGGCCTTCGAGGGCTTCTTGAAGTACTACCTCATCTGATTTCTTTTTCTTCCAGGAAATTTTCAAGTCTTCTTAGAAACCACATTTATCATTTATGTTGCTTCTTATTTGAACCTAATACTTCTTACTAATGTTAGCATTTGAGGACTGGAGCCCAACCCAATCCCCCTCTCCCCCCCTCACTCTCTCTCTCTCTCTCTCTCTCTCTCTCTCTCTCTCTCTCTCTCTCTCTCCCTCCCTCTCTTTCTCTCTCTTTCTCTTTCTCTCTCTCTCTCTCTCTCTTGCTTTCTCTCTCTTTTTCGCTTTCTCTTTCTCTCTCTTACTTAGTTTTGTACAAGCAGACGTCACGAGTCAGCTTTTGGATTAAAATTTTAAAAATGTAACTCGCACAGCATATTGCTTGCAGCTTTCAGGAAGGTTTCTATGCAAATGTTTCTCTTTCTTACATCAAGGAATAATCAACTTGGCTTTGTGTTTACTTTTTCAGGTTATTGTGATCTGGAGTGCTAACACTGAGCGATTTTCTGATGTCAGGGCTGGCTTGAATGACACAGCTGAGAATTTGCTCAACAGCATTGAAAGAGGAGAAGAAGAAATCTCTCAAAGTACTTTATTTGCTGTTGCCTCTGTTTTAGAAGGAGTCACATTCATCAATGGATCGCCGCAGAATGCTTTAGTACCAGGTAAAGAACACTGTACCCTTTAGAAAATAGTGCTGTGCAGAATATTTTACTGAACAGTGTGAAGACAGATAAGTGTACCAAAACATGTGAGTGTAAGTGCAAACTCATCTTCTTGGTTATAAATATTTTCTTTTCTACTCATAAAGGCCCAGGAGAGTCAGTCGTATTCAAAGGGACGGTTACTGAACTGGATTAAAACTTCTTGGCCATTTTGATAAAAACTGACTCTCAAACTCTGGAGAAAAAAAGATTACAGTTACTTTGATAAGACAGTTTGTGCTCTTCAAACACTGCAGTTTTTTTCAGTTTATAAAACTTTCTTTTTGCATATTTGTCATTGCAGGTGTTATTGAACTTGCCGAGAAGAAGCAGGTGTATCTTGGTGGAGATGATTTCAAATCTGGACAAACGAAGCTGAAGTCTGTCCTAGTAGATTTCCTTGTGAGCGCTGGCATCAAACCGGTCTCCATTGTCAGTTACAATCATCTAGGCAACAATGATGGACGCAACTTGTCAGCTCCACAGACTTTCCGCTCTAAAGAAGTAAGTTCCTTTGCTTTATTTGATTCGCCCTTCGTCTTGTCATGTTTGTGTTTACTTTGTGTAAGCTGTGGTGCTTCTTTTCAAAATACGGTAGCTCCATTTCTCCTTTTATCTCTATCTGTTTCTTGTCCTGTGCTAACACTACTAACAGTTGTGGAATGTTGTGTGACTTGCTTTGTGTCACGGTTTTCTGATAATTATCTTGGTTTTCTCCTGGTGAAATGTCAATGGTTTTGGCCTGGTTTACAGTAAACTACCACTCCGCTGAATTTCTGGCCTTCATTAAAACTAAACCTTGAAAATATTCAAATGTTGGCACGTGATGAGACAAAAAGTGTTAAGCAAACTTTAATAGGCACTATTCTATGATATTGGTGGAGAGGTTTACAATGGCCTCTCTCTTCAAATTGATTTAGTTGCAGACAGAGACCCTTCTGGTGTTGGACTGATTAATACCTTGATGCTTTTGCTCTTAATAAATTTTCCTGGAAAGCCAATGGAAACCTTTGATCTCACAGAAATTCAGACCTCATTCTTCCAAACCAGTGTGAAATGAAATGTTCCACAACACATATTTTTAGGTCATTTTGTTATTATTTCTAAGTTTTTCACTTATGGAGAGAGGGAGAGAGTTAAAGGTCAATATACCAAAGAAAGGATGAATTAGACCAACCTACATAGTCGCTATAAAAATCATTGCAAGAAAAATTTATCTTAGCACATAGTATTGACCAGAGATGAAAAGTTCTTTGATGAGTGTTAACCCAATGTGAGTATGAAATTTTACCCATCTTTGTGTCTATATCTCCTGCAAATTTTTTTCTCCAGATAACAAAGACCAATGTTGTGGATGATATGGTGGCCTCCAACTCCATTCTGTATGAGCCTGGTGAGAAGCCGGATCATGCAGTGGTCATCAAATATGTACCTTATGTGGGCGACAGCAAGAGGGCCATGGATGAGTATACCTCTGAGATCATGCTCGGAGGACGCAACACCATTGCCATTCACAACACATGCGAGGACTCCCTGTTGGCCTCTCCTCTCATCCTGGACCTGGCTATCATCGCTGAACTCTGTGAGCGCATTCAGTTCCGGAAAGAGGGTGAAGATGAGTTTCACAAATTTAACACAGCTCTCTCAATTCTGAGCATTCTTTGCAAGGCTCCTCTCACTGCACGCGGCACCCCGATCATGAATGCCTTCTTCAAGCAGAGAGCTTGCATTGATAACATTTTCCGAGCTTGTATCGGTCTGGCACCCCTCAATCACATGGGTCTGGAATACAAACAGGACAAACTAGATGAGTCAGTCCTCTTGCCTGAGTCAGTCTCTGTAGACAGCAGTCGTACTCACAGTAACGGAGCAGGCCAGTCTAGTCAGGTTGAGGCTAAAGTAGCCAGCAAGAAACTTACAAATGGGGTTAATCTGAAGGCGAACCAAACCCTTGCTCAGTGTATTGAGAATGGAGCTACAGATGTCAATGGGGAGAGATAGTTTATTTTTCTTTTAAATGTTCTTATTCTGGTGCACAAGTATGGTTGAAAAGTCTTAATGCAGTTTCAGTGTCAGCCGTATGCCATTGTTTTGGCTAATGTTGTTGATGAAAAACATTTAAAAAAATAAGTGGGCTGTGTCGATATGATTGATTCACCGACAATAGATATGGTTTTCTTTTCCATTGTAAAAGAAATCTAAGTACCACTTTTATTGCAGGTCAGCATGACTAAAGTGTCTTCCGGTTGATTAGTCAAAATTGTTCCTTGGTGGACCAAAGAGGATTTGATCCTTATGGTCATGTACCGATAGCTTCTCTCTGAGGGCGATGAATTAGTGTTGAGAGCATTGGCACCTTTTTTCTATTGCTATCACCTCATTCATCATTTAAGGAGTCAAATACCTTCCTGACTTGGGGAAGAAACAAAAGATCCACTGCACACCTGTAGAAGGGCAAACCTCGCTAAATAGTCAAATTGTGTCAATAGTGCCATAAGACTTTTTAAACGTACTCTCAAACAAAAAAAACCCAATCCCCTCTAAAGATGCAAAAATGGATGTGGATGTCTGTAATCAGGTGTGCATGTGTGATATTTATTTTGGAGTATATTCTGTCTTCTTTCATGTCTTCTTTCTTTTTCTCTACTCAAACCACTGAGCCTAGTGCTCCGCCTTGGAAACGAATGACCTGTGTCTAGTATTACTTGGACATTAAACTCAAACAAGTACAACCACAATCCCACCCCTTCCCCACCACCACACACATAAAAACGCTTATATCCCACATCAGCAAAACTGAGATCTCCCAGGGTTTTTGTAGGTTCAGAGGTTAGATATATATATGCTTTTCCTCTCTTACCAAAGAATCTGGTTTGATCTCTAGTTCCAGCTTGCTTGCTTGGTCATTTTTCACACCCCTGAGGTAGGTGTGTCAGGCTACTAGTTTTCTTTTGTTCTCAAATAGAGCAGAGATCTTGTAAACACCTTAGCCATGTGCAGGTTGCAGTTGGTAAAGACATCTTTACTGTTGAAATTGAAAGAACTTGCTGAGCAAAAATATGGAAACATATTTGGGGTCGGGTATAAAACTATGGTACAGTACATGGTTTTTGTATTAAAATAGGTGGATGACCTTATAATTTGTTGACCACTTGAAGTTTGTCATTTTGAAGTTAGGCTCAAAATGTCTGTTGCTTTGGGTTTTTTTTCTAAGTATGACATCTTAGAAAAAGAAGCATGTTGGAGAATGTGTTTAAAGTTTTCACAGGCAGAAAGTTCTGTAAAGGGTTGGCAATTTTTGTCTCGTTCAGTGTTTTCAAAAGTGCCACTTAGCATGTTTATAACTTTCATATATATCAAATTAGAACCTCCAATGGCTGTCCAGTTTAGTCATTTCACCTGGAAAATAATCATCTTTTTGAACAGTTCAACTTTTAAAACATTTTTTTGCCATGTAGATAATTTTTTAATTAAGTACAAGAGCAGGTCATATGTGATTGGTTTGATTTTTACAAATTATGTACGTTACGCAAGTTTTACAAAAAGGTGTTGCATAGGAAAAATAAATCTAAGGTAGGCTACCTCTATAAAACAGACACGATGAATTAGTTTGTTATTGTTAGATTGTGTGTTCATGCAATGGTTGTTCAGGCTCAATGAACTGAGATGCCACTCAGCTTTTAATTTAAGTCTTTATATTTTTTTTTAGGTTGTGATTCATAATGTTTAACATTAGTAGTGCTGATGACCTCATGACCAATTGGGAGGGGGGGGGGGGGTTGGGGGGGCGGGGAGACAGTGGCAGTTAATCTGTTCAGAATTCTCCAGCCGTTTTTGTTCTTGGCTATTTCAATTATTACTTGTACATTGTATTTTTAACTGAAGCGTTTTGATTGAAAGCATTTATTGCTGTTTAAGCAAGTTGATGTCTAATTGGGATTTTAAAATTGATTAGATTTAGAACAGAAGAAAAACTGATTGCTTCTCTTTTTATTTGTTAATTCTTAAACTTTAAAAGAACTTTTACCAGAATTAGCAATGAAAGGGGTCATACATGACCCTTAGACTTCTTTTCCCATCCTTTAATTTTTATCAGACCTCTGGTTTAAATTGTTGAAAAGAACTTTATTCATCATGTCATGGTAATATTTTTTGTGTCTGTGCTTTTGTCCTGCATTTTTCATGCTTTTCATCATGTCTTTGTAACTATTTGATTTTAGTGAATATTTAGGTACATATCATGTGCAAAATACTGGCTTTGCCTTTAGACATATTGAATTGGGAAACATGTCCAAAACAGTTTGAGATAACCTTTCTTAGAAGATGTTTGTTCAGTGAGGAAAAAGTTCTTTAAAATCCTAGCCTCTCATGTCCCTGTTCAGCACTTTTACCAGGTCACACTGTGGTGGCCTTTTTCTGTCACTGGCATGGTTCTGCCAAAACAAATGATGGAGTTTTTACAAAGAGGAAACCATCTACTATGAGCCTGCATAGTGCTGGAAGCACTTACAAAGAAATTTTGGCTCTACCCTAGACAGACGAACTCAAAACTCTACAGGAGCCGGAAGGACTTGCAACGAACAGCAGCCTTCATGCTAGAAACTGGGATGTACATTTCGAGGTAAACGAGAAGAAAAAAGTTTGTCAGCCTATTGGTCTGAAATTTACTTGCTATGCTGATGTTACTTGTGACTACTTAGGCAAATGTGTTCCACATAAAAAAAAGTGGCCAGGGTGAGTACAAGCAATTGACCAATGTTCTGCAGTCTGTTGTTTTTGTGTTAAATTAGGTGTTGCACATTTATGGATGTGTTTTTATTCTCTGTCCATCATCTCTTCCATCTTGAGATGGGTCTTCACATCCCACTTTGTGTGGGCATTATTTGCACTCACCCATTGATTTGATTAAATGAAAAATTAAAAGGCACTGAAGGAGGTTGAGTTTCCATAGAGTCTTTTTCTCACAGGAGTACTCTGCACTTGCCAGTTACATAACTATGTACAGCCAGGGGAAGCAGCTTTTGGCTACATGTCATATGTGGTCAGGAGCTTGGTTGTTGTCAGCTCTTGGAATGTGTTCAGCAAAAACCTGACTTTAGTGTACTTGGTTGTATAGAGGAGATGTTATTTGTTCTTTTTAATGAACTTTTCAAGGTGAAAGTTTGTATTTATGTGTTGGGCCAACGAATGAAAGCAGCTCTGATTTCAGCAACTGCCTGACAAAATGTCTATTGCCATTATAAGCTTTAAGTAAAAGCCTTTGGTAATGCCGATTTTTTGGGCGAATGGAGACCAAGTGGCTTATTGAGGCCACTTCACCCTTTTGTGTTTGCACTGAAGCAATGTCTTATCTGTCTTTACACTTTGTTTCTTTTTATCTCTGCTTTGTGTTGTCACAAGTCTACTTTTACAACCTTTTGCCTGTCAGCAAATACTCACTTTGGTGTCAAATGTGTTGTCTATGCGGTAGGCGAAGTTTTTAAGTTGTAGTTCTATAAAGGTACATTGTCTTTACACTATTCAAGCGAACTGTTTAAACTTTGATAGGATACGATTTAGTTGTATGGTGTGGACCATTTTCTTCCCTTCTATATGAGTGGTGGGGGGGCTCTATGTGCCTGTGTGATATTCACTGAGGTGTTTTGTCTCAGCTTTCTTTTCTTTTCTTCCTTATTCCTTACTCTTACCATCCAATGTTTTGTGTTTGAGTTGACCTGCTTGTGAATATTGTGATAAATATGGCTTAACACTTTTTTATGGAAAAAAATAATTTCTGTAGGCCTACTTGTAAATTGCAAATATGTTAAAGTTGCAAATTACTAGAGCAAAATGTTTTGCTTTAATACCAGACTTAATTCGACCAGTAGAGCTCACATTAGACAGTCTATTTCCTTGATTTCAGAAAAATATAGCCAAAGGTAATCTACGAAAAAAATTCAATGTTTGGGGCCTTCCATGCACAGACATGATCAAGAGTCGGAGCGACGTTCTTCTGCACTGCATTTAACATTTCATTGATTTCAGTAAATTTCAAAGTCTAAAAAGAGTGTTCAATCCATTGTCTTTCATTACACTTGTCTTTTCCTGACTGAAATGAAATGATGACAGCAGCTGGCTTTGTTTGTAGAGTATATTTTGGTTTATTTTTTTAAAAATGTGTTAATTATAGCAATTGGCTGGGGAAAAAAGTAAATAAACAGCTCCATAGAGTAATTACAATTGTATTGTTCAAAATTTTCACCCTTTTTATTTGCCTGTATTACTTTTGAGTTCATATTTTCATACAGCTGATTGTAAGACACTTTTTATTTCTTCTGTTTTAATAGCCTTAAGAACATTTTTAATCTTTCTTTTGACAGTCTCTCTTGCGGTTGGGTGTCATCCTAACAAGATTTTCAGAAGAATCTCATTTTTTTTATACTCTGCCTGGACTTTTATTTTATAAATGACTTTCATTTTGTTTGAACAAAGGAATGACTCAGTATTTGAAAGACACTGGCTATACCAGAAGGATGGATTCATAAGACTGTTTTCATGTCTTAAAATGCATGCCTTGCCACATGTATCGCTGTATCTTTCTTTGCATTGTTCTGGTTTTGTCAGGAATTTGTCATAAATGTATTTTGTACTGGTGAATACTATGCTAGATCGTCTTGGTTTAAGTGTTCCTCCTATACATCATAGTTTTGTGGAAAAATAAACGGTTTCTCTGTTTTGATGTTTCCTCCTTTTGAAGAACATTGTTGAGGTCTCCTGATGGTGAAATGTCATAGTCATATTATGCTGTGATTTTGTTTATATAAGTGTGAAAATAAATTATGACATAATAGACAACCCTTCTTGTTCTTTTTGAAAATATTTTTAAAAATTTTGTTGTCAAGAAAAATTTCAGTAGGCGCCTACAATCTCATAATATACATGTACAAGGAGCTCATGTTGTGAGTTGTTGAGGAAACAGGTTTTGTTTTTTTTAAGTTTAAGATCCGGGTGGATCACCCTTCAAACAAAATGTCTACAAAGAATTTTATTATTTTAGATGGAAATAATAATTTATCACAAATTATAATGAAGTACTGGCGTTGTATCATTGGGAAAGCCACTTTACCCAGGAGAAGATGGATATCTGGGATATATGCTTTGGGTATGCCAGAGACAAGATTGCCCTATCAGACGTGGAACTTGAGACGAAAGGGAAAAAGAAGAAGTGTTACAGTGTAGGAATAGGCCTACAGTTATAAAGGGAGGAGGAAATCTCACAGGACACGGATGTGTCAAAACAATAGGGAGTGGATGGTTGGCGGGTGCTCTAATGCGGTTTGCTCCCGGTTTCCTATCATATTATACATGTACGGTATTTCCATATTCAAGTTCTCATCCTCCTTTTTCATGTTTGTTACTCTCTTGTAACACCTCTAAGCTTTATATGATTTGGGGGGGGGGGGGGGGGGGGCGTGGCTTAGAGGTTAAGGTGTTCGCCTCTCATTCAAAGGTCCCGGGTAGCGATGGAAACATTTTCTTGTCTAAAACTGTCTCCTTTCACCTCCTTTCCTGCTCTCTAGCAATGTTCTGTCGTCTGCTTTCGTCTCCACTTTCTGCATACACCCCCTCACCTCCTTTGCCCCCTCCTCTGGGCTTCTCTTTCTGCAGCCTTTACACTGCTACTCCTTTACTCCTTACTGCTGTCTTTCAACCACATCCCCGATCTTCGGGTAGGAAAAATCTTCACCCTTGCCTTCTCGGATAAGGGCGAAAAATGTAGGAGGCCCCGTGTTCAAGTTGTGCACGTTAAAATCCCATGGTGGTCTAAAATCGATTAGAGTAGGCTTCGGCCGCCACCCGAGCAAAATTCAAAATTTCTTACTAATCGAAAATGTTTAGTGTGTCCCGCGCGCTCATATATGACCTTATGCAGTTGCGAGCGCCGTAAAACACTTACCTACCCAAAAACAAACTAACAAAAAACATGATTGCTTGCAAAGGCCGTACAACTCCTAATAAAGCAAAACAAAACACACAAAAAATTAGAGGACATGGATATTGGCAGACAAGCGTGGGTTCGGATGCACTCTGCCTTGTGCACCTGACGTTACTTGCACAAGGAGAGAGAGAGAGAGAGAGAGAGAGAGAGAGAGAGAGAGAGAGAGAGAGAGAGAGAGAGAGAGAGAGAGAGAATGGACCACGGCTGCCAGAGCAGCTCTCTGCTGTGTTTTATCTCAGTGTAGTGCTGCCTCACGTTATACAGATAAGATAAGATGATACTCCATTGCCCCAGTGGGACACAGGAGTCTGTGGTGTTGTGGTCCGGCTCTTCCCTGATGCAGGCCGGTGGTCTGAGTTCGATTCTCATGTTGGGAAGTTTGTTTTAAACTTTTTTGGAGTATCTCCGTCTGTCTGCTGGATTGCTGTATCATCCAACTCAGCCCAGGTTGTCTCTGACAGGGATGTAATAAAATGTGATAATAAAACAGTCAAACTACCCTGCCAAATACAGTAGAACCTGCTGTAACGACCAATTGTCCAAGACAGTCATCTGTACGAACGACCACTTTCTCTTCTCCCCTTACGTTTTTTTTTTCTTCTACTATATTACAATTAGGCCAATGTCCAAGGGGAACATCTGTCTATTTTTAAGATGATAATTTTTTCTCCTCGGCAGTGGGTGATTTTCTCGGACAGGTTTGAATGTATCATGTATGCACATTATTTATGTCCAAGAGCGGCAGAGGGGCCTCTCGTGGCCTAGAGGTTAAGGTGTTCGGCTCTCATTCAAAGGTCGCGGGTTCGAATCCGGGTAGTGACCGATAATTTTTCTTCTCTAAAATTAACTCCTTTCACCTTTTTTTCTGCTCTCTAGCAATGTTCTGTCTTCTCGTCTGGGCCCCAGACTCTTTCTACAGTCTTTCTTCTGCTACCCCTTGGCTCCTTCTTACGGCTGTGTTTCAGCCACATCCCTGATTTCTTCTGGTAGGAAAGATCTACACGTAGCCTTCTCGGACAAGGGCGAAGTTGCAGATCCCTTGGTGGTCTAAAATCGAAGAATAGGCTTCGCCCGCCACCGTGCAAAATTCAAAATTTTCTACCAACGGAAAAATGTTAAATGTGTCCCGCGTGCTCATATTATAACCTTATGCAGTTGCAGGCGCCGTAAGACGTTTACCAAAAAAAAAAAAGAAAAAAAAAAGCGAGGCAGAGCTGGCTGGGTATTTGGCGGGTGCTCTGGTGTGGTTTGCTCCTTCTTTCCTATCAAATATCTATCGTCCTGTTCTCTCCTCTTTCTTTTTTATGTTTGTTACTCTTGTAATACATGTACCTTTTATCTTCGGCATCTATATGACCTTATTCATTATTGTGTTGCAAGTGCCATACAATTCTTACTGAAACAAAACAGAAGGCAAAGCCGAGCGTCAAGCCCAGGGACTCTAAATAGTCTAAATCGACACTCGAGATTACACTGACAGGAGTGACAGGTACTCGAGTCGAAAGGGGGGGGGGGGATCTTGTCTGACGCAATGGTACAGGCTCTTCGTCTCGCAGCCTTGCACGAAAAAGAAGTAAGTTAAATTCTGCTTTCCCATTTGGAATTTAACGTTCTAGTTTTTTTTCTTCTGTTAGATCATGTCACCCAACTGGGTTGGCCATGACAGTTTCAGGGTTGAAACAGCATGCATCCTTCTCCTAGATTACCTAAATTGGGTCAAAGGGGGTGAAAAATCCTTTCGTCAAGTTGTGACCTATACATGATTTTAAAAGAAATATATATATATATATATATATATATATATTAAATACCTGTATATATAAATAAATATTCACTACATATATCAAGCATGTTGCTGATGATTTTTTTCCTCTGGATTGCAAAATAAAGTTGAGAAAGGTCTTACTTTCTTGAGTTCGGCTCAGTTTGGATCAAAATATTTTCCCGAGGCATATTTTCCCAAGATTAAAGTAGATCTAGTCTAAATTACGAGGTCTATCCTAAAACAAATTTCCCTGTTCTATAAAATGCACAATTTTTCTTTTACAGTACAGACATGAAATGCTGTACATACAAGTAACTACAGAAACACGTTTTCTAGGCAATATAGAAACCATTGATCTCAGTGCACTTTTTCATCCGATAATATTATAGCCAGTATTTTAAATATTTTTTCCTCGTCTTCAAACCGGTGCCTCCTTTGTCTTTCTTTGATTTTTTTTTTTTTTTGGGGGGGGGGGGGTGAAATAAAAGGTGACACTCTTTTTGGATGAATCAAAACAGGTGATGATGAGTGTAAATATGTAGGATCCAGAGTTGAAAAGACAATCAACTTTTTACTTTAACTTGATCCGCCGCTTACACCCTTTTGGGTGTCGCGAGAAGAAAGAGACGTCTCTCTGTCGCCAGCAGGAGAGTTTGGGTCAGGGGGATTTCATGAGTTATTACATGTACTTATTAGTGTTTCTCTGACTCCATCTATCCAGGTCTTTCTCGGTCGCCCTCTAGCCTTGTTGTCATTGATTTTGTAAAAATGTATGCACATTGTGCTGGGTGGTGTGTTGATAATCGAATGAGATGTCCGAACCATTTGATTCTTTTGTGTTGGATGTGAAGCATGACATCATTTGTGCCCACCATTTCACTGATTACTTAGTTTCTAATTTGTCTCGCCTGGTCTTGATTACTGCTTTTTCTAAAACCTAGCATTTCACATGTTGTAATTCTTTGCTCTAATGTTTTTGTTCGTGGTCCAAGTTTGGCATTGATAGGTGAATGTTAGGATCAATATGGTGTTGATCATTTTGAGTTTTGTTGTCATGGGGATGTTAGGATGTTTCAGTAGTGGAGTAAGCTGATAACTAACATTATTGGCCCTTTGTACTCGTGTTTCAATTTCTCTGTTCAATCGCCCATCCTCTGTGAATATACTTCTGAGGTACTTACATTCTTGGACCTGTCTGTTGTTGTTGATGTGTATCCTGAGTGGTCCTGGCTTTCCACTTACTTTCATTGTCTCTGTTTTGTTGATGTTGATCTTCATGTTGTAGTCATTACATTTTTCGTTTAATCTGGTGATGTGGTGTTGAAGACTTCGTTCATCTTTGTGTGCCAGGCTTTGGTAATCAGTGAAGAGTAATTCATTTAGGGTGTCTGGTCTGTGTTGGTCTCTTTTGTAATTCTTTCCATCATCACCATCATCATCATCATCATCATCATCATCATCATCATCATCATCATCATCATCATCCAGTGCCAGATCTGCCACAGATATCGGCGATCATGGTTCTTCATTCATTCCTTTGCTCGGATGCTCTAGAAAAAAGCTACGTTTCCCTGATCTTTCCCTGTTACCCATTTGTTTAGGTTCCCTAAGTATGTTGTTCTGGGCCTATCCCTGCCTTGCTTGCCCTCAATTTTGCCAGTGAGAGCTAGATGCTCAAGACCCTTATGTCTATTCAGGTGACCCAAAAACTGCATTTGTCGTTTCCTGATTATTTTTAACATTGAGTGTCCCACATGGGCTTCATCAAGCACTACCTCTTTTGATTTCTTTTCCTTCCACGATACTCTTAGCAGTCTCATAAGAAACCACATTTCTGTTACTTCTATTTTATTTTCACTATCTTTAGTGATTGTCCAGCATTAAGAGCCATATAGAAGGGTTGACCAAAAATATCATTTCAAAACTTTCATTTTGGTGTTCATTGAGATGTTTCTACTTTTCAGGGGGTAACGAACTAAATGGGAGATGGTCGGGGAGAGTAGATGAGAACCCTGGTGGCACAGGTGCTTCCATAAATACCTCACACACTCAAAGAAGGGACCATCTTGGCGACGGGAGGCCCCATAAATCCTACCAAAGCCCCCCACTGCATTGAGGGCTGTCAGTGGATGACAAAGGATAGCTGAGAAAATTGTACACAAACCGGCACTAGGCAACGGGAAACCACTGCTGTAATATCCCAAGAATGGTCATAGAAAAGAAAAGTAGGCTACAACCTTTAATTTCTGTAAAATAAAAATTGTTCATTTCACAGAACAGGGAAACTTACTTTTGGGACAGACCTCATAAACTGTTTTGGAAGTATTGACGCGTTTGTTATAATAAAATATTATGATAGTGTGGTATCAAAGCATTGTCCAAACTTAAACACGCCATTTCTCAACGCAAGATAAAAAACGCATTCATTTTCAACAGTTTTATTTTGAAATTATGTATTTTATGCCAATTCTTACTCCATTAATGGTACATGTACATACATGTATTAAACACATTTTTGGCCATTTGCTTTAGACTATGTCAATCAAGAAAACGCAAGGTGCAAATTTTGAAAGATAACGACGTGTTACACGTAATGATCCACATTGTCGTCACAACTTTTAAAAAATCTGATTAGATTACATAATATAAGAGGGGCGGTCACGTGCAAATTTCCTTTTGTCTTTGTCACGTATAGGGGTAGATCTAGGTCTAAAATACAGTATCATGTATGCCATTGATACGGTAGGTGACATCCATTTAGTAAAAATACGACGTGTCTACCAATCATTGGCAGCTATCGCCTCAAACTTGTCACATCAGTTAAAAGTCCATCAAGCCTAAAGCTAAGTCTTGCCCTATTCTTTTAAACTTGTATTTTGTTTCTTTACTTTTTTAAATATTTAAATCGACATCTACATCATATCTTATCACTTTGGGTTGACAAAAATGTCCGTCTGAGCGCTTACGGAACTTTGATACTGGAGGTTCGTGTTCAATAACACCGGTGGACCTTGCACTATCGCGTAATTGTAGTGTTCACTTCGACACATCACCTGAGGCTTGTCAATACCCCCCCCACCCCCGACCCCCTTCTTATGTATTCAATGAAGGGAAGCACCATAAAGTAGATCCTTATAACGCAAAAATATACGCTTTAGTGGGCGAGTAAAACAAATAATTACATGTAATGTAGAGGCCAACTGAATTATCGAGCCGCAAACGCCAAATTGGGAATGCCGTTTTTGTCCCTCTCCATGGTCGTTTTTAGTTTATAGTTTGTCCAGACAAGCATGCCTTGGCGGATAGTTTGAGTACTTTTGGAACTTTGTGATTTTCATTGACCTTGGCATGGAGGGAGAGCAATTGGGAGCTTTGTCCAGGAGTTTGTTCATCTGGTCAAGATATATAAATACGTACATAGGGAATTGTTGACAGTGAAGGGAACAGCCCCTCACCCCTCCACACGCTCTCTCTCTCTCTCTCTCTCTCTCTCTCTCTCTCTCTCTCTCTCTCTCTCTCTCTCTCTCTCTCTCTCTCTCTCTCTCGTCGGCTCGCCTGATGTGTGACCACCTTTTGCCGTCAAAGACAAGAAAGAGGGAGCTTTCTTTTTCCCCCGGATACTCCCCTTGCCCCCTACCCCCCCCCTCTTGGGCCCTTTCTTAAAAAAGAAAGTGTCGACTATCAAGCAATTAAAAAGCCAAAAAAAAAAAAAAAGGAAAAAATTAGACCTATCTGAAGTTATGATGTCGGTCAACCAAACTAAAACTCAATACGAATGGTGGGCCTATATTATACAGTATAGAGGTTAGGCCCGTTGCCGTGGCACACAGAAAACCCGAGTTTGATTCCCCGTGAGTACCAATATCTCGTTCTTTCCCCTGGGACGCTCCCCCCCCCCCACCCCCTCAGCCTGGACTGGGGAGGGCTGCACTTTCTGAGAAGATATTCTGAATAAATTATGCCCATTCCCACTTTTACAGTTAACCATAACCCGTACTCATGGAATGCGGGTCCTCTCAGTGGGTGGGATGACAAGGAAAAAAAGACACCTGTTTACTTTTGAGACCTTTTGTGATTAGGGCCATCCCCTTTCATCTCAGGAAATCGATAAATTAATAGAGCTTGAATCAAGCCTGTTTTCCCGTTCTAGACATAAAGCGCATTTGATTGACTTTAAACAAAGACACACACACACACACACACACACACACACACACACACACACACACACACACACACACACACACACACACAAAAACTATGGGTTTAGGAACAGTTGATCTGAACACGTGTTTAGTTAAAAAGTCGGAACGTTTCCGTGCCTATAGAATGCAAACTCGGTTTCTTCTCGAAAATTGCCACATTTGCTTTGCCACGCTTTCTCTGTCAGGTTTATTACAATAAATGAGACGAAGGCCTACAGTATTTTTTTCTTGCCCAACCTGGACTCCCTGGACCGTTTTAGAAGGCGCTTTGGTAAAATGTCTTTAAAAAAATTCTCTTTGGGTAAGTGCTTTAGAAAGAGTTGTACGGTCCATGCAAGCAATCATCTTTTTTGTTTGTTTGTTTATTTTTGGGTAGGTAAGTGTTTTACGGCCATATGGGCGCGCGGGACACATTAAACATTTTCAGTTTTATAGAATTTTGAATTTTGCCTGGGTGGCGGCCAAAGCCTACTCTTATCGATTTCAGGATCACCAAGAGGTCTTTAACGCGCTCAACTTGCACACAGTAAATGTTTAATAATAATGTAGCTTTCTATAACGCTCCTCTAGCACGGAATGCCAGTACAAATATAATTAAATGTCAACTCTTTCAGTTGCTTGTGCCAGTCCGCCGGCACCACGTAGGCCACATGTATTTTTACCGTTGACTTTTGTGGGAAGAAACATGGTACACAAATACATTGTGTACATCGATACCTCAGAATTATAAAGTTCTATTTGACATTTTTGGCCGTTTTCAATTACTACCACCATGGGGTCAAATGTTTTACCTGCTCTATCAAAATGGTAAGATTATTCGGAGTCGCGTTCAAGATATTCAAAGAATTGCTTTCGAAAAAGCTTGAAAGGTTGTGAAACTCAACATTTTTAAAGACAAATTTATCAAAACTAGGTACTGTGCAGATAAACGTTGTAATTCTGAAGTAGCGACATATACTTAATCGTGGACAATATGTAGTAAGTTCCGCTCAATATGGACTATTGTATGATACGATTTTTTAGGGGCGTTAAAATAAGAAAGACTGAGTAATCCATCTTATCATACATATTCTAATATATGACAAAACAAAACAGCGTACTCAGCAGTAAGCTATCAGTAATTTAGTAGTTTAGGCAAAAAACCCATAAAATTCGAAAAAGCCTGGAATGGGTATTTAGATTTGGGGAGGGGGGGGGGTCGATAGGAGGGTGGCTTTTTGGGGGCAGGGCGGGGGGGGGGGGGGGTACAGGGAGTATATCATCTTGAAATCAACTTGAAAAAAAAAATGAAGACCGAAAGAAGTACGGAAAGCAGGGCCGGCGATATAACTTTATATAAATCCCGAGTTAAGTTACACCGCGCGTGTGAATGAAACTGCATATTATGTACTTAGACATTTAACTTTTTTATCAATACGTGTACGCCTACATAGACGATGGAATCTTGGCCTCTAAAACTAAAATATAGTTCATTCAAAGCTTTCGTGTGCAGAGAGCACCGTTTAAAACTGAGAATTATTCGAGGTAACAAAGGAGACGATTTTCACCTTTCCACCAACTCAAAGCCAAATCTGCTTATCTAAGTGGGCCTATGCACTTTCATGACGTATCAGACCGTGGGTTGAGAAATAAGGTCAGTCGGGATACAGAGCTAAGTCATAATTGTTGTGTTACCAAAGATGTCTCCCCCCTCTCCCCACGGTGAACATCTGACGCTCAGTTCTCGTGTTATTTGTCCACGTCATCAACATTGATGGTTGCCACTTAAAGGCCCCGCACACAATTGAAATATTTCCACTTGTCGCAGGGCAGCAATATATATGCAAATGGGGCAACTTTGGCCCGTTCGTCTCTCTTCATCGTTGAGTGACGTCATACTTCGCAGCCGTAGGACGAGCGGAAATTTTCCAAGTGTGTGCGGAGCTTAGCGCTTACGTGATCGATTGTCGACAGTCCATCTTAACATTTATCGGGTAAAAGTAAACTTAGACCTCTCTTTCGGATCTGATTTGACCTATAGTGTGCGGATGGTGGGGGTCACGATGGGTTCGGTGCTAATGCTATGACTAACTGGAGCACGAAACTCCTGGCTGCAAAGTAACTACAAATAGTTGGAGATGTTATTTCTAAACATCAAATTTAAAATGTGAAGTCGTTGTCGCAACTGTATTGATTAATGCAATTATTATTGATTTATTATTTAATCCTATCCGTACATCGTGTTTTACTATCGTATCCATACAAGGTGGGGAACTCTGTGACACCACTTTCCAAAGAGGAAATTTACTCGTTAATCCAATTTGTACTCTTTGCATAGCAGTCTGTCAAAATGTTTTTTTGAGAAATACTGAATGTTTCAAAGAGATCTTCGTACTACAAGTATTCTTAAATGTGAAGAATACAACCCCGGGGGGTACAAAATGACCACAGGGCGTACGGATAGGGTTAAAATACATTATAACTCTAACACCCTATTTTTGAACTGAGTGACCTTAGTGTCCAACATCCGAGGTTCCCTCATGGTAATCGGAACTCGGGCCTTCATCGTGCGACGGCGAAACGTCTAACCGATAGAGATCAGGGTGCCGTAATTTTGCAGATTTAATACCTTTCTGGCAAGGCACCCCGAAGAAACTGCTGATAAGGGTACCCCCCTCACCCCCCGTCCCTCAAGGTAAAAAAAAAATCAAGTTGGTTTGGTTGATTATAAAAACTATACATTTTAGTCCCCCCCCTCCCCCCCCCC
>NW_004797336.1:696945-701732 GCF_000002075.1 Aplysia californica | reverse complement strand
TATTATTATCATTAAACGTCCTTGCATCGATTAACTAGTCCTCATTCCGGTAGTCAAGAAGTAGGCTTAAGTAGACAGGATATTCTGACATTTGGCACTGAGTTAAATTTATTTACAGTCTGGAACCTAAGTTTTATAGCTATAATTAATTGAGTTTTTGATTAGCTTTATGGTACTGATAATTACTTAAACAGTATTTTGAGATATAACAAAATTGCTTTTCCAGTTGTTTCATACGAATATTTTTAAGTGTAAGACTTCAAACTTTTTGGGTTTTTTAAAATCATAAAATTTGATAGTTTTGAAAACACTTTAAGAATTTTAATTCCTAGTTCTGGTTCCTCTGTCTTTTGTAACTTCAAAAGTTCAAGAGGTAATGTATCTGCTTCTTCTGGACAATCAAATTAAAAAAAGCAAAATATCCAATATTGTAATATTCAACTAGTTGTACTAATTACATGTACTCAAATTCTCTAGGTGCCAACAAAATACACGTATTTATTATTTTCGCAGTTCGCCTAACATGTCGCTCTGGCACTATATACAAAAAACTTTTTTTTTAAAAGCGAGTTTAATTTAATTTATTCCTATATGAAGTCAGCCAACGAATCGTTATGGAATGGAATCAGTTTACCCAGCGTAAAAAAGGCCAACCCCCAGACGGTCGAAACAAATTAAAAAACGAGTTAAATTTTATTCGCTTTCAAGCCGAGTTAGCCTTTTGAAATTGAGGTACAGACGTATGCAAAAGTTTTAAGACCACCTGGTATTTTATATATTTTTTTGTTTGTTGTTGTTGTTTTTTTTTTTCTCGCGGCATTCAAACCGACCCGTCTTTTGTCCTGAGGCGCTGTCTCGTTTTGGTGCTCTTGTCCGAACGGAATTTTCATAGATTGATTAGGTATAAACCGGCGTTCTACTTCAACTCCCTGCATTCCGACAGACAGACAATAATAATATACGGTCGGGCGGTTTTTAGTGTTTGTGGACACGCAGGCTTAAACTTTTGGCAATGACTGCTGTTCACTCAGTGCAGAAGACCAACTTTCCAAACAGAAGATGATGGCGTATTTATGACCACCCTTCGACACACACTGCGAAGTTGCATTCAGTTTTTAATTCTTTTACTGAAGTGACATAAGATTATGTCCCTTTTTACCATTCCATGATTGAAATCGTGTTTCTGTTTCGTATTTGCTGCTGGGCTGGAAACTGTAGGGTGCAAGACAAAGAAATATTTGACCGAATCATAAAGAAAGCTAGTAAGATCTGTGGATATGATTTTAATAGAACTAATGCAATATATAAGATCACAGGTATAAAAAAAAAGATTAACAGCATTAGATCTAGATTTTAGATCTATAAATGAACCACCGTACCCCCTTCCAAGACACATTAAGACTTAATGTGTCTTGGCCCCCTTTCCACACAAGTGAGTCAAGTTGTAAAACCACGTAGCAGTTGAAACGTATCACTATGAATAAACCAAGAAAGATACAAAAGAAGTCTCTTACCATCAAGAATAAAGCTACTATCGAAATTAACATTAAATGCACATTGATGTTCATTTTAAAAAAACGTAATATAATTCGGATATATCATATTTATACTCCTAAAAATCTGTGATTAATATTTGCATGTGGCTGAAGGATACCTCGGACATGATATGTGTATTATTGTCAGCCCTATTTTTCTCCTCATATTGGATTTAACAAAATGAAAATAATGTACAATTTAAATTATGTGTATTATCTACACGTGTTTTTACTATTCCTGTACAGCCAAGAAAATGTCCCCACTTGGCCAATAAAGTATAATCTTATTATTTTTTAAATATTATTTACATTTTAGTTTTGCTCTTGACCAACGGAGATACGTTTGACACTGAAGATGAAGGTAGAATGACCACAAAAACCTGTGTTTGTTTCCTGCAATTAGATTTTTATTTTAAATAGCATTGATAAGTGGATTTAATTTTGTTCAGAAAAGAGATTTTATCTTTAGGGGAAAGCTGATACATGACATCGTATATAAAAACTTTATTCATTTTGAAAGTGAGCTTGACAAGTGAACCGCTTTGAAACTGGGTTAGGTTAGTGAGTGCGCATGAAGGGTTTACATTTACAACAAGCCTGGACAGAAGACGAATCAATTATTCGAATAGCGAAACATGTGCCCAGAAATAGGTCGCAATTGGCTTTATTCATGCCTGGTGCAAAACTAGGTTCCTGTTTCAAAACTGTGTAGATCTACAATCAAACCTCGTTATACTGCCACGTTGAGACGAGTGTGAATTTGGCGAAATAGCGGGACTGGGGGTTCACCGAGGTTCCTCTGTTGTATTGCCCCGACTGCCGAACTTCAAAGGACATGATTCTGCTGTGCAATCTGTTTTGTAAAGTGTCCTTTTACTTGTGATATAGGCTACATAAAATATATGTAGCCTACTTGCATATTTATCCTGAGCTGATTCTTCTCTCTCTCTCTCTCTCTCTCTCTCTCTCTCTCTCTCTCTCTCTCTCTCTCCCTTTCTCTCTCTCCCTTTCTCTCTCTCTCTTTCTCTCTTGGGAGAAATATTATCAAGTAGCCAACCAGTGGGTTTTGTGCGCGGCAAGCAGTGTGTACCTCTAGCGGTCAGTTTGCTGGCGATAGGGCGGGGGAAATTGTATTAGCTAAATGGACCGTGCAACCCGACAGTTGGCAGATGGCGGTGTGAAGACGTTAATACTATTACTATGTTTCTTTTCGTACATCGGCAAAACCTGGCGGTAAGCGGGGATGGTGGTATAACGGGGGATGGTACAACGAGGTTTGGCTACCGTACCTATTATCAGACTCATTTCTTGGTTTGTGGTTCGCTTTGAGAATAGAAAAATAATATCATGATGTGGCATGGGTTAAAAAAATGGGGGGGGGGGGGGGGGGGGGGGAGAAGGAAGGGGGAGGGGGAGGTGACTCTGGGCTATGACAGCAAGAAACGTTAAACGGCTTTTGATCACTTGTACTTGTAGCCGCGACCTTTGAATAAGTCACAGCCACAGCACACCCCCCCCCCCCCAAACCATGTTCCAAAAAGTCATTTCAAGTCGACCGGAGCTTGTCGAACACAAGCAGTTTCCCCTTTACAACCAGGATTGTTACGACAGTAATGAACTCGAACTTCGAAGAACTTCAAATCTGTTCTAAACTCGCGGCCCTTGAGCTGAAGGCACTAAATATGCTTTTGGTTCAGGCCAGCAAATCTGATTCTTTCGTACACGCTTGTGTATCTTGATCAGTTGATGCTAACTGGCGTTTCTGGTGTGGCGGTAAGGAGATCCGCTGCCGCATGCTGGAGACTCGAGTTCGATTCCCAATTGAGGGTAAATTTATCGAGCATCTCCATCTTTCTGCTGGGACGTTGTGTTTCTCTCATTTCGGGTTGGTTTTGACAGGCAGGGTTGGAAGCCTGCCTGCCTCTTGAATGGTTTAAATTGTGTGGACGGGAGCGTAAAAACGCATTCAATAAATAAAAGTGGATGCTACTTCTTTGTTGCACTTTCTAACCTCTGTCACTAACTCATTCACTACTCTTTTCTGATTTTGGTTAAAATAAAGACATCATAGATGCTGAGGAAGGCAGAGGGAAGGGGGTAGGGGTGTGCACCATAGATAGCCTGTTTTCATTAGGCCTAATGAAATTAGTTTTCAAACCAGCCAATGAATCGCTCTGGAAAAGATTTGGTGCACTCAGTACAAAGAGGTAATGGGGTCAAAACGAATAGAAATTAAACAGGGATTCAATTTTATTATTTTTTATTCGTTTTCAAACCGAATCAGCGAATGAGTCGCCTTGGAATGGAATTAGTTCACTTAGTGCAATAAACATATCTCCAAACAGAAGGTGATGACGAAGTATCTTTACTGCACGTCGACATTACGTGACCACTTGGAGCACGACGCAGAGCGGTGACAAATTGAGTCTGATACTCACAAGTTAATCTTTTTCAGAAATGGCTGCGGGGATACGTTTGCTACCACAGACTGAGGAAAAATGACTACTGGAACTAGATTCTACATTTTCTACAACCAGATTTTATGTTAAATAACTTTGATAAGAAGATTTAGTTTTTGTTTGGAATGAAAACATATCAACAAGTTTTTTGTTTTGGTAAGTGTTTTGCGAGCTCGCAACTGCATAAGGTCATACGAACGCGTGTGACTCACTAAGCATCTTCTGTTTGGAAGGAATCAATTTGAGAATTTTGTCCCAATGGCAGCCAAGCCTATTCTTATCGCTTTTGAACCACTAAGGGGTTTTTAACAAGCGCATCTAGCACACATGATCTCCCAGATTTTTTTGCTCTTATCCGAGAAGGCTAGGTGTTAGATCTTACCTACCCTCAGATTAGCGGTGTGGCTGACGCAGTAAGAAGATCTAAGGAGTGACAGTGGAAAGGCTGCAGAAAAACCCGGGAGCCGAGAGGAGGGGACAAAAAAGGTGTGGGGGTGGGGGTGGGGGTGGAGTTAGAAAGTGGAGACGAAAGCAGACGACAGGACGTAGTTAGAGAGTTGGAAAAGAGGTGAAAGGAGAAAATGTTAGATAATAATATTTTCCGTCACTGTCAGGCTTCGAACCCTGGACTTATTGAAATAGAGTATCAACCGGCGGAAACAGAAACATAATACCGTGTATCAAAAGGAATAAAATATTTCGTTTTGAAAGTAAGTTTGCAAAATGAACTGCTGTAAAACAGAGGAAGGTCAGTTGGTGCAAGCGAGGGGGTGGAGTGTGCGCACGCGTGTGT
>NW_004797336.1:672639-696095 GCF_000002075.1 Aplysia californica | reverse complement strand
CTACCAATAACTCTAGCCCGAACCCAAACAAAACAAACACAAACCCCCCCAAAAAAACCGTAACACACAATAACAAACAAACAACCCCCCCCCCAAAGTTTGGACACATGTGTTGAACATATCTTCAAGCTTTTATTTAAAGTTTTACAAGTGCTTAATATCGCCACCACCGGCAGTACGGACAGCATCAAGCCGGTATGAGAATTCCTCCCAAACGCGCCTCAGAATGTCTCGCTCCACCGTTTTAATTGTAGCTCTTATTCGATCTTTCATGTCGTAGATATTTGCTGAAAGTGGCGGAACATAAACGTTGTATATAACAGAACATACCCCCACTAGAAGTGGCTATTCACTTTGCTGCTCGCAGATTCGAATGACTATTTTTCCAGCAAGATGGAGCACAGCCCCATAGGCATCTCTGGAATCGAACCTTTCTGAATAAAAACGTGCCTTAGCGGTGGATTGGTAGGAGTGGTGCTAAAGACCTCACTCTCTGGGTTATGACGCATTGCTTCAGTTGCAAAGTATCATTATGAAACGAGCCAGAGACCATTTAAAAGAGGAGTTATCTAATTTTTCAATACTAAAGAATAAACCAATTTTATAATGAATTGTTTTAGTTCTCAAGCATAGTAATGGAATGAGATAGTGACCATTTGAAAGATGAGTTATCTAACTTTTGAATAGCTCTTACAGATAGCGACAGATTACATATGCTGAACAATTCTTTTAAAGCGAGTGGGCCAAGCTCTTTTAGGAAAGATGGTGGTATATCATCAGGTCCTGGAGCTCTTCTTCTCTTCATTTGTGTACGGCACGATCCAGCTCTTTCATGACGAAGTCTGGGTATGATTGTTGTTCATCTTCGCTGTTCACACCGTCATACAGTAGGCGCTTCAATCGGAATTTGTTTCTTCTGCGCTCCTCTTGGGTAAATTGGAGCTAACAGATTTTTGCATAGTTCTGGTCAAAAAGCTCAGCTTTCTTTTTTGTTGATGTTATCCTTTTCCCGTTGTGTTTCAGTACTTCGTTCCGAGAGTTGGTTTCTGGTGATCCATTTAGAGACTTGATGAAACTCCAAGTTTTCCTTTCGTCCAGATCATTTATCGCGCAATGAATTACCTCCTTCCACTGGTCAGTCTTTGCTTCTTGGACAGCCTCTGTAGTCTGTAACATCCTTGCAAGCCTGTAACTATTCCTTCCTGTGTGAGGAGATATTTTTTCTTAGCTGGTTTCTTTTCTTGATCAGTCCACGACACTTGGGGGTCATCCAAGAGTGGGATTTCTTGGATGGCTTCACTTTCCTGATATGCGCATAAGCTGCTTCAAGTAAGATGGTATTGAAACGTTGGACTCGCAGATTCAGATAGTCAGTTTCAGGTAAGTTATCCATCCTGCTTTCAATCTCATTTCGAAAGTCTGGCCAGTTCACTCTGTTTCTTCTCCAGCGCGCGCCTTTGCAAAGATTGATTGATGTTTAGTTGCACTGTTCACTACAAGGATGATTGCAGAATGATCAGAACCACCGAGATCTTCATTATCCACCGACCATACACATTTGCTCTTCCAGACACTTCCACATAACGTGACATCTGGCGAGCTGCCAGCCTCTGTTGTTTTTGTTGAGTCGGGTGATAGAACCATCATTCAGGATGTGAAGCGATTTATGACACGCCCATTCAACTACATCTTTTCCTCGCACATCCTCTTGCTGAATCTCATCCCAGACTGGGGAATGCACATTGATGTCACCGCAGATGATGCTGGATGGCGACACTGGGATGCTGTTTAAATCAAGCTGGATGGTTTGACCAGTGCTGTTCTTGGGTGGGCAGTAGACATTAGTGGCAGTTATCCACTTTTTTCCTTGTCATTCTTATCCTGATGGTCAGCGATTCTGTTACTGTCTTCGCCCTTCTATCCACTATTTCATACACCAGACTATCTCTGACATAGCTGATCAATCCTACTCCCCGGGTGCCCTGCCTGTCTTCCCGAATCGCGACATAACCTTTGATATGTGGGGTTCTTTGTCCTTTTCCGAGTTTGCTCTCTTTGCCAAATAAATATCGCGCTACTTAAGCCTCATCTCGAGTTCTCCAACCTCCGTCTTTATACTCGTACCATCGGCATTCCATGGAAGAATGCGCAAGCATTTTTTTTCTCCAGATGACTTCATTTGTTTGGATATATCATCTATTGAAGTGTCAAGATTTGGCATAGGGGCCTCTGGCTGTGGGGTTTGGGCTTCAATGCATTTCCAACCTGTCCAGCTGTTCAGACGTCTTTTCATCTCTTCGTTCGTCCTCTTGCAACATTCTGGTTTATTGAGGCAACATTTCCCACACTCAATACACCTCAGGCGCAGAGAACCTCCATAAGTTTTACTGATAGTCTCATTGCAACTCTAGCTATATACTTTAGCAGAGCTTGATAGGATTCGTGCTGGTTGGTAGCTACCCAGTGGAGGCTCACCTCTGTGGACACGGCATGTCCATTCTTGCCTGGAGCTCCACCAACTGATACCACAACATTTTAGCCCTTAATGTGTCCTTTCTTCACACCCCTCCTGATTACATATCTTAGCTTTTGGTAGATTGGCTTCGCTAAATGCAACCCCACACTCGCTACACCGCACCAGCTCCTCTGGTCCCGGGTTTAGTTCAATGTCACCTGCATGATTCAATCTGATATTTCTGTATCAAGAGTAGATTGTGGTTTTCCCAGTCTTGATCTGAGGATCAGGAATGCGGAAGTCCGCGACTGGGAGTCTGCTCACGCTCTCCAAAAACACGCTGGGACGTGATTGCTGCCGAAGGGCATCTTGATGTCTTCTCCCTGATTGGCGAGTAGAGGTGCCTCTTTGCAGTAACATTGGTGTCGGCTGCAGAGATTCCCCATTGGTTGTGGCTGTTTTTGTTAAGAATAGTAAAATAATAATAATAATAATTACAATAATAAATATACGTGTAATAAAATAGTTTTTTCCAGATCAAATATACACGTGAGAAAAACATGTACAAATACCACAATGGCATGTTTTAATGCCACAAAGAAAGTTTCACGTCACATAGAAAATTCAAATGTACAATAGGAAATTTTAGTGCACGCTTGTGGTTAAAAAATTCAAATTAATGTACAAATAGCAAATCCAAAATGTAACACAATAACAAGTTCAAATGCCTCATAACACAAGCAATAAATTATATCCTCCACAAAGATTATTCAGCTTCAAAAGCATTTTTAATGTGCTCAAACTGAATTGACGACAACCATACGCAATGTAATTTTAGGGTGAATTTATCACCATTGAAAAAAAAGAATCCCGGCCAGTGGGGGGGGGGGGGGGGGGGGGGCCCTTGGGGCCATTTGGGGAAAGGCTCCACCTAACCCTGGCCTTCACCCCCCCCCCCATCCCTTTCTAATAGTTCTAAACCAGTCAGTTCTCTAGATCTACATTAGATCTACTACCGGTAGGCCTACATCCTTGCGATCCGTCACCCATTGGCTGCGCCAAAGAAGAGACAGACGGCGAGGCGCTTTTCCCTTTCGTCAACCCGCAGCCACCTCCCAATCGTCAGCCACCCCCAACCTTTGACACGGGTCAAACTTCCATCTATTTATAGGTAGTTACCGGAACATGTATAGGTGAAGTGATGTGCCGTGATAGTCGCGATATATTATTTATTGAGATTGTTTTGATCTCTCTTTACTCATCACCATGAGAATTTCTTAAAGTTTTCCCCTGGACTCTGCCTTTACTAAAATCTCGAATCTAGATCTAGATCTAGAGTTGTAATCTAGTGGCAGGTTGCAGATTTCTGTTGCTATCCAGTACATTCAAGAGATTAAATAAATTGGACTAGACTCTAGATCTAGTAGTAGACTCTTCTTCTTCTACTTCTAAACCTTCGAGATTACAAAGGCCAAGCCTAGGCTTGTAAGGATTCGTTTTGTTAAAAGTGTTGTTTAACACAAAGTCTATGAAGTTAGCAAACCTAACACATTGTTTTCTAACGAAATGATGCTTAAATTGACTTTTATATTGTCAATAAGAGATCAAGTTTAATCATCTAATCATTTAAGTAAGGAAGTGGCTATTGCTATCCTCGCCCGGGGTGAGAATAAAAACCCTACGATTGACCTCTCACCCCGGGTGAGACTTGCCAGCGTTAGCTATTCTCACCCAGTGTGAAACAAGACCTGTTTTTCCTAATTTCGAAATGCTTTCTATCGGTGTGGATGATCAAATTGACAAAGGCAAAGGAAAAAAATGACGTTATAGCACAAAAGTAAGCTAATTTGATCGTCTACAAAGATGCTATGGCTCTTTCACTTTTCGAATCGACCGAACTACGCGGGTCACCATTTCGTTTTGCCCGAAAGTTCTCGCAAGATCTACTCCTCCCCCTTCTCTCTCTCTCTCTCTCTCTCTCTCTCTCTCTCTCTCTCTCTCTCTCTCTCTCTCTCTCTCTCTCTCTCTCTCTCTCTCTCTCTCTCTGCAATTAGATTACAACTAGATCTAGATTCGAGACTTTAGTAAAGGCAGATTCCAGGGAAAAACATCAATTAAATTCGTGTGGTGCAGATGAGTAAAGAGAGACCAAAACAATCTCTCTATTGCGACTATCATTGCACATCACTTCGCCTAATACATGTTCCGGTAGATTTAACTACCTATAAATAGATGGAAGTTTGACCCGTGTCAAAGGTTGGGGGTGGCTGACGATTCGGAGGTGGCTGCGGGTTGACGAAAGGGAAAAGCGCGACGGCGAGAATGGTTTATGCTCGCCGCACCGCTTGCGGTAGTGTCTGCTGAGAGCAAGCAAAATCTTTGCACCAAAGGTATTTTTGTTACTGTAGAGAAATCTAGGCATCGTTCTTCCCGCACAAGAAGAAATGTGCATGAGACTGCTCTTCGCAGCACCAATTTGGTGCAAGCTAAAAATTTGACCGAATGACTCAATGAAGAATGGGTATCGAAATTGTTGTCTCCCTCTATTGTGTTTCAAGTCCTGGTGCTGCTCGAAGTAATTAGAAATCTTGAAATCTTAGATTGTGAGCATAGTGAGTTATTAGTATTGTTTCACTTTATTGCAGCTTTCATGCGGTTTCATCTAGAAACAGTTGTAAATATCGATATATGTAAATTACGGGGTATCCTGCAGATTCTAATTGACTTTCTCTAGAAATCTAGCTACTAAGCCTATTGCCCATTTGCTCACTTTCCAATTATGCACCACCTTGTCTGCAACCCACGCAACGCCACTGATCCCGAGGATGCTCCCGCGGAAAGATTTTCTGATAGGACAGAAGCAACCAGACATCGATAGGCAGCATGGCTGATGCAGAACATTTAGCGGTATGAATTTGCTTCATCGATGAGGCTAGTATCATGCTGTTGACGAAAAGAATTTGAGAAAGAGCACAGCGTGGTCAATGCTTTGTATGAGTGGTGTGGGGTCGAAGGTGACCAAACCGCACGATGACATATTTTGCTGTCAATGACGAGGATAGCCTGGTCTTTCAAACAGAGGAAATGGCTGCTATCATTTCAACCCTTCCCTCTAAGAAACTGTTCCAACAATCTCCACATCGAAGTGTGCTTTATATGTAATAACGCTCGTGCACAAAGGCAAGCTTTAAATGGCAATTCGTTAATAGATGGGGGTGAAATATCTTTCCCCCTACATACCTTTTCTTACCGTCTACGAGAACACTTGTGAATTTGGAAATACTATTTGAAAATATAGTTCGGTGAAGCAAAAGACCAAATTCCCACTCAGCAGACTCGTCAACAAAGAATGGTCACACTTGCCCGGATGCTGGAACAAAAAATCCAAACCGTGACTACTGTATAGAGAATATGGCAATGGCAGCATCCTTCAGATTATCAATGCAAGCCTATGCCGAGCGTCTTGTAGTGCAAAAGTATTAAAATTTTGTGTACATGTACGTAAACTTGGCCTTACATTTAATCAAATTGGTCATATACATGTATATACATAGATCTATATTAGCAGTTTGTTGATTTTTATCATAACCTTTCTTTTTTGTTTAAACTTGATTATTTTCATTTTCATTTTTATTTACATTTTTTATTTTTTGCTTCATTTAACAGTTTCATTTAATCAAAATAGACTCGAGGGAGAATATCTTGCCATCTGCATACCTGTCTTACCATCTGTGAAAACATTCTTAAATTGGAAATACGATTTAGTGGCGTGGGTAGCCTAGTGGTTAAGCTATCGTACCTGTAATCGTGAGATTCGGGTTCGGGGATTCCAGTGTCAGTTGTTGTGTCCTTGTGAAAGGCACTTTACATGAATTTCCAGTTTGGATCTGTCCTTTCGGAGATAGACGTTGATCTCGGAGGTCCTGCCTCTTAATTAAGCTAATAGTGTTGATAGGGGTGTTAAACCTATACCATTTCACTATTGAAAATTCTTGTTGGGACATACGATTTGAAACAGATGTTCGCTGAAGCAAGAGGCTAAATGATCACTCAGCAGACTCATCAACAAAGGATGGTAGCACTTGCCCAGTTGATGGGACGAAAACCCAAACTGTGACTTTGGTGAAATCGTCAGATCAGTGCAAGTCTATATACCACAGCGTTTTTTAGTGCATCAATAAGTAAATAAAAGTAAAATTGGCTTTAGATTTCACCCAGTTAGCTCAATATACTCCAGCAGTTTGTTGATTTTATTCATAACCATTAGTTTCTGTTTACATATGTGGGTTTATTTTCGGATAAAAAACAAACATAACAATTAGTTTCATTTCACGTGATTTCTTCCTTGTGGTACCACACGGCTTACATCTCACTTTTTCGTTGCAAACAACAACAACAAACAAACCCTTTTACTTCTTACCTTGATACACTTCTTAAGCCCGCCACTCACTACGCAGTTAAAAGGATGCGCCCGTCTTGAGATGGTCTCAAGACCAACTGAACGCGATCTCAAGATGATCTCAAGACCAAAATCCGGACTGCTCAGTTAAAAATCTCAACAAACCGTGAGATCGCTTGAATTCAGAACGAGCCTGAAAATTATCCGTCGGATCGGAGATCAGGGTACTCGACGCTAAAAATAAAAGGGTGCCAAAGTCAAAATTGTGCACATCTGACTTCAGAATCTACTTTTAGTTTAGTTTTAGTAGAGGTTTTACGGCGCTCGCAACTGCATAAGGTCATATGAGTGCCAAGGGGTGGATGTCAATAGAGAAGTCCTTACGGGGAATCAGACTTATTCTGCTCACCTCTCTTGCTTCAACAGCACAAACTCGGTTTCGACTATCTAGGCACCCCGGAAATAGCGGCTCACAAGAGTGTGACAAGTGACTAACATACAAAAGAAGTAGAAGCAAATGACAGTTGTAATTCAGGCACAGTTATGAGCATGACTTTGTTGGACCAGCCCATTTACAATTCAACTTTGCATTAGAAAGAGAAAATATAATGTCCTCCCCTCCCCCTTTGAGAATGACCTAAAGACACTTCAGTCAGTGGCACCACTCCGGGGGGTTCAGAACCTTCATCAGCCTCAAATTTTAGTGGGATTTGATACTATTAAACGTTTGATGTAGTAAAGTTAATAAATTATTCTTTGCGTGAGCCAGCTAATTTTTTTTCTTCAAATACAGTATGCGGTTGAATTGTATTGAATGCTGGGGAAAAAATCAACGTATACGAGGGTACCTTTTGCTGGTTTTTCCTCAGCATTCAATACAATTCAACTGCATATTGTAATTTGAAAACGCAGCATGGGTCCTGGAAATTTTGACAGGCAGACCACAATAATATGTTAATCTGAACAACACAAAATCTGACAAAATCCTGCAAGAACAGACAGATATAATAATAATAATAAATAGCATTTATACTGCGCATTTCCATTTCCTAAAAGATGCTCAATGCGCATTACAATGAAAAAGACATCACATCTTAAAAATTAATCGACACAAATGTGTACGTAAAACAAGGTATTATACATATAATATAAATGCATATGTGTAAAATTTTATACCAGAAAAACTGTCTCGCAGTGAGGTTGAAAATGTGTTCACTAAAAATATACAATGCAATAAAAATTCACGAACGTCGGAATAGTCAAAATAAAGTTGAAACGTGAGTAACTAGAAACATTCATTAAAACATTAATTTTATACAGATAGAAAAACATCTCCGTTCTCTGTCTCTCTCTCTCTGTCTCTCTCTCTGTCTCTCTCTGTCTCCCTCTCTCTCTCTCTCTCTCTCTCTCTCTCTCTCTTTCTCTCTCCCTCTCTCGCTATCTCTCTCTCTCCCTCTCTCGCTATCTCTCTCTCTTTTCTCTCTCTTTTCTCTCTCTATCTCTCTCTTTCTCTCTCTCTCATTCTCACTCGCTATTTCTTCAGTCTCACAGTCTGGCATACACATGCATATATATCACAGTACATCATTATGACAGGTATGCTTTTGTGAATAAAAAATGCTTCAGCTGATTTTTGAAAATGGAAATTGTTGGGGCAGATCTTATTTTATATGGGAGTTCGTTCCATACCTGGGGACCAAAGAACAAAAAGGAACGCTCGCCGTATGTTTTGTAATTTTGTTTTGGAGTTTTAAGAATTAGATTGTCAGAGGCTGATCTAAGGGCTCTAGGTGGATTATATAATTCCAGTATTGTACCTACTGTAATGACGTTACTAAACACACAGTGCTACAAAGAAAACATAGAGAGAGATAGATAGGTAGAAAGAGAGAGAAAGGAAAAAAAGGAGAGAGAGAGAGAGAGAGAGAGAGAGAGAGAGAGAGAGAGAGAGAGAGAGAATGTTTACGGGGCGGGTTGTTTCAGCACGTGAGACATGTATTTTTCTATTGTCCTGTCTTGTTGAGTGTATGTCTGAGTGCACCACATCCACTGTGATTGCAAGAGACTGGTAAATAGCTGTGCAGGTTTCTGGAATTATTCTGCCCAAAGCTTGCGGTGAAATACATGTATTGAACTTCAGATTTTCATATATATATGTTCTGCCAGTCGCCAAATACCTCACGGTTGCCGTCAGCCTTTCGTGGATTGATATTGCCTGTCACATTTTCGTGTTCTGTTTTTCTATAAGGGGACCTACTATCTGAAGCAATTGATGATGTGTCCTCGTCCATACGTAAATAGTTTGTGTACTCCACAGAGTACAATGTCAATTCCTTTAAAAGGTGCATGTGGGTGAATTTCTCCCGCTGAAGAAGCCATTGTTTGCACCATAATTTTTTTTCGCCTTGTTCCTTTAGAGAAATACTTAAAACTATATAGGCTGCAGTAACTTCACTTTTGGTGGGAACCATTTTGATAATCTGCGGGCCTGGTATTGTGTGGGCACAAATGAGATCGCTCACGAATCCGATCTCAGTTCATCTTGAGATCATCTTGAGATCATCTTGAGACCATCTTGAGACCATCTTGAGATCATCTCAAGACGGCTTTATACTTTTAGCCTCCCTTTTCTCCAGTTCAAGCATATATTTACATTTGAAATTGTTTGCTGCAACTAATGTTTTGAAGTGTACAGTCGCTTCAGTTTTTCCTGATCTTGGATGGTCTATCTTCCAGTCACTGTAAAATACAAGGATCAGGCCAACAGAGAGCAACAAAGAATCTTGAAATGTGATCGCCATCACGCGGAGCTCCATCATGTGAGAAAACATGTCTTAGTGCCACTAGGTTGGATCACATGGTGCCTCATGAATTGTGAGACCAATGACTGACGTTTCATTCAACTGTCAGATTTGACTATTCCAACCTATCTGAACAGAAAACTGCAAGGCAAGACCTAGATGCACCGATTTGTCTTTCTTCGTGTACAGAAGACACTGGTACTACTGATATTTATGCAGACCCACCCAGTCTCACTGCACTGAGGATACCCAAACAGAGTAAACATTGGATTTACTTTAGATATCTATAGAACGGGGGGAAAGAAGAGAAGTATAAGAAGAGCCTGGTGTTTTTTCCAACCACCTGCGATACACCCACATAATTTTAATTATAACACAATTAACCCGTGTGTGTTTTTCTCGAGCACAAGACATTTGTTTAAAGCAGCCATAAACATTATTACTTCCACACCTGGCGTCTGATTCGGGACGGGGACATTCGAAATAAAATCCAAACCATGTCTTATATGACGTCTGTAGTCTCATGGTAAGGCTACCACCGGGCTCGTTATCCTGAGGTTGCGGGTTCAGGGTTTAGATCCTTAGTCCCGATGTTCCGATGCGGAAGCAGAGGATTCCCTGAAAACAATCCGTGTACCTGAGAGCCTACCACTAGTCGAAGAATGGGAACAGGTGGCCGAAGAATACAGGGACCTCACCAAGGTCAAAATAAGCATGGGCAGAGACAGAAGAAATGTTGCGGCTGCCATCAACGAGAGCGATTTCAACGAGATTGTTGACACAAACTCAAAAGCAGGGGATCCTATAATTTATACAGATGGTTCAGTGAAAAGAGATAGCCAGAGAAATGGATGGGGATTTGTTGCATTCGCCAACAATAAAATCATACACAGTGCATCTGGAGCCTGCAGCAGGGCTACATCAAGTATGCGTAGGGAAATTGAAGCCATTACGAAAGCACTTGATTGGATGACCCAAGATCGCCCCCACACAACCCATGCTGTTCTTATCACTGATTCCATGTGTACCCTCAGAAGGATCGAAAAAGGTTTCCTGAGAACAGAATGGATTCAAGCTATTGAACCAACGCCTATACGATCGCTCACATGGATTTTCTGCCCTGGCCATGCAGGTGTTAGAGGAAATGAAAGGACCGACAGATTGGCTGGTGAGGCCACCTTAGTTGACAATACGGTTCAACCAGATAGGGTCGAGATCCTGAAATGTCTTTCTCGCCAGCTGATTGAGGAGGAGGATAGGGAGGCAGAGGCCAGTACTGCCGTGGAGAGGATGATGCTTTTGGGAATTAAAAAAAGGAAGCGGAAAATCTGGCATCCTTGCAGGAAAGAACAGAAGAACGTTCAACCAGATGTGCACTGGCACAATCAGTAGAGGGACCCTCGGCAACATTTTGGAGAGAGCAACGGAGCATCAATGGACATGTCCGCAGTGCAGGGATGTTGCTTCCTGAAACAAGAACAAGAACAAGAACAAGTCCCGATGTTGTGTTCTTTGAACAAGTACATGTACTTCACACGAATTTTCCTCACTTCACCCAGGTAGGACTGGGTACTTTACTTACTTTTCACTTTTTCATCCTCTAATCGTCGAGGGGAGATGCAGTTTTCTATGGTAGGCCAACTCCGCGGCTCTTTCAGTTGTGATGTTTCCTTGACACCCTCGATCCACCTTTTGCATGGCCTTTCTCTTTCTTTATACCTGAGTGCTTGGTATTTTAGGCTCTCGAGGCTGGCTGGTCAGATGACATGCGTAACAAGCGGCCAAACCATTTTATCCCCTGTCTTTCTATGTAACGCACGCAGTACTCAGTGCCGATAGCTGCTCTTACTTCTTCATTTCTCCTCCTGTCTCGTCTTGTGATTATTAAGAGTTTTGCGGAGACATTTAATTTCGCACGCGGTGATTTTGCTTTCATGGGTTTTGTTTAAAGTAGTCCAGGTCTGGCACTGAAAACGTAATGTTGGTATGAATATTGAGGTGATAAGCTGTCTCTTCGTGTCCATGGGGATGTTTGGATGAGATAGGAGGGGTGCGAGCTGGTAGGTGGCAGCGTTGGCTTTTTTGAGTTCGCATTTCTATTTCTTTGTCTATGGACCCGTTTTCAGAAAAGGTGCTGTCAAGATATATAAACTCCTTCACTTGTTTCAGTTTTTTACGATTGACATGTTTGTTCAGGGTTTTGATGAGCTTATTTTCATTTTGAATTTCTCACACTGTTGTTGAGTTCGGTAGTGTGTATTTTGGAGGTTTTGTTGGTCATGATGAATAAGACATTGGTCATCTGCGAGCATAAATTCATTTAGGCTCTCTGGACTTTGGTTTGCGTCTTGTTTTATTGTGTCCACATATATTATAAACAGGAGGGTAGATAGAACGCATCCCTGTCGTACTCCAGGTCTTACTTTGAACCAGTCTGTATTGCCTTCCTTCGTTCTTACTGAGCTTCTGCTGTTGGTATATAGAGCTCTGACTCTTTTTGAGTGTCTTCCAGAGTTTTGCATGGTTTACTCTGTCAAAAGCCTTCTCCAGGTCTATAAAGACGATGTTGTATTCCTTGCCATGTTCGATTGTTTTCTCGCATATCTGTCGTAATGCGAATACAGCATCCGTGCATCCTCTTCCCTTTCGGAATCCAAACTGAGCTTTGCTTAGATTTCTCTCTACAGTAGGTCTTATGCGCAACTCTAGTATCTTTGCGTATATTTCCCTCAGTGGCTTAACAAGGAGATGCCTCTGTATGTTGTGCAGTCGCGCTTGCTGCCTTTTTTCCATTATAATGGTACCGCTATGGCTTTCTGCCAGTCTTCTGGGCATTTTCTTTGCTCCCAGGCTCTGTTGGAAATTCGCCTCAGCCACAGTATACAGGTGTTTCCACAAGCTCTTATGGCTTCTGCTGTGATGTCATCTGGTCCTGGGGCTTTGTTCTTGGGGTTGGTCTTGAGTGCCTTTTCTATTTCCCTGGGAAGTATTGGTGGTTCTGTTTGATCTCCATATGATGGTTGGAACTCTTCTTGTTGTCCGTGTCAAGCGTCTGGGTTGAGTAGCTCTTGGAAGTAATTTTCCCATTTCTTAATGGCATGTTTGCTGAGAATGGCATTTCCCTCTTTATCGTTTATAATGCATGTCGGGTAGTATGGGTCTTTCCTAACCCGCATGCTCTTCACACTGTTATAAATCCTCTTGGGTTTTCCTTGTAGATTTTGGTCAGTTTCTCGCCATATAGTTTCCATGCATTTTCTTTAACAGTTTTGGTGATTCTTTTGGTCTCTCTTCTCGCTTTTCAGTATTCTATAGTCTTCTTGGGCCTTTGACTTCTGCCATTTCTTGAATTTCTTCTTTTTCATTCTAATTTCTTCTTTGGTTTCATCATTCCACCAGCATGTTGTTCTGCCTTTGTTTCCACCTATTCGTTTGGTGCCACAGCTGTTTTTCAGTATTTCTGACAGGGATTTTTAAAATGTTTACCATTCGTCTTCTACGTCTTTGATCTCAGGTGACAATTTATTGTACTCCTTGGTAATGCCATCCCCGACTGCTTTCTTGATGTCTGGTTCATCCAATTTTCTTAGGGTAGTCGTGGCTTTTCCCCTGTTCTTCATTGTTTGCTTTACATTGTTGATTGTGAGAGTAAGTACAGCTGTATCACAGGTCTGTGGTCCGTGTCAATGATGTAGTTTGGAACCGCTCTCGAATCTTTGGTTGTATGCCTTTGTTTTCTGCTCTTCAGGATGAAATCTATAAAATTTGTGATGCATGGTTCAGGTCACTCCATTTGTACTAAGTCTTTATTTTTTTTCTATGTTGGAAAAATGTGTTCGTAATCACCATGTCGTGCTCAGCGCATAGGTTTAGTATCACTTCTCCATTGCTGTTGCAGTCTGTATCTTTATCGCTGTAGGGTCCCAAGTACTCTTCCCAGGGGGTTCTTCTTCGTCCAACTCTGCCATTTAAATCTCCCAAGATAAATATAACTTCTTTGTTCTTGATGGTGTTAATATGGTCACTCGGGTCTTGGAAATATGACTGTCTATGTTCCTCTTTATAGCTGTCGTTAGTTACATGGAGCGTATGTTTGGATGTACGTTGTTGTTTTGCCACCTTCTATGAGTTATATGCTCTGTCCGTGTTTTCTCCTTTGATTGTATCGTAGCTGTAATTATCCGCCGTCGGCTTGCTAGGCCAGTCATGGTTTCACCAGAACCCCTTTAGCCAGCAACGTTTCGGGGTGACCTTCATGGCTAACGTAACGCCTAAGTGACACAAAGTCACACCGTACTTCACCCAGACCCAGCTATGCCCTATATTGTCCTGTTTCCACCCCCCCCTCCCGACGAGGACGAAGGGTTGGACTTTGGGAGGAATGGGTACCCGGCCATAAACAGAGAAAGCTCTTCTCAGTATAGGTGTTTTAGCGCCTATAAAATGGCAGATTGCACTGTAGGTTTCACCAGAAAGTTGAGATTGTTTCAGAGCGCTCTCGGGTCTGTTTGAGGTATATACGCGCATTGAGCTTGCTGTAGAGTGTGAATGTTCGCTATACAAACGCTGTCTATTAGTACTTGCCTAATACATGCGTTTAACTAACGCTCCTGTCAACTACGCAAGGTCTTTAGGGAGGTGGAACCTCATATTGCCTACCTCAGACAGGGCGGAGTCAAGCCGGTGGAGAACCTTGGGAACTCTCTAAAACAACTCATGTTAAAAAACTCCCCCAAATGATTCGAATCAGGGTCATCCACTTCATAGTCTAGAATGGGACCAACTCATGAGCAAACGAAATACAAATGTACGCTCATCATAGTCCAGTATGGGACCGACTGAGCTAACCACATACACTGTTCGTCAATTTTAACAGAATTTAAGATTGTCCGGAGTCCAATAAGGGGGATATACAAAACATTGGTTTCAGGAACCCCAGATTAAGAAGCTAGTTCTTCAACTCGGAAAGAGAAATAAAATAATATTCAACTGTCACAGAGGTGGAAAATGTTAGTATTATACTTATTAACAAGAAATGGAAGAATAAAATACAAATCAATTGTCTAAGGCTTTTCTTACAAAATTTACTTTAAAAACAGGTGCATTTTGCTCTTAGGCGTGTCTTTTCTATCCATTTAATTAATTTCCTTTTTGGAAAATACAATTTTTCCTAAGACTATAATATATTATATGGATTTTGTGTCAAACACATTCCTTTTTTAATGAATTACATATGTTCCACATTATGATGTTCTACCCCAACAGGTTTTGCGCGAGACATTTAGAAAAAAAGTTTTAAAATGTTTAATTTTTTTTGGGACCACCCTACAATTATAGTGGGCGAGAGTCCATGAAACGCTTTAACTTTAATTAGAATTTTGTGTACTTGGCATTGCCAGAATACCCTTTATTACTTAAGACCCATCATTAAGATAAGGTCACAGAGGGCAGCACACATACGCTATGTACCGGTGACAGCTTGTGCGACCATTTGTGATGAGTTTGCATATTATTCCCTCCTAAAAGCTTTGTTAGTTGTCTGAGGGGACATCAGACGTGAAGGAAACCGTGTCATCTAATTTACATGCAGTATTGATTATCCCTCTGGGTCTTACTTGTCTTACTTGTTCACTGTGTTGGGGTCACTGCAGGCGGAACATATCCATCTCTGCTCCCCCCCCCCCCCCCGCCTCTTCAGGATCCTTCCCCGAGTCTGTCTGCTTATAGTCTCCGTCATAATCTGGTTGGAGATCCGTTGGACTGGTCCGCACAGATGGCTGTGCTTCCCCTCTCCTCTTTGGATTCCCTTCTTCAAATTTCAATCTACCTAGAGTGTGGGAACCGCTATCCGCCCTTCATCCTCAAATTTTCCGATACAGCGGTTAGGACGGTTGGTGGGTCCAGTGTCAAATTCCCTCCCACTTTTGCTTCTCCAGCCAGTTTGTCTGCTCTCTCGTTGCCCGTTACCCCTCTTTAGTGGGCTCCCTAACTCAACCCCCCACTGCAAATTTTAGTAGGAGCATGCCACTTGGCACACACGTACCTTGAACAAAACTAAGAACTTTGATAAACGGACACAAGCTCTATCCGCATAATTTCACTCTAATTTGCATAAATTAAAAATGGACGCCATTGAAAAATCAAGCAAAATGAAAATAACTCTAAATTATCATACACATCTTCGATTTTCATGAAAATGGTGTCAAAATATGTGTTTTTGTAGATGCCTTAACCATTGAAATAAAAATTTTGGATGTAGAAGGTCCGGTTTTTTTATTTATTCAATATGTTAGTCACATGATGTGATTATGAAGTATATATTTTGCATATTTCAAATTGACAAGCTTGGACCTCCGCTTTCACCAGTCACCCCATTGATGGTGCTTCCCCTTTTTAGGGAATCAGCTCAGAGTCCAATGATGGTATTCCATGGGATGAACATTGTTGCTGCTATTACAAAGCAACTGAATTCAGGACAGACCCCGGTCATGGTTGCTGATCAGCCACTCTTTACATTGGCAAAGAAGATTCCGTGGAAATTTTCAGATGTCTTGGGAGAGGACAAGTTTGTGGTGATGCTTGGGGCGCTGCACACGGGGAAAATGCTGTTTGAAGGGCCTAGGGGAGTGGCTGGAAGGGAGTGGATGGACATCACGTCTGTCAGTCAGTGGTGTGGCTTCAAGTGGAGTTGCTGATTCTATGATGTTGGTGACACATCTGACCCGCACTCGCTACATGCACCAAGTCACAGCTCTTGCTTTGTATAGTTTACTGAGACAAGCCCATCGTGAATATCTGACAACAACTATTGAAGATGAGCCATTGGAACGGGATGCTTGGATTAGGTATCAGCGAGACCGAGAACCGCAATTTTTGTACTTGCACCAGACCCTTGAGCTGCAGCTGATGGTTCTGCAGTTTGTGCAGTAGATTCGGACTGCATCGTTTGATCTGTACTTAGTGACTTTAGAACATCTCATGCCATGGGTGTTTGCTCTTGATCACATACACTATGTCCGTAATCTACCCATTCATCTACGAGATATGTGTGGCCTTCGAGAAATACATCCAAGAGTTTATAAAGAGTTCATGAAGGGAAAATTCGTTGGACAGAAGACAAGTCGTGCATTTTCTAGCATTGCCTTGGACCAAATTCATGAGCAGCTCATCGATTCTCTGAAGGGTGATGGAGGAATAATTGGACTGACTGGTGATCCTGTAGCCCTTGAAAGATTTATGATTACTGGACCAGAACTTACTCGCATCATTGAGGAATTCGAAAACACAGCTCAAAACAGTCACAGGAAGCACCATGAACAGTATTCTAAATGTCGAGAGATTTTCAGAGAAGATGTAAATGGAGTGCATTCTCTGATGTGGGAAGTCCTTTCCTTGAAGTATCTGGGCAATTGATTTCTCTTGACAGGTCCAGAATCATGACAGGTGATGTTATGAGCTCTGTGAGAAACGTCACAAAAAATTGGAAAAGACAAGTTTGATACATTCTCTTCAGAAAGGGTTTCATCCAGCACATCCCCATGGACCTCCATCTTTCACCTGAATAGATTGCCTCTTTTCGGTGTAAAAGCTCAACAACGTAAAGAAAAATCCGACCTTGCTTCCATGAAGGAAGAACGAACCTAGTTTATTTAAATGATGCTCTCCGGGCACTCAGGAAGGGACATTGGTGAAGAAATGTTTGCACATGAGAACATTACATAACCACCATCTCTCAATTCCCAGGGTCAGATGCACAAAGGAACAAAATCTGAAATTGTCAAGTGCCTCGAAGGTGATATTGAGATTCTACTTCTGATACTTCCCCCAATTCTGATGTTGTTATTCTAGATGGAGCCTTCATCGTGCAATCACTGAGACCTGGTACAGCATCAACATTTCAGGATTATGCAGACCAGGTGTTTCTTCCATATTGTGATGTCATGGCTAAAGGGTCGATGAGAACAAAACAGAACTGTTTTCTCTGTTAGCAGAGAAAATGCAAGAGATGTACACAGAGGGCAAGCAAGTTGTTACAACCTTTGGAGAGAATGTTCTCACTTGACCTGTTCGCTCAAGTACTCGCGCTTTAGCACCTTGTATTCACGAGGAAGCTGATTCAAGGATTTTTTCCATGTTGCAGATGCGACACATGAAGGATTTAAACACATCACCATTCGTGCTAGCGACAATGATGTAGTGATAATAGCTGTGTCCTGTTTCCAAGATCTCCACCTTGATGAGCTCTGGATAGCCTTTGGATCCGGCAAATCATACAGACATATCCCAGTTCACCAGATTGCTATGTAGTTGGGACCATCCAAGTCTCGAGCTCTTCTAGCATTTCATTCTCTGACCGGCTGTGACACCACCTCAGCATTCAAGGAAAAGGCAAGAGAACAGAATGGGCTGTTTGGCAGGAATTCCCAGAGCTCACTGCAGCACTTCGGCGCCTGTCAACATTCCCAAGTAGAATCGATGATGATGTCATGTCCTAAGTAGAGGCATTCATCGTTCGCCTTTACGACAGGTCCTTGGACATCACATCAGTCAATGCAGCACGCATGGAATTGTTTTACTACATAGGCAGGCATTTTGAGAACTTGCCACCTACAAAAGATGCATTGCTACAACTCACATTACACTCAGCATATCAGGCTGGCCACATATATGAATGGGAATGGGTCATGACAAATGACAAGTGGTTACCTCGATGGACAACACTTGCCTTGTGACATGTGAGTGCAAGAAAGTGTGCAAGCCTCCATGCAAATGTTGCAAAGCTGGTGTGAAATGCAGTACTCTCTGTGCATGCAGGGGAGCTTGTTTCAATCAATGAAAATAATGTGTACATATCAGGGAACATAACGCATTGGTTATTGAAAGAATAGGCAAAATATGGGTGAACCTGGCCTGTTAAAGGGATTTTAAATTACAAAAACAAAACCACATGTGTAATCCTAGCATCTTCCCAAAATTATGGTTGTGCGTAATTTTTTTAATTTTTCAAGGCGTCCATTTTTAATGTATGCAAATTAAGAATCAATTTGACCTTTTATGATAATTCTTTGGGTGTCGTTGAGTTTGTCAAGCAGAACTTACTATGAAACAACACATTTATATTTCTATCATTCTTCTGTCAAAAGTTATACATTCGGTTCGTATTTGCATTATACTTCAGTGGCGGCCATTTTTCATTTATGCAGGTTAAGAGTGAATTTGACCTTTTATTATAACTTTGACGGTGTCATTGAGTTTGCCAGCCATATATTTATATGAAACAACACCAAAATTAATGTTCTACCATTTGTCTGTCAAAAGTTATATCCAGTTATCATTTTCATTATATTTCAGTGGCGGCCATTTTTAATTTATGCAAATGAGGGCCTGAATATGCTTGTGGACCTTGTGTCCGTTTCTATTTTCCAATGATATGGTGTAAGGTACTTACATGCAAAGTGGTTCCTTCCTACTAAAATTTGCAGTGGGTAATGGGACTGCTGGCCTAAGTCAGCCCACTACTTGGCCCGGGCAGAAGATCCACGCCACTCTTTCCAGGCTGCTCTCCCTGATCGTAACCTTCCTGTCCGCATACAGCATCCCTTTCTGTACCTTCAGTAGTGTGCTCATAGAGTCAGTAATGGTTACTGCTCGCTGATGGCTTGTGTTTTTGACCTAGTGTAGAGCTTCACTTATGGCTTTTATCTCCATACACATACTTGGTGTTGTCAGTGCAGTTGCTCCACTTTGCTCTTTCACTACTACCCCATCAACTCTGACACTGAAGGCCCAGCCCGATTTGACTCCTCTGTTGATGATCCATCCGTGAAGACCACAGCATATCCATGTTCACTATACTTTTCTATCAGGGTTTCAATTTCAGCGTTTGTAGCTCCAAGTGGCCAGTTGCGACATTCTCTACCCAATGTTGCCTTCACTGTTGTGTACTCCCCGAGCGCATCTTCGACCACGACCCAATCCCTGTCTCTCCTGATGTCTTGTATATGGCAGCACTCGTTGATGGTGTTCGTGGCTTGAGTCATCCATTCTGTGCCCCTCTTTAGCCTTGATGTAATCTACCGTCCCACTTTCTTATGTAGGCCTGCATGCAGAGGGTTCGTCTCGTCTGCGTTGACTCGCAGAAAGGCTTGGACTTGAGCCAGTTTGTGCCTCTCGTCTGCACAAGGGAAGTCTAGGAAGTATCTCATTGCTTCAGCTGAAGTGTCTCGTGTGCACCTCAGGATTGCCCTCATCCCTTCATTTTGTAACACCTCGAGTCGTTGCAGTTAGAATTCTGAATATTGATTGGGTCAAGAGTCCGAGCCCGTACTCTACGTCAGAGAGTACCAGTGTCTGGTAGAAGATAAGGAATTTCTGGCTCATCTTAGCTCTGGCCATCATCTTAAGGGCTGTTAGGCCTTTTCTCGCCCTGGAGATAGTTCTCGTGATGTGATCTTTGCCAGAGAGAGTGCGATCAAACGTGATGCCGAAGTACTTCAGTGTGGGTTCCCTCTTCAGCACTTTGCCTCCAATCGAGATACTTGGCATGTCATCGTGCACTGCATGGTTATTCAGTGTCTACTGGGAATATTTAGGTAAATAAACATCTTCCGTTCAAGTCGAAAACCCCCCCCAAAATCACCCAAACCGTTTTCCCTCTATCACTATTGGATGCCTTTGACTCATGTTTACCATCACCCTCCTAATCTTTGTTCTCCTTTTAATAGGTGATTTTGAGACACCAGTCTCTTTTGTCTTGTCAAACTTTACTCTTGCAATTCTGTTCTGTCTGACATCTCATGTTATTATGAGAGAAAAAGGGAATTGCAAGTAGTCCAAAACAACAGCCCAAGGCTAGTATTGAAGTAAAAGGAGAAAGATCTTGCATCGGAAATGTTAAAAGCTCTACACTGGCTTTCAATTCGAAAAAAAAGAGAACCCAACATGAAGTTTCTCGTTTCTCTGTTATGCCTTAACAACAATGCGCCATATTATTATCTGTCTGGGCTTTTAACACTGTCTGTTCCATCCCGTCAGTTACGGTTATCCACTGCTGACGCAACGAAACTCAGGGCCCCTAGAATGAAATTAAAATGATTTAATTTAGTATGAGTAAGAGGATTTTTTCTTTCATTTTTTAGTCGCTAAAATTTGAAACGCCTTGTTCAGGGATTTCAGAGACACAACAAATCGTATTACTTTTGCGATTGCGACTCAATTGTTTCAGCCTCAGTTGGAGTGTGTTAGCAGGTACGTACCGGGCATGTTTGTCACCACCATCTCCTCATAAAGTCAATATTTTATTTTCTCAAAATTTCTCAAAACGCGACTTTTCTTTGTACTTTTTAAAAATAACTCCACCATTGTTCATCCAATTTAGGAAAATAACAACAGACAAATTTTTAGATCTAATGTTTGTGAACACGCGTGCAAACCCCCCCCCCCCCCCCAAATTTCCATGATCAGCAAGTGCGGTATTCATTACGTAAGACATACATGTATCAACAAAATCCAATATGGCCGCCGTATCCACGGAAACGAAACTTTTTTCTCAGATTTGATTGTGGATTTTAAGACTCCTTATTAGTCTTGTAAAATGTGTGAAATTTGGTAAAATTCGTTCAACTAATAAGCGAGATAGCTTTCAGATGTAGCCCCCCCCCCTTAACTTAAATTCACTCATTCTTTTTTCAACATGGACGAGACAGGTGGGTATTGTCCGCAAGCTGTCCAAAACAACACTGGTGACAACAGGCTAGTTATAATAAGAAGTTAAAAACCAAAGCAGAATATTGAAGTGCTCATGGTGTATAATGGATGTAATAAATTCTCACAATCAACATGTGGGGCTTTTTTTTGGTTTTGTTGTTGATGTTTTTACACCCCCCTCGACACAATTGAGCTCATCTGAGAGGCGCACGTCGACCTTGCCTGTCAGAGTTGACCTTGCCTGTCAGAGTTGACCTTGCCTGTCAGAGTTGACCTTGCCTGTCAGAGTTAACCCGGCCTCAGAGTGATTTTATGTCCCACCAGAGAGATCGAATACTCGATGGAGATTCTCCCCAAACAGGAATTAAACTCGAATCTTCTTAGGGCAGCAGCAAAGCATTTAAACGCAATACCACAGATTTTGGTATACACATGTTCAAACATGCTTATTTTATTAACTGGTTGGGATTGCAGTTTGAAAGTTCTGATGGCCGAGCGAACAGCGTGTCTGCGTTTGGAGGCAAATATTATTTTCGATCGCTCACATGGATTTTCTGCCCTGGCCATGCAGGTGTTAGGGGAAATGAAAAAGCCGACAGATTGGCAGGTGAGGCCACCTTAGTTGACAATACGGTTCAACCAGATAGGGTCGAGATCCTGAAATGTCTTTCTCGCCAACTGATTGAGGAGGAAGATAGGGAGGCAGAGGCCAGTACTGCCGTGGAGAGGATGATGCTTTTGGGAATAAAAAAAGGAAGCGGAAAATCTGGCATCCTTGCAGGAAAGAACAGAAGAACGTTCAATCAGATGTGCACTGGCACGATCAGTAGAGGGACCCTCGCAACATTTTGGAGAGAGCAACGGAGCATCAATGGACATGTCCGGAGTGCAGGGATGTTGCTTCCTGAAACAAGAACAAAAACAAGAACAAGATTGCAGTTCTCCTTTGGTTCAGTTCATACCATGTTGGACTACGAAGTGGAAGATCCTGGTTTATAATTTTCAGTCTTTGTCAGTTTTATGGCACTTGCAACACAAACAAGAGGACATCATACGTGTGCCGAAGATTAAAGGTGCTACTGGAGAGTAACATAATATAAAGAAAAGAAAACGGAAACAAGGAAGAAAAGGGGGGGGGGGTAGTGGTAATGACGATAGATGCTTGATAAAAAAGCAGCAAACCATACCAAAGCACCTGCCGACCACCCACATGATCACATGTACACCACAACTCTCTGCTACCAGTGTCAAACCTGGACTCTCAACAAGGCGCAGCAAAATAGAAAAACTGCATGCGAAATTAAATGTCTTAGGAAAACATTAAACATTACAAGAAGAGACAGACAATTACAAGAAGAGACAGACAAAGCCAAACATCAAGCAGGCGTCGAATGAGCATGAAATGAGAGACAATAAATAAGGTGGTTTGGACATGTAATGAGAATGTGGTCACAACAGCCAGCCTCTAAAAAGCCTAAAAACGCTATTGGATGGTCTCAAAGCAGAAGGAAGGCCAAGAAAGAGATGGATCAACGCGTTAAAGAGTCCCTCCAAAGGAACAACATAAGGACCCAAACAGCAACACACCTGGCCCACGTCCGAAAATTGCATTTTCCCCTCGACCCTCATGGTATTTATAAGAGTATTAATTAAGAGGACGGAAAAAGTGAAAATAAAGTAACACTACAGTACACATAGAATCTGGTTCTCCCCTCGTTCACACAACACTATTTAGAATCTTTCGGGTGCTCAGTCACCCCTGTGAACTTATTCTGGCCTGTGAGTGCACCCGATCCTGGGTCGAATCTTCAACATAACAAGTTTGAACTTGAGTTCTTCATATGCATGTATACTGTATACGTGTAAAAGACACACAACTTTATAATAAGAGTGCATGTTTGTTGAAAAATTTATTTCATGTTTTATTTACCCATTCCCCCTCCACACGAACCTCTCTCACTCTCTCCCCCTCTCTCTCTCCCTCTCTCTCTCACACACACACACACGCACACACACATGTACACACATACTCTATCTCTTTCTCTCTGTATATCTGTCTGTCTGTCTCTCTCCCTCTCCCCCCCCCTCTCTCTCT
>NW_004797336.1:669201-672539 GCF_000002075.1 Aplysia californica | reverse complement strand
TAGGGGGGGGCAGCTTTATTTAATGGCGATCTTGAGCCGGAATAGTTTCAAATCCTTTGAAGGGGAGTCGACGGGAGGTAAAGAGTTTAGAAAGTTTCTTTCATAGGAGGAAGGAAGATAGGGGGGAGGGGGGTGAGCTTATAGATCAAATGCGATGTCAGTACTTGGGACTTTTTTGTGTTTTCGCTTACACTCTGTACACCTAATGTTATCCACGAATATACTATCTCTTTCTCTTTCTCTCTCTCGCCCTCCATCTCTCTCTCTTGCTTTCTTTCATTTCTCTCTCTCTCTCTCTCTCTCTCTCTCTCTCACTTATGATACTTCAACAAAAACAGTCTCGCTTAATAAATATAGCACAAGAACACAAAGCTTCGACTGACATCAGTTTCTCGTCACACAAAGCCAAGTGCACTGTCCAGAAATCGTGCAACCTTCGCCGGCTCTCCAGGCGGGAATGGAGTTAGGCAGGACCAGTCCAAAGACTTGAGAGAGACCACCAAATCTTTAACCCCACAGAAATGCAAATGTCCGTCCTTGGCGAGCTTGTGGGCCAGTTCTGTCTGGTGGTTGCCCATGAGCTCCTCGTTGACCACCACCAGCACCGGTTTGCCCAACCCCAGGCAGTCCATGACGCTCCCAGCGCCGGCGTGAGACACCACCAGGTCCGAGGCTGCGATGTCGTCTTCGATGGAAGCTTTCAGCCGGAACCACGACACGGACACAGCAGGGTGTCCGTTAGTGCGGCTGGTGGACTCTGAGGGCTCGTACTCTCCCCTGCCTATCTGTGCCGTGAGCTGGGAATACCCTAGGGCTGCCAGTGTCTCGAGAGCTTCCTCGGAGGTGATCTGCGAATAAAACAGTTACTGTGGTTAGGGAAGATTAGGATTCTTTATATTTTAAGTTTTAGTTAGTAAGACTAAGAGTTTTAGGGCACTTGCAAAACAATAAGTGCCGAAGATTAGAAGTGTCACAAGAGACCAACAGACACAAAAAGGAGGGATAAACAGGACGATGGATATCTGCAAATGAAATAGAAGGGAGCATTCGGGGTGGGCTTTTTTGTGTAGTTTTTTAAATCTTAATTTTAGTTAGGGTTTTAAGGCACTTGCAACGCAATAAGAGCCAAATATTAGAGGTGTCACAGTATAGTAACAAACACAAAAAAGGAGGGGAGATCAGTAGGAGAGATGTTTGATAGGGATAGAAAGACGGAGCAAACCATACCAGAGTACCCGTCAACCACTAGCGGGCAGTTCTTTTCCTACATGAGCAAAGGCATCAGTATACACAAAAGAACAGCGTTGAACCAAAGTACATGTATTCCGAACTTTTAAAATTGCCTTGGAGCCGCAGTTGCATCGGTTAGAGTTAGAGAGCAAATTCGAGCGAGTGAAAGAGAAGCATCGAAACAAGATAGACAGACAGACATACATACACATACAGACAGAAACTGGCAGACAGACAGACAAAAGAATAGAAAAACAAACTGGTGAACAAATAAAACCGATGGACAGGCATGCAGACAAACAGACAGACGAACAGACAGAAAGGAACAGTGGAAAAAAAACAACCAACAACAGATGAACAAGACAGAAATACTTTTCAAAAGTTACTTTGCTTCTTCTTTTTCGTTTGCATAATTCGATAAAGTACATTTCTATTGTTCTGGTGTGCTTCTAATTTTTCCTCCTCTTGAGACTCAGCGACCGAGGAATCTGTCACTGTAACATCATCAACAACAACGACAACAACAACAACAAATAAATACTGAAATAAGTAGCCTATAGATCTAAACAATAAAAAATAAACCCCCCCCCAACAAGAAAAAAAATCGCCAGCAACAACAGTCACACAGAACACAGCTTGCTTTTGTCAAAACGCTTACAAGCAGAACATAAATTCACTGTCCAAGTCCAAAATGTAAACCATCTGCTATAAAGCTATAAAAAAACAAAAACAAAAAACATTTTACATTTAAAACTTGTCACAAGTACAAGCTATTTCATGTATTTAACTTTGAAATGGAAAGTAATTTTCTGTGCAGGTGCTGCGCCTTAAAAAAAGACGCATTAATTAAATTCTACTAAAATATAACTGTTCTTTATGCAAGCATCTCATACAATCATTGCCTAGGTTTTTTCTCTTACGTTGTAAACTTCAATTATCATCACCATCTGGTGCCTCGACTGGCGTGGGCGATCATGGACACCCACTTCACTCTGTCTTGAGTTGCAGCAATGGTGTCTGTCGTTCTTGTTGTTCCCAGCCATGTTGTCAACTTGTCCAATATCTTTTCCCTCTGTCTGCCTCTGCCTCTCTTTCCATCGAACTTGCCTGTTGTTACAATATTTTCCTATGTTTCTTTCCGTATTGTGTGTCCAATGAACTTTGCCTGTCGCTTTCGTTTATTCGTCATAAGCTGTCGTCTGCATTTTGCTGCAATCAAGACTTTTTCATTTGTTTTTCTAGCCGTCCATGGGATACGCAGCATGCGTCTTGTGAACCATAAGGCCGGTCCCAGAGTGGCTCTGTAGGTCTGACCTGTAGCTCGCCTGGCGCACGCCGTCTGCGTGTCTGCACAGCCGCACTGTGCGTTGGAGCCTGTGTCTCAAGTCTCAGCGAGCGTGAGCCACACTCGCTGTGTGTCAGCACAGCCGCACTGTGTGTTGACGTGTGTAGGTGTGCAACTGACGGGTCTGCCTTGCTATATTTAGGTTCTGTGTAATCCAAGACCAATTATACCAAGACGGGACAACTCTTCTTTACGTCATGTGCCAAGTGCAGCCCCCCCTCCCCCCTCTAGAATCTAGAGAAGCACACCTAGATCTACGCCAAGGCCTGCCTCGGCCCAGGCCTACGACAACAGTCGAAACTAGGTCAACTTCTCGATTCGAAGTTTCAAAGTATGATAAAGTGCATTTCTGGGAGATTTGGGGGCCAAGTGTTGATTCTAGCATCAATATTTAATAGTAAAGCACCTAATAATACGTACTTCTTGTTGATTTTGATGATCTGTGAAGAGTTTCAGTCGAAAATAAACACGAAGCGAGGCGACACATGTCCGCCAATTTTACAACACTGTTGAATAGCACGTCTGACGCATCGCGCAGCTCTACTGACAAAAAAAAAAGACGATACAGCTACGCTGCTTTAGCACACGATAATGTATACATTCATTTGCACGGTGCGAGCCAGGCGAGCTACAGGCCAGACCTACAGAGCCACTCTGGGACCGACCTAACTCTGTCGCCTCAATTGTTCTTTCCAGCTTTCTATTGATTGTCCATGCTTTGCACCCGTATAAGGCCGGTCCCAGAGTGGCTCTGCAGGTCTGA
>NW_004797336.1:644098-668104 GCF_000002075.1 Aplysia californica | reverse complement strand
ACACACACACACACACACACACACACACACACACACACTCATTCACCTTCTCTCGCTTACTTGAAACACAATGTACAAACTCTGAAACACACACACCCAATACACACTTCGTTACCTCAAAGAGTTATATCTGACATGTTTGGCCGTTTTGAGTTATCAAGACTACTAAGGCCATGAGATTAAAGACCAAATGTTCTATCAGCTCTATCAAAATCGTAAGATTATCCGGAGTCATTATCAAGATATTAAAAGAAATGCATTTGAAAAAGCTTGACATGTTGAGAAACTTACAATTTTTAACGTCAAATTTCTCAAAACTAGGTAGAATCTACTGATCAGACACATGTAGATAGAACTTTATTCTAGGGAAGCGACTTGTGTATTCCACACAGCTGACTGCGGTCGTAGTCGTAGCAGTTGAAATGGTGAAAGGGTACATAGGTTTAACGCCCCTGTCAACACTATTAGTTTATTTATGAGGCGGGACCTCCGAGTTTAACGGTCATCTCCAAAAGGACATAGCCAAAATGGGAAATTCGTGTAAAGTGCCTTTCCCAAGGACACAACATCGGACCGGGCTGAGGCTCGAGCCCCGAACCCGTACCCGAAAACTCACGATTACGGGTCCGGTAACCCAACCACTAGGCCACCAAAGCCATCTCCTAGCAGTAGGTAAGCTTTAATTCCAAATAAATTTTCGTTTAAACACAGAGTGTTTTACGACCCCATCGACTCAATTTAGATTCTTCTGGATGCTGGCTTCGACCCTGCCTGTCAATGGTCAGGGCCAACCTATAGAGCCGTTTTTTTCGGCTGAACGGTCATGCACACTCACGTTTAAATGCATCTAAACATACCGGTACTTGTTCCAGTTTTAAATTGACAGTTCAGTTCAAGAAACTCGCCAGCCAAATGTCATTTGTCTAAAATCAATTTTCTTGTGTTTTTCTGTGGCAAAAAAGTCGTAAAATGAAATTCTTTTTGTCAGGTAATAATGACCGTATAGTGCGAGCTGGAATCATGTAACCAGTTTCCACAGATTTGATATACGACGCGCATTATCATTCAAGTTCAAGCATTTGTGATATAAAGCCGCGAACTTGTTTTACATTATAACTCTTTTCTCATCAAGAAGCCAATTCAGAGACCGTTTAGCTTTAGAATTAGTAAGAGTTTTACGGCACTTGCAACATAATAAGGTCATATATGGGCCGCAGAATAGATCCGACGTGTTACAAGAGGGTAGCATACACACACAAAAAAGGGAGGAGAGATAAGGACAATAGCTGTTTAATTGGAAAGAAGGAGCCCTTTATTAAAAGAAAAAGAGGTGTAGCAAAGTCATCATTCGACTAATCACCCGCGGGTTCTTCTCTAAAGCGTGGTGGGTGGGTGGGGGGTAGGGTGCAAGTGGGAGGGGTGGTCAGAATTTAAAGAATAGCCGTGTAGGCCACTCAGGTCTCCGGAGCCGCCGACCTAATTATTAAAGGGTGTTTTGTCTCACCAACTCACCAAAGGACAACAGCTGCGTTATAAACGATTTAATCCCCCCCCCAAGCCCCTATCAATAATGTATATATCGTTAATTTACGTAGTTGAGTACTTATACACCCGTCACGCCAAACAAGGACGAGAAAAATACACCCAAGCAAAACAAAGAAAATGCAGATTGGCCTAGCTGATAACTACGAGTAGATAACTAACGTCCAACAACGAAACCAAACTCGCGTCTTCTCCACGATACAAAGCGAAGACCCAAACAATTTTAGAATCTATCTGTCATTGTATGGGTATAACGTCCCTTTCAACATTGTGAGGCTTTCTAAAAGGAGGGGCCTCTGGATTTGAGGTCCATCTCTGAAAGGACTTAGCCAAATGGGCGGGAAGCCTTAAAAACCCCTTGGGGGATCCAAACTAGGGTCATTCGCTCGGTAGTTCAGCATGATACATTACCAACTGAGCTAACGGTACACCGTCACTATTTTACATTAAGGGTGTAGTTTGAGTCTGAGTCAGGATTCTTTTTTTTTCAGCAAGACTTTTACGGCACTTGCAACATAATAAGGTCACATAAGTGCTGAAGATTAGAGGTGTTACGAGAGAGTAACAAATACAGAAAAGAAGGAGGAGAGATCAGGACGATGTTTGATAAGAAAGAAGGAGCAAACCACAACAGAGCACCTACCAACCACTCACGAGTCACGATTCGAGAAGCAACTCATTAAGCCATGGCCAATAAGAGTTATTTAACATAGGTGTTTTTACGCCATATCAACACAATTGAGATGAATTAGGAGGTGAGCTTCGACACTGCCTGTCACTGTCAGGGCCACCCCAGTCTGAGAGGGGTACACGTCATAATAATATTTAATATACAAATACAAACGTCTCAGCGGAAAGACCGAGAAACCCTAAAAATTATCCCCGCACGGGAATAGAACTCAGGTATTCTGCGTGAGATTGCAAAGCGCGTCAAGAGCCGGTTCACGTCTTTTTCATTAATTGCGCGTAGCCAAACATTTACATTGTACAATCTACAGTACTGCACGACCGGCGTATATAGAGTTTCAGTTTGATGAATCAGGAGAACAAGCAACCTATCAAACTATGGCCAATAATAAAATCTGGGCCAAGACAAGACGTCGGGTAAAAAAAAAGAAAACGGAAATGCCAATGACGTCCTACATAGTAACTAAAACTACCTTCTTCATGACGTAGCATAATTTATCAGGTCGCGGCGCGTGAAAGTAATGTAAGCCTACAGGTATAGGCCCACAATGTATAACCATCCCATGGCTTCGCGCACCCCGACCATCACACCCAGTTGTTTTCTTCTTAGGTACGACACAGCTGCAACCGTAGTTTTAGCAAGAGCTTTACGGCACTTGCAACACACGCCGAAGATTTTAAAAATTAAGGTGTAACTAGAAAGTGACATGGTAATGACAGAGAAAAGAAGGAGAAATTTTATAACGATACATGTTCGATGACAGAAGGAGCAAACCACACTAGGCAATCAGTAATTTCCGCGTTTTGGACCAAACCACAGGTTTCAGTGGAGCACCCCCCCCCCCCCCCCAAGTTTAATAAACAATTTGAAAATATGTAACCCCCCCCCCCCCTTTTTTTTCCTCCATAATTTGAAGTTTTGCAATTAAGTCCTGAAAACAATTCTTTTGCGATAGTTGTAGCGGTCACATGTGTGTTTAGTAGTTTAAAAAAAATACAACCGTTTGACCCCTTAAAGTAAAATCAATACACAAATATAATGCGGGAGTGGAAGTAAAAAACAACAATTACTGACTCAGACTGCTCTTGTTCTAGTTACTTGTACAGGGGGTGGGGGCAAAAGAACAGCAGGACTACTACATGAGCAGAAAACGAGTTTTCGTTGAGGGTCGTTCTCTTGACTTCAACATCTTCCCGGTCTTTAGTTTTAGTTGACGTTTTACGGCGCTCGCAACTGCATAAGGTCATATGAGCGCCAGAAGATTAGAGGTTTTACAAGGGAGTAACAAACATAAAAAAGGAGGGGAAATAAAGACGATAGATGTTTGATAGGGAAGAAGTAGCAAACCACACCAGAGCACCCGCCAACTACCCACCTACTTGACGTACTCAGTCTACGTGCGTCACTCGGCACATTAAAATTGCGTGCGGCCTATCCACGCAGTACGGTGTCAAAGATTTTAGTATCCCAGTCCCAGTTGAAACTGCTGTTGTCTTATTAGAGGAGGGTCCTTCAAACTGAACCTCCATCTTCAAGAAAATCAAGAGAATGGACAGCCTTAAAAGTTTGCAATCGACCCAAGCAACCCCCCCAAAAAAAACCAAAAAACAACAAACAACAAAAACAAAACAACAACAACAAAACAAACAAAGAAAACAAAACAAAAAACAAACAAACAAACAGCCCCACCAAAACAAACAAACACCCCCCCCGAAAAAAAAGCCAAAACAAAACCCAAACACCCCCACCCCCCACCCCCTAAAAACCCGCCCTGCTGGGATTTAGTAGAACCAGAGCCATCCGCACCATGCTCAATAGCTCTCGGCATTAGAGATGTGCAAAATCCGGATAAACTATAGGATAACTGAATAATTCTAAAAGAAACATTGTCCGAATTCAGACTCTTAACTCCCTTTCCTGACCCGTTTGCCGAAGTGGGTACACCCATTTGTTGAAGTGATGCTCACCCGTTTGTCGAAGTGGTTCTACCCCATTTGACGAAGCGGTTCATATTAATAAAAAATAATATTATATAAATTGCCGAAGGGGTGAACTAACATATTATCCGGATTTTGTTAAAGCGACTCATTGCCCAGCCCTAACTACACACCTCTGTATTTTCACCACTTCGCTTCAGTGTTATATTAATTAGAATTTAGGTTACAGGTAATACATATATGTATAAGTTGTAAAGCGCATAGAGCATGCTGCAGATCGTGGATATGGGCTATATATTATTATTATAACAGATGTTATTATTATTAATATTATCAATATTATAATTATTAATTATTATATTATACTTATTATATTATTATTAATTATTATTATTATCATTATCATTATTATCATCATCACCAACATCATTACTACTAGTATTATCATTATTATTATTATTGTTTATTATTATTATTATTATTATTATTATCATTACCATGTATTATTATTATAACAACATGTCGCCAAAGGTGCTAGTAGGCCTACATGTACAGGACTTTCTCAAGCAAAGGTTCTGAACAATATTGCTGCTTTCGGTTTGAGTTTGAGGTACCGTATCTATGTCACTCTCTAAAAATTATAACATACGCTTTAAAAAAAAATGCCAGCACTGATGCTGCTATTTTACATTTCAAATACCGGTACAGTGGAACTTGCTTTGAAGGCCACCAGCTCAAGACAACCATCTGTACAGACGGCCACTTCCCATTTTCAACCTTTGCGTATTTTCTTTTACATTATAATACCGCGGTATAAGACGTCCACCTGTCTAGGAAAACCACTTTTCTCCTAGGCAACGGGTGGCCGTCTTAGACAATTTTTCGACAGTACATCTATGTAGAGTGTTGGCCCTACATTTCGTGTACCCGTTTAACGGTGGTATCGGGGACACAGTTCGGTCATTTGAGGGTCACGACAGAAACGAATTGATTTCTTATCTTCATCCATTATCAATATCAAAGGTCTGACAAAACAAATTATACATTAAAAAACCACACAAAAACCCCACGACAAAACAAAACAGACAAAAACAAACAAAAATAAAAAATAACCAAAAACAAAACTGTAACTGCAAGTGAACGCAACTCGGAGGCATAGCATAATACAAAATTAAATCTAAAACCGTATCAGTTCAAGGTACATGTATCACTATCAGTACAGTTTGAAATGTTCATCTTTTTCATTATCATCGATCGATACAGTTCGAAGTGATATCTGGGGTCAGAAAAGGCTGTGTCCTTTCACCATTACATTTCAGTCTACACGGACAAGAAAACACAAGAAACAAACGACAATCCAAAATAACTCTAAGAACTGTTTTTCGATGACGATCATAGCCTCACACCAAGACCAGGAAAGCTCCAAGAACATGATACTAAATTAGTAATACCGGTACCACTAAACTGAACAAAGCATGTGAGAATATGGAATGAAAGTGAGCACAACTAAGATAAAAGTAATGAAGATCTCCAGAAACCAAACGCCATTAAATATCCAAGCAAACAACACACAACTGAAACAGGTACAAGAATTCAAATACAGGAACATTATTAGAAGCGAGAAAATGGACAGACCAATTGAAACAGGAGTCCAAAAGAAAAACGCGATCACATACAGTACCAACTTGCATCCATCTTCTCCCATTAAAACATTCCTATAGAGACCAAGAAAAAACTCATCAGAATCAAATCTATCTTCATACCAACTCTTCTCAGCTACCAGTGCCAAACTGGACCCTCAGCAAAGCGCAGCAAAGTAAAATAACAGTATGATAACTGCTAAATGAACAGAATAAATAAAAAACGTTAAAAAGCACGAGAAGAGACAGACATAGAAACAAATAGGTTACACCAAACATCAAGAGAGCGTCAACACGAAATGGAACACACCGAGAGAAACAAATATAAGGTAGTTTGGACACATAAAAGGAGAATGGGGCCCCAACATGCAGCCTCTTAGGCCTGCAAAATGAGATTCGATGCTTTCAAGATACATACATGTAAAATGAAGGCCAAAATACAAAAGGAAGGCAAAGAAAAAGATGGATCAATGGAGTGAAAGATACTCTCCAAGAAACAACACGATGATATAAACTATACTAAACAACTACTACACACCTGGCCCATGTCCGACAGTTGCATCTCCCCTTCACACCTCGTGAAATAAGAGTAAAAAAAAAAAGTAAAGTAGGCTACCTGTGTCATTAGTATTAATGCAATTTCTTTCTGCGATTATTCACGGTGCTCTTAGATAACGTGCGTCAAAGGGGTTTTTCATGTTACTGGAATAGATACGTGGTATCAAACTAAAATGCTTGAACCCACTTCATGAAATTCAACATGTCCCAGTAGAATGTGCCAAGGGGGTAAACATATTAGTCCCACGCAACCCACAAAGCAGTCTTTTCCTCAACGAGGAATTACACGTAACAACCCATGCGTGTACTGTTTTTCAACAGAATTGAACAAGAATAACACGATTCCCTGCTGAAGGAACACAGGTTTGTTTATAGAGTAAAGAGAAGCAAATCGACACATTAATGGTTGTTTAGCGCCGGTACTACATGTAGTAAAAAGTAAGACTGACAGACAGAAACAACAGTGAAAAAGTAAAGAAGTATGACCTACTAGTGGCGTCCGCCAACTACCCGCGACACAGGTTTAAACACTACTATTACTAAATACAACTGTAAACAATTCTATCTCTTCAGCTTTCGTGAAGTTTTACAGACTCCTTAGTTAATTAAATAATCAACATATTTGTTAACAACTACTGCTTACGAGGCTGCACACATCCCTCCCTGCCCCAGCCTATCTTTACTACTTTGGTGCCGGTAATGTAGCCTACACGAGTTTAATTAAAACAGCTTTATGCGCTGCTCACGTCAAAGGCGCCATATCCCGGACTCTAGCGTCGAGATCATTAGGACAGAATGCGTTGCTGTTTCGGGCTCTTCATCTCAACAGCTTTTCTGACGCACCGAGCCCCTTCACCGATGTGAGGTCTCCTTGCTAGTCCGAATATACTATATGCCTTAGCTGTCAACCATCAGGATCCATTCCAGCATGTGTCCACTCTCTTCAATCAGATCCAGTGCTTTGCTTCCTGAACAGTCTCATGAGGGGAATTGATTATCTGATTAATTTTCTTTGGAACAAGTCCTGCCACTCCCATCCAAGTTCTGACGTTGGTTGCAATGAAACCTCTGCAGCCAACTTCATCTGGACAGTAAGTTGCTTTCCAACCTGCCTCCTCACATTTTTCAACATGCGTCTCAAAGCGAATTTCTTTTCGCTCAGGTACAGCACTGATTTTGCCTTCGTGAGGCACCGTGAACTCCACCAGGAGCGCCTCTTTCAGTTTATCATTCCATATAATATAACATGTATCATAAACCAGAGGATTCAAGCGTCTCTAAAGATGCCAGAAGGGGGCTCTCGTGGCCTAGAGGTTAAGGTGTTGGCCTCTCATTAAAAAGGTCCCGGGTTCGTCCCGGGTTCGAATCCGGGTAGCAACTGAAACATCTTCTCTAAATTTGTCTCCTTTCACCTCATTTCCTGCTCTCTAGCAATGTTCTGTCGTCTGCTTTCGTCTCCTCTTTCTGCCCCCACCCCATCACCTCCTTTGCCCCTTCCTCTGGGCTCCTGATTCTTTCTGCAGCCTTTCTACTGCTACTCCTTCGCTTCTTCTTACTGCTGTCTTTCTGCCACACCCCTGATCTTCTGGTAGGAAAGATCTACACCTAGCCTTCTCGGACAAGGTCGAAAAAATCTCCGTGTGCAAGTTGCGCACGTGAAAGATCCCTTGGTGGTCTAAAATCGATAAGAGTAGGCTTCGGCCGCCACCCGGGCAAAATTCAAAATTTCCTACCAACTGAAAATATTAGGTGTGTCACGCGCGCTCATATGACCTTTCTTTACGAGCGCCGTAAAACACTTTAAAAAAAAAAAAAAAAAAAAAAATGCCAGACGACACAGCGGCTCGGAAAGAATTTATATATATATATATATATATATATATATATATGGAAGAATTGGAGCACTCCTCAGCTATCATATGTTCAAATTCTAAGACATATAAAAAAGCATCATAGAAGTTTCTGAACGGAGCTTACTACTGAGGATTAATTTGTTTGGTTTTCCAAGGCACACAGCTCCCACAGCAGCGCCCCTTTTGGAACACCCTGAACATTTTTCAGCATCAAGGTATCTCTGTGAACCAAGTTTTTTCGTACAGTTTTGATATCTAGATCCTTGGGTCAGTTACATTCTCCTTTTGTTCTGCTCCCGTAAAATTTCGATCTATGGTAAGCTTCAACTACCCAATTTTTTAAATTTTGAGTTTGAGTAAAGAAGAGAAGTATCAGCAGAACCTGTCCATGACAACCACACTGTTCACAGGGGATTCATTGTAAGTTGCACGCGCGGCACACACACTCCCTCTATCTGTCTGTCTCTCTCTCTCTCACACACACACACACACACACACACACACACACACACACACACACACACACACACACACAAGCATACAACACACACACACACAAAACAAGATTGGCTGCAGAGCAACGTACCGGTAATGATAATGACACAAGGGAAATAACCGTAGTATTGTCAGACTGTGCTTAGATAAAATGCCGTCGCTTCCCCTTATTTCTGTTCGTTCCCACGTATTCCCGCCGACTCTCGTCGGGTATCATGAGCATTTTTCTTGGTAGGCTATACATTTTCAAAACTAGGATTGGATTACATATAAACGTATAGGTTGATACAACGTACAAGTAAAACAATCAGGAAGACACATGCACAATGCCAGTAGTTTCAAAGAGAGCACACTTAATCCAACATTGGAAGATTCACATGTACCAGCAAAGTTCTGTCCCAAAACGGTGTATTCGGTGACAAAACTGCTTCACTAGTGAAGTCCTTGTCAAGGATATGAACAAATCCCGATACAATAGAACATGAAGATGGGGATACTTCAACTTCTAACAAGAAAATTTTCAGTACAATTTGGTCACATATAATAAGACAAAAGAACCTGCAATTAATTTGAACAAATAAAGTGACCATTTGGGTGACGCTTGGAGGCTCACATATTTAGGTTTGTCCATGTCGAGTACACACTCTTTTAAACTTAAAATCTCTGGGATCTCTGCTTATAAACAGAAAATATCCTTATATCGGTCCTTGCTTTTCCTCCTTTTTGCCGTTTCCTTCTGATGCCTTAATCTGTCCCTTTTTCTCCGTGCTGGCCTATTTTTCCCTCAACCTCACACCTTCTCCCACTGCCCTGGTGGATGGTTTCAAATGAGTAAACAGAAGCACACCAAAATGATAACAGCAGATGACACAAAGGGGGTTCTCGTATTTTAGAATTTATACTTTAACTGGTAGCCAACAATTCTCTCCTTATATGTTACAAATGACAGACAAACTTTGGTAGAACTGGAAATAAATATGACTAAACTTTGCTGCAACATCTGATATAAAGTCCTTAGATAAACAGACTGTAAATATCCATATGGATTCCTGTCACGTAAGTATCTTAAGGGAATTAAAAAATCGGTGCTGGTTTAAGTTGAAGGTCTATTGCCATGTTTCTGGTTTAGTTGAAGATATACTGCCAAACTGGTCCGACAACTGGTTTATAATTGTAGGCCTGCCAGTTTAGATAGGCTTAGGACTTGTGACAAGGATCTGTTTACAAAAAATCATTCCCTTTGCATTTAAAGTTTATACAGGTTCGAGACTGTCATCAGCCATATTAAAATGATTTTGTGGTTGTACATGTATTTTTGGGGGGGGCACCCCTATTTCTTGAATACAGTCCCTTCCGATTGCTTACTGTTGCAACTTGTTAGATCTAATCATAATCTTTACCACCATAAAACTCTTTGATCTAAACAACACTGGAAAATAAAGTAATCCACTCGACTACATACTGCAATTAATATGCCACTGCCTTTGATCTCAGTACCCCTTGCACTGTCGTTATCTTGGCCAATAAGGAGGGACTTGCACTTCTCAGAAGACCACGGTCAATTGAGCAGGACTCAGGGTAGACCACTGTAGTGCGGTGGACTTTCAACTAAACTGGCACCGAAAAATTTTCCTCTTTTTGAAAATTTGACATGTTTAAAGCTGAAAAAGTTGTTAAGGCACAATGTTTGAATGCAGCTGATTTCCCGCAAATAACTTAAAGTCAACAGACGGTGGACAAAAGTTTAGATCTAGTCCAACATACAAGTGGACCCGCGTTATCAGGCGAAGGCAGATATTGACACAGAAATGTGATTTTTCTGACTTGGGTAGAAACGGGAGATGTCACAGAAAAATGCAATCTGACTTGTTCTGTCATTCAGTCAATAGTAGCCAGCATATTTTTATTTCAAAACCCTAGTAAGAATGATCTCCCTCACAGCCGAATTGAAGAATTTCATGATGTACAAGTGGGCAGCCAAAAGCGACATGCAGACAAGAACGAAGAGATGGGTATGATTGAAAGTCGGCATTTTCTTAAAGTATAAGAGATGCTCATTGATACAATAGCGGTCAAGTATGACCAGATAAAATTAAGACAGACTGGCAGAAACACAGGAAGGTAAAGAAGTAGGAGCTGCCAGTGACAACTTCCAACCAGCAGGGTTACAATAAAATGTGTGGATACAAAGGAGGAGGGGGCAGGGGGTGGGGAGGTGGTCAAAGTAAGTATGGTAGATTTTGAGGATGGATCAATACTTCGACCCCTTGTCTTTGATAGATTATAAAACAAAAGAACGTTGCCTAAAATATGTGAATCAGTGCCAGTGAAATTGATGTACATTGAGCTCACTGAGGCCTGATTGTTGCAAAATTGGGATATAAATCCCAAGATTCCTTAACCCTTTCTCTACTCCACAACGCTTCTCTCATCCAGGCTGGTTAATCTGCCAATGACAGCAACCTCTCAGAGTCTATGCAAGAATTTTCTCGTTGTCTTACTACAATGCAGCTTTAATCAAATCCCATGGTATCTCATCGCCACATTACCAAAACTGAAGATGCCTTAAAAAAAATATAAGACATTGTCCAGGACGGCCACCCTTTGTCAAGGAGAAAAGTGGATATATAATATAAAAAGCAAGGAAGTGGGAAAAGGTTGTTTGTGAAGGTGATTGTTCTGGACAGATGGCTGTTAGAACAGGTGCATATTTTAAAATATTGTAAGAACCACCAGATGGGGGACTCTGTGGTTGCCATGGGAGCACTTTTATTTTCTGGAGATTACCATTTTTTGATTTTAACAGCTTCCAGCAAATGGCAAGGTGGAGCTTGAATATGCAGTTGGTTTTGTCAAATACAACTAACAAGTTGATATAATATGAGTGTTAGGGTTAGGGTACTACATTTGATCGGTAAGAAGACTTGTGGTGGGCAAATTGGAGGAAAAATCAGGAATATCTTTCAACTTTCAGCATTTTTATAATAGATTATATAGTCCAACTTGCCAAGCTGGAACCTGTCATTGCAGAATTCTCCCCTTAGGGGGAGACGTACACTCCCGGAAACATTTTCTAAACTAAAGACTTTTATTCACTTTCATGTAATTGTGCAAGAAGTTCTTAGGTATATAGGATGTACTAAGGGTGAATTTGTTGATTTTTTCTGAAAAATGGGTCTCTGTGGTGGCCATCTTGGATTTTCAAACCACTTTCTTAAGAAGAATTTCATAGTAGATACTGAATTATCAGCCTGAAATTTGGCACACAAGTACAAACCTATATGGACTGGGGATCCCTATGAGAATTTTGATTTATCTTTAAAACTAAAAAAGTGAGCCCAAAATCAATGGACCCCTGAGAGTCAGTGGACGAAATTTTGGGGTACATATTACAAAAAATTTGAATATTTTCAAAAGTTACCAGTATTTCCCTATTTCCTCACATAGATCCCCAGAATAGATCTTAAAGCAACCAAACGCCAAATTTGAAGCTTCTAGTTTCAGTAGTTTTTGAAAACTCCTTGCACCAAGAAGGTCACATATGTCAAAAAGTAGACTTAGAGAAAAACGGAAAAAACAGGGATTTTTAAAAGGATTTTTAGTACAATTTGCACTTTTCAAACGCTCTTTTACTTTGCTTTTAGGTCATTTAGGGTGTTTTTTCAACAGTTTCGTCATTGTGACCCGATAGAACAGATGTCAAAGGATGCTTTTCTGCAAAAAACAAAAGTTGGATAGTTTGACATTTTTTATCAATATTGTCTGGGATCGCTGACCCGCGTCTTCCCTTAATCATCCTTAATTCCTCTCTATAATAGATCAGTCTCAGTAGACACCACAACCCAGATATGGAGAGAGAAAATTTTTGCCATTAGAGGGATTTGACCTGTTGAGAAAGGAAAATGTTTTGCCAGCCTGATTTGAAACAAAACTCCTTAGAAAGTTTGGTTCCACCTGCTCTCTTCACACAACGCTGCCAGGTAAAGAAGGAGGTGGAGGGGGTGCAGTTTGGAGATAGCTGTTACCCCACCCAAACCCCGAGAGCCCTGAGAGGTACAGATGGTCAAAGCAGTGTAGGTGTGAACCCTAACCGCTCTTTCTTCATTCAAAGTACACAAGAGGCCCGCCGGCATGGAAACTTTCCCTGGTAGTCAGAGGTTTCAGATTTAACAACTGCTCACTGTCCTGACCATATAGCAAGCCAAAAACTTAAGTTCTCTGAATTGTTGTTACATGCAGGGAGTTGAATTGATTAATTGTTCTTACTAGGCTACATTGATGTGTAAGGTTAAGAGTGGAAACAAAAAAAGACGTTTAGTAGTTTAGTTTTTAATTGGTCAAAGGATTACTAGTAAGACTGATACGCAAGCCAGTATCAGAGTAGCTGGGATGGCACTAACTTATTGGGGGAGGTGTGAAGCTTTGACCATTGACTTGCAAAACTGGACACGTGACCCTTGGGCCTTGGTCCAACTGCTGCCACTACAAAGGGCCTTTGACATTCTTCAGTATTGGCCCCAAGAGTAATGAAATATACATAGTAATTTTGGGTTAGGGTTAGACATCTCAGAATTTAGGGGTAGGATTGTAGGATAACTCAAGCTATCGAACCAATGTCAAAATGATCGCTCACATGGATTTTCTGCCCTGGCCATGCAGGTGTTAGGGGAAATGAAAAAGCTGACAGATTGGCCCATTGGGGGATTGGGTTGGGTCAGGGCGGTTTCCTAGTCAGACTGAGGGCGCAAAGCGGCTATCGTGGCAGAAGCCAATCACGCCCGACTTGTTGCCTCATTTAAACAAATACATTTGTTTTCAGGCAACGAGTGGGGCACCCTGTATTATGCTGAATAATAGTTGATATTTAACTAAACTAATTTAAACTGGAGTTGGGAGTTGGGGGTCAAAACTAGATTTTTATCCAGGGCCTTTCATAGCCCCCCTCCCCCTAAATTTCCCTTCAAGAGGGGAATATGTCAAAGTCAAGGCCAACACTTATTTTTTGGCTCCTTAGTGATACCTGTCGTTTCTTGTATTGGACAAGTTGAACTGTACTGTACGTTTGACATAAAATATAATAATAATAATAAGGCCACTATTCCCACCCCCCGTGAGAACAGCCCATGACCTGCTCTGCTATTTTCACTCCCATCCTGGTGAGGGCATGAGGCGAGGACTCCCCCTTGACCTCTTGCAAGGCGATAAAAATCACTGTTTGCTGTTCATAGAATCTAGTTGAATGGCCTTTGCCCAGCCCATAGATTAAACTAACCCTGAAACTGATCTAAGTGATCTCACCAATAACAACTTAAAGATATTCTCTGTGCTGTTCTGTTCGTGTCTGTGCTATAGGCCTACTGTATGTAGCACGCCTGAAGGGGTTGAGAATAGCGAGACAAAGGCTATTCTTACCCACAGGCTGGAGAGAATAGCCACTTCCTAATAAAAGTAAAAAAAAGCAGAGGTCCTTGCCTTTTTCTAAGATAATTAAATCGGAGTGTCTACGTACACGGTAACCGGCACCTAGCCTCAGTGTCTACGTACACGGTAACCGGCAACCGGGCACGTAATCTCAGTGTCATGTACACGGTAACAGGGCATGTAGCCTCAATATCTACGTATACAGTAACCGGCTACCGGGCATGTAGTCTCAGTGTCACCAGAGACTATATAATTTTAAATACTCTCTGGTGTCACGTACACTGTAACCGGGCAGTTCAGAACTCCGAGTTCAGTTTCTGTCATCCGGTGTTGCCTTCAACTCCACCCCCCCCCCGACTGTACCTTAAAAAAAAATCAATAATCTTCCCCCCCCCCCCCCCCATTCTGGAGCCCTATACTTCGCAGCGCACAGGCTTTGAATGAACTTTGGTGACCCCAACCTGTACTCACAATGTGATGCAGACGCACAGGTTCACTGACGGCCATCTCTATTTTCACCCCGGGTGAGAATAGTGCAGGCGAGTCTTTTGGCTATTCTCACCCGGTGCACGTTCACCGTTATAGCCTAGATCTAGGCCAACCAATTTTGCGTTCACCCTAAACCACAGAATTCTACACTGAGATAACAGAAAAATTGTAGAATTCTGTGCCCACGGCGCCACTTTTCGCCCGATTCTGTTACTTTTAGTTTGCGTGACTCAGCAGCCCGCCGGAGCTCCACGGCTCGGGGTCACGGGGTTAATGAGCCCTGAGGCGACTTTGCCGGTGTCGGTCGAGAAGTTCGCATTTTTGACTATGTTTAAAACGATATAACTTCTTCCCCATCCCAGACAGCAAACCATTACGCGGATGTACTGAAAGCTCAATGTCTTGAGATTTATTCTGCGTTAGAATGGTTAGTTTCTGTGCCTTAGTTTTTGTTCTAGACAAGTGTTTGTAGAGTACCCAATTTGTCCTATTTTAGTTACAAAGTTATGAATAAATGATTGTTATTTTAAAAAAGGCACGACAGATCTCTCCAAATTCTGTGTTAAACTGACTACGAATATCATGTCTTTTACCATGAGAAATCTTAAATCTGCGGTAGTAGTAATAGTCAAGTCATAAGAGAAGAAAGATGCACATCTGCATATTTTAACTAAAGACGATCAGCGTTAGCTCTTATTTTACTATTAAACAAGAGAAAGTTACTCTGCGTTTGTTCATGAATCATGCTGTGTCTGTGGCAGCCTGCATACAACTAAAAAGATATAATATAAGCAATTTAAAAAACCACAAAACCGTGTAAATACATGGGTAGAGATAAACATCTAGTATGGAATAAAAATAATGAGAGCTAAAACATTCATTCTTAGTTTTTGTGTAGGAAATATGCGCGGACACAATTATGAATGTAAAGAAATCAGTCACATTGTCAGTTATTGCAAATGGTCATAGAAACGTAAAAAAAGCTGGAAAAGTCTGGTGCTGATTCAGTGTCCCTGGAAAGCTAGAAATTATTCTTATAACGCAATTACGAGAAGTCATCCTTATTATTCAGTCAACTTACAAAACCTAGACTTAGCGTTTTAAGAAAAGTAAGCAATTTCTGGAGTGTAACAGATACTGTTCGTGTATTAGATCTATGTTGAAGATATATTCTAGCACTAAAATCGATTTGTACTTTTCATTGAGAAACTTCATGATAACTTTTATAAACTTTCGAGAAAATATGCGAATATTCATGATTATATTAGACACATAAAGTTGTATTTGGAGGAATTACTTCGTAGCGAATTGTGTGCCCGATGGATAAAATTGCAAAATTACAGCCTTCTATGATAAGCGCAGATACCATCTTTTCTGAGTATCTGCACTAATGTTATGTCGTTCATATTCCAAAAGTTCGACAGATTTTGACGATGCGTTTTTTTTATATTGATTTTTTTTCATTCACGCTAGTCCCAAAAAAAATTACAATTTAGCATTGCCGACTCCAGCACGTCTAACGAAATAACCAGACAAGTTACAACGTCCGTTCTTTTTTGAGTCTCAAGAGCAGAAATGCGTGCTTTGGGTGCACTAAATGAGAATTACCATAAATACAAGGATACACCTTAAATTGTACGTTGAAAAGTACCAAAAATTAAGTCGGCCCAGACAGAGCGGCGACAGGGAGCTGACCCCTGTGACCCCGACGTGATAAGGCGCCCGGCGGGGAACCCCCCGCGGCAACTAAAATTCCACTGCCGGTGCGCCGTGTGCCGTGAACAAACGTTCCATTACTACTGTTAGCCTACTAAAAGCGTACAATTTTGTCTGTGGGCAGTGGAGAGAGAGAGAGAGAGAGAGAGAGAGAGAGAGAGAGAGAGAGAGAGAGAGAGAGAGAGAGAGAGAGAGAGACCCGCGTAGTTCTGCTCGATTCGAAAAGTTAAATTATAGCTGTAGCATCTTTGTAGACGACCAAATTAATTTACTTTTGTGTTTTAACACCATTTTTTAACTTTGTTTTGGTCAAGTTGATCGTCCACACCGATAGACAGTATTCAGGAAGAGATAGAGAGAGAGAAGAGGGGAGGAGTAGATCTTGTGAGAACTTCCGGGCAAAACAATATGGCGACCCCCATAGTTCGACTCGATTCGAAAAGTGAAATAGCCATAGCATCTTTGTAGTCGATAAAATTAGCTTACTTTTGTGCTATAAACGTAATCTTTTCTTTGCCTTTATCCATTTGATCATCCACATCGATAGAAAGTATTCCGAAATTAGGAAAAACAGGTCGTGTTTCACACCGAGTGAGAATAGCCTACGGTGGAAAGTCTCACCCGGGGTGTGAGGTCGATCGTATTTCTATTCTCACCCCGGGTGAGAATAGCCACTTCCTTCACGGCCTGTCACGATGGCGAGCCCGACAAGACGCTTGTATGACTTTCTTTTTTTTTTCCGCGACAGCACAGGACAAATATTGATTTATTTTCATTCCAGTTACCGTGTACGTAGATGAGTGATTATTCGGACTCGAGTCCGAATATGAAAAAATGTTATTCGGACTCTGATTCTTGTCCAGCATGACATCACTTCCAACTTCCTGTGACTCGTGAATCCGGCTTCCTGTCCTGCCTCACTCGTGACTCGCCTCAGGCTGGGTAGAGACCGGGATCACTTCGGGCAAAAAGGCGTTTTGTGCAGGAGCCGAGTTTTAATCTTATGATGAATTTGAGGCCGGCCTGAAAAGTTAGAGCGCTTCTAATAAATGTTTATTTGTAAAGAGGTCATCAGAAGCAATTAAAGATGGCTCGTTAGCGTGTGTCGGGGTCGGATGGGCGGCCTGCACACGTGTGGCTGTGTGCGTGTCGGGGAGGGTGGTGGGGGGCACTATCGGTCCGGGCTTTGAACGTCGCATACGCGTCAGTCTCTTTCCCCCCGGCAACTGATCATTATTACAATAATAAGCTAGTCATGACGTAGATCTACGTAATGAATTGTGCGCTGGTCTATGGAATCAAAAGTTGCCATATGCTCAGCTCTACACAGCAACACAATTTTTTCTTGGTAAACAATCGATATGACACAGGCTTGTGTATTTGAACGAATCGGTCTTTTAAAAAATTTTTTACACAGCTCATAATATGCAGAGGCCAGGTGGTCTGCTAATCTTCAATTTTACCTTTTTCTACAACAAAGAAAGTGGGAAACGTGGGGGGGGGGGGGGGGTATCAATGAGGCGGCGGGCATTGGATCGGCAGATAAGGAGTGGGGGAAACTAAAAAATGGCGGAAAATTGGAAGCACTGAATGTTAGATCTATGGCTCGTAGATCTATAGAACGAAGACACTTCCTTTTTTCCGGACCCGAGTCCGAATAACATTTTTTCATATACAGACTCGAGTCCGAATAAGAAATTTTTTTATTCGGACTCGAGTCCGAATATGAAAAAATGTTATTCGGACTCGAGTCCGAGATACTGAGACTAGATAGGTGCCCGGTTACTGTGTACGTGTAGAGATACAAAGACTAGGTCCTAGGTGAGACTAGGTGCCCAGCCCCGTGTACGTAGACTTCTAGATCTAATCTACATCTAGATCTAGATCTAGATTAGAAGATCTAGATCTATACTAGATCTAGAATCTATATCTAGATCTAGATCTATACTAGATCTAGATCTATACTAGATCTAGATCTATACTAGACTAGATCTAGATCTAGATCTAGGCTATATATCTAATATTAGTAATATCTATATCTATATCTAGATCTATATTAGATATATCTAGATTTAGATCTAGAATCTAGATTCTAGATTCTTGATATATAGCTAGATCTAGATTCTAGATGTGATTCTGTTCTGGTCTTACCTTTTTTATCAGAGAATCGAACTGTGTAGTTCCTACTGTTACGAAAATTGTTTTCCCCATATTTTGAGGAGTAACAGGACGGTGCTGTCGTGGCAGTATGTGAACGTTACAGCAGTGAAGTGTCAGTGTTTGTAAACAATGAGCTCGTTTTGAGTTTTGAGTTGCGTCAACATTTTGAACTAATTGTTTCAGTATATTGTTTCCGCGATTCTTTTTTAGTACTCAAAGGATTATGCAAAAAGTTTTTGGAAAAAACAGTGGTCCGAAAAGTAAAACAAAAAACCATATCTTCGAAATATGAAGAACTTTACCGATAGATTTATCTAAGTTAATATGTGTAATATCAGGTTCATCCAAAAAGACCTGTTTAAGTTTTCGAAAAGGATATTGCAACCTTGGTATTCTATTAGCCTGCCTAGAACTTGCATGGGGGGACTGTACGAACAACGCCCCCTCATGGCTACTCGTATGATAAGAGTTATCTCACTCAGTTGCATTATGGGTATGACACACTTTTTTCCGCCTGTGAAAATGGCCTCCCCTATCAGGGTAAGACTCTGATAGGGTGTGTTACATTATTTTTTGTTATATACATTGTTATTTACCTTAACGCTTCCTAAATGGCCTGAATACAAAGTAGAAATGTGATGAATTCAATGGAGACTAATGCCTGGGCTGACCCAGACCCTGGCAGTATGTAAGGAATGCTTTCTGAACACCGGTTTGTTGACTGCTAGATTGTGCCCGGCTGCATTTTCATGACGAGGAGGTTCGTGTTTCTGATATTTTCTTGGGACGTAATTTAGGCCTAAAAGGTCTGTGAAATATCTGTCAAAATGATGTGCGATGTGATGCCAACCATCTCTGAAGATGGTTCCAATGACCGAGAGTCTCAAGGTTCAGGAGACGACTCGAACTTCGAGCAGTTGATGGTGAACATGCTCGACGAAAGGGATAAATTGATGGAGAGTCTGCGAGAGAAGCAGGAAGCTCTCGATATTACAGAGGCGAAACTGCTGGAATCGAACAAAGACCGAGAGATAATGCAAAAACAACTTCAACAAACGACACCACAGGTTAGTATCTTTGTTTTTGTTTTGTCGTGACTGGCATGTTTTTTATGGGTTGATGGCCTGACTGAATGAAATGTTTATGATAAAAGTAGGAAGTGAGTTGGAAATGTTGAAGTGAAACCCACGAAGTTGATTCCTGGTGGTCTTTGATTTTTGCTGTTTTTATTATTTTTTTCATTGGGTTTGCAAGGGTTTTATTTTTTAATTGTTTTATGGACAGCTTGGCAATTCAGATGAGGGAACTATATGGTCCACATGTGACTTGAAATGTAGCTGCAGCTGAAATTTGTGGACTAGCTCCCTTGAATGATGTCATTGCATCCTCGTTCTGGAATTTTATTGATCCGTTCAGTCCTCCCACAGTTTTGATATGAGAAGGGTCAAGGGGGCATTATCTGTTCCATGTAATCCAAGTTTGGGCTAGATTTAGATCTAGATCTAGAGTCACTTCAGTTTAAAAAATATTTATAAGAACATTATTAAGTGTTCCTGGGAGCAAGAAAAATGATGATGAATATTTGTTGTTGATGTTGTTGCTGTCCATCCAGAAATCTAGAATTTAGATCAAGATGGTATTCAATCAAATAAAGACTCTAGTCTAGACTCCAGATCTCAATCTAAAATCTGACCATTTCTAAAGTCTAAAGGCTAGATTCTAGATCTAGATTCTAGTTAACTTATAATACAGACTGAGACACAGAGTAGTTTGCTATTAGAACTTAGATGTAGTAGATCTAGGCCTACTGGTGCCAGCACTCATCAGACTCCGTGCCATTTAAATTTAGATCTAGATTTTTTCTAGATCTAGAATCTAGATTAGATCTAGATCTAGATTCTAGATCTAGATATCTAGTTCTTGTATATAAGTTGTAGAGATGTTTTCCAGTTTTGGATTTTTTTGGCGCTACCACCTTGTGTCTTGTTGTAATTAGGCTTAAGGTATTTTAAAACAAGTATGATTTTTTTTTCTAAGTGGCTAGCCGTACTTAGATCTAGATCTAGATCTAGGTTTGGTCCTATCGACTAAAGCCTGTTAAGTACACAGGTCTCATTAGATCTAGAATCTAGATCTAGATCTAGTAACTAGTAATTATTATTCAGGTTCAAATACATGCAAGTCAGTAAGGCACCTTTTTGTTTTGTCTGAAATACAAATACTTTAGGCATTGCAAACTAAAAATTTCATTTACAATTCAGCCATCAATATTAAGTAGGGCTAGCCTGACAGTCTAGCCGTCCTTTTAAGTACGGCTAGCCTGGCTGTCTACCCATACTTAAGTACAGCTAGACTGGCAGTCTAGCAGTACTTATCTTAGGCCCTATTAACATTAGAAAACAGGAGTTTTAAAATACATGCACTGTCATTAAGGCACCTGGTTTCGTCTCAAATACAAATACTTTAGGTACTGCACACTAAAAATGTATATTTACAATTCAGTAGGCCTATTTTTTGTTAAATGGTCAGTCTAGCCATCATATTAAGAATAAGTACGGCTAGACTGCCAGTCTAGCCGTCATTAAGTACGGCTAGCCTCTTCCTTTAAAAAAAAATATTAAAGAAAAGGTAGGCGCTAGTTGCAACGCCATGTTCTGAATAGAGCTCCCGTGCTATTTGAAACTTCTCGTTTTGAATAGTTCCTGCTATTTGAAACGCCAGTACTAGAATCTAGATCTAGATTTTGATCTAGATCTAGTAGCCATTGTTTCTACATAAATAATATATTGTAGTTCTGCCTGAATTGTGGAAGCTTTCTCAGTTTCTTGAAAAACCTCCTAGGTTCACTCCTTTTTTATGACCTTGTCTTTTATTCCGATCAATACTGGGTAGATCTAGATCTAGATTTACAATTGTTTCTGACATTGTTTGCACAAACGTAGACTAGACGTAGTCTTGTTCATCTCTCATAATCAGGTGCAACTCGGTATAAGCAGTAGGCCCTATTTCCTGTCGGCAGTGTCGTCGTATAATAGATCTCTACCGTAAAATATTAAAATTACCTTTAACTTTAAGTTTAGGCCTACAGAACGTACAAGCTGTCTACGTAAGCTGTCTACGTTCTGTAAGTCTAATGTTCAGTGCTTCCAAGCATGGCATCGAATCCTGGTCCCGGAAGTTTGTTTTTTTTCCTTCTCCTGAGCCTGAAATTTAAAATAAAAAAAAAAAAAATTAGACTCACAGGCCATGGAAAGCCACTATTGAACTTTAACCAGGCCTAAATTGGTAAAAGGAAAAGTATAGGCAATACTAAGGCCTACTTCGTACAGAGCTCCTGTTGGGGACAAAACCGGAATGTGCATGCTTCATCACTACATGAAAAACTACAAACAACAAGTTATGATTATTTATGGGAAAAATTTGTTGGTCAGTCGAGAAGAGGAAAAAAAAAATAATGGTTTGACTTTGACTTCAAGTGCAGACGCGCTGTCCATTCGACCATCAGAACTTCCAATAAGGAAGTGCAGATTAAGCATTATATTTTACACTCTGTGACACAGCGTTTTGTTTAGCACTGGCGCTAATGTCAACGTGGCGTTTTATTTAGCACTAGCGCTAATTGCAACGCAGCGTTGCAAATAGGCACTTTCTAAAGAAAAAGTCCAATGTATGCTGGAGATTATAATTTTGTAGTTAGTTGTAATTTGAAAGTCACTCCTTTGGGAGGAACTGATTTTGTCCTGACTGTGTAATAACAACTAATTTCTTTTGATGACATTGACTCTGTGTGGCACTGACAGAAATTAGGATTGAATCACACCATGTTGCTGTTAGAGTGGTCTGTCAGCCTTTCCTACAGGCCGAAGGCTAGAACCCTGATGGCCACTGGATTGGAAAAGTATTTAAGACCTTTCCAAGGGAAATTTTCTTCGATACTTTTTCTCCATATTTGAAATCCCCCAAACTTCTTGTATTTTTTCTCAGCATGAATCATAACTTTATCATTGGCCTAAAGAAAGTGCAAAGTGTATAAAAAAACTTGCAATTTGTGGATTACTTAAAAGGGACAAATAATGTAGTTAATTTTAATTTTTAATCTAGAGAAACGAAGAAGACCGATTGATGTTCCTCATCAAACTTTACAACATACTTGATTTTCATGTTTTTGAATTTTGACATAATGAATATATACTTGACAATGCACTGAATCTAAGGTTATTTTTAAAGGATCTTTTCTTTCATTTTCAGCAGATGTTTGAAGCCTATGTACAGTGATATGTTCGGAATCTTTTCTATTGGGTCATACCTTTCCTCTGGAGTTTAGTTTCAGTATAGTTCTGGTAAACAGTTAAACTATCACTTGGTCTTTGATATTTCCTTAAATAAATACCATTATTATCTGTAATGAAAACCAAGAAAACTGAAGTGGGGAATGGAATGTTTTCACTTAGTTGTAGTCTCCAGCTAACACTCAGACTCAATGAAATACAGTTCAGACTTGGTGTTTAATATTTTCCTGAAGTCTTTTTATCTCTTCATTTCTTCAGCTCTCGACTATTTGTAGCTATAAAGAAAACTAAAGCAATGTAGGTGTTTTAAATGCTCTCATTGGATCGCCTACGGTTTTTGTATCATTTAGGAGGCTAACTGCTTCGACCCTGCTTGTCAGGGTCAGCTTGAATTCTATATGAAAGATGAAAAAGCACAACGTGATGTGTGTGTGTGTGGGCATGTTTAATTGGTCTGGTATACAATCTAGTGGACAAAAAAGGAGACATATCTGTTAGTGGGGCTGAGAATAAACCATTGACAAAATGTTTGCTTGTATACAGTAGTTATAAAAGGAAAGGAGGTGGTGAGAAATTATTTAGGCAAAGGGGACTTGTGTGTCAGAGATAGGGGAGAAGGATAGCCGAGAGAGTCAGAGAGAGAGAGGGGGGGAAGGGGGGGGGGGTGCGTTTAGCATGCATAGTCTGCACAGGAGAAGAGACCGAGATAGGCCTAGGGCATGCAGTTAACAATTGAAATTCCACAGCATTGTCGTCTGCGTGTCATGTTTACTGACTGCACACGAGACGTTTCGTTTTCACTGAAAGCTTGGCCCAGTGTGTCTCCGGTGTTCACGTTGCCTCTCTGTGTATGTTTTTTGGTTGTTTTTTTAGATGGGGGGTTCAGAGAGCTAGTATAGCTTTTATTGTCTTTATTTGAACGGTTCTGCAACATAGCTTGTGCTTGTCGCACCAGGAACAGGTCTGTTAGGTGATCTTACACTTACAAGTACTGGACCGGGCACATGTAAAAAGGATGATAATTTGTTATGGAGCGATTCGAGAGTAGTCATACCGGGCTTAGAATTAATGCCAAAACAAAAATGTAAACTGTTTATGGATATAATAATATCATTGTCACTAGTCCCCCCCCCCTCTTCTTTTTTTCAACTCTGTCATTGTTTGTGCATGTGCGGGCTGTGCGCCTGTGTGTGTGTGTGTGTGTGTGTGTGTGTGTGT
>NW_004797336.1:642940-643951 GCF_000002075.1 Aplysia californica | reverse complement strand
GAGAGAGAGAGAGAGAGAGAGAGAGAGAGAGAGAATCCTTTTTTTGGGTCCCAGCATAGTCTTTTAATATAAAATATGAGTTTATGTACATTAAACACATGCGTGTGTGTTATGGTATATCTGTGCGCGCGCTTACGTGTAATGCACCATCTTTTTACAAGATCCAGCGTACGCTTTTTTTTCTTTAGTTGCGCCCCTTTGAGCGCAGAGGGAGCATCGTTTGCGTGCTGATGATAATAGGTGGAGAATGTACATATTGCATGGCCAGGCGATCAAGCCAGGTTCTTGTCTCTCTGGTTCGATTCCTGTTTTCCTCATAATTTTATAATGTTTTACACATCCTCGAGTTTTCTGCACACCATCCAGGCAAAATTAACGTCATGCTTTCGTTCCATGACAGGTCGAAGACTCCTTTGCAGTTACTTGTAAGAAGAGTAGGCCTAACTGTATGGGTGTATACTTTAAAAAAAATTGTCCCTATCCTATCTAAAGTGGAATAACTTGGAACTCTTGTAAGTTGTGTACAAATATGATAGATATCGGGAAGGAAACCTTCGACAATGGCATTTAAGGAAGTCATCAAACAGTTATGCTGTTATTGTAGAATGGGCCACATATTGGATAATTATGTCAGGTGTACGTTTGGGGAGGGGGAGGTGAGAAATGCGACGGCTACCCCTGAAGGCAGAAATTTTAACAAGGTGTCTGGCCACGTTGGTGCGATAGTCCCGCTGGTTTTTGCCTGGGTGTACGTGCGTAAGGGTTCCTTGACTTTGGCTAGTAGACGTTGATGTGTTCACCTGAGCTTTTTATCTGACCTCCCGTCTCCACCCCCCCTCCCCCCCAGCCCACCTTCCCTGTCCCGCTCCCTTTCCCAGCAGGGATGACACCCCTGTCACGCTTCTGTTGGCTCCAGTTTCATATTATCTCTTTTTGAAAATGGCACGTCAAACATGCCGAAAAAGCCACTGCCTCGGACGTTGATAGGTTAAAAAAAACATTTACCCCCCC
>NW_004797336.1:640471-642840 GCF_000002075.1 Aplysia californica | reverse complement strand
ATTTCCCCCCCCCCCCAAACAAAAACAACCATACCCCCCCTCCATTTTTTGTGATCATAGGTATATCCCCCTTTTTTCAGCTTTCAGCCCTGCACGGAGTGGTTGATGAGAGCAGTGTTAATTAAGTTCTATTTATTTTTATTTTTTGAAACCGGTGTTAGTACTGCCTATGGTGAAGTTAAACCGTAATGCCTGCCGACCATCATCATCATCATCATCATCATCATCATCATCATCATCATCATCATCATCTCTCTTTCTCTCTCTCTCTCTCTCTCCCTGTCTCTCACTCCCTTTTTAATGTACACCCATTAACCCTTACCCCGGATATCCCGTTTTTGCGAGGGTCCGAGCCAACCCCTCAGCAGCCAGTCACAGGTCTTGCTTGTAGTTGTAGTCGGCCGGGCCGGGCTGCGCGTATTGACATTTAAAGGTTGGTCCGGGAGTCTAATCAATGGGCGATTGGCGAGCTCACCTGCCGTGCACGAGAGGCCGACCCGCTGTGTGGCCCCGCTGGCGCAGACCCTGGGGACCCGGTGCCTGAGATAGCCAGGCAATCCACACCGGTGCGGAACTGACTAAATGTTCCGCCCTCGACTTTCCAGGTTCCGGTACTCTCAGACTCCTCGGGGAAGTTACTTTTTGTTGTTGTTCTTTCTTTTTTGTGTCTTGGTTGTGGGGGTTGATCTTTTTTTCTACCCCCCACCCGCCCTCTTTCTTTCTTTCTCTCTCCTTCTCCTCACTACAATATTTACCTCTCTTTCTCACCTGTCTGTCTCCGTCCCTCACCCAATTCCTGTCCGTCTGGTGGTTGATCGTATGTCATTTTACGTCGACCTGTTGCCCCCATCTGTCTGTCTGTCTGTCTTGCTTTTTCAGCTATAGTACATATTATTGTGTTGGTGTCCTTGTCTTTTACTCAAAAATACAGACAAACGTTTTGGTTTAAGTACTAATACGTCTGTGATGTACTGCCAAGGGTCTCCGTTGTTGTGCGTAAAAGGTGTGGGTTTGATTCTCACGTGAGGAAATTATTTTTAATGAGTATAATCTCTTTCCACCTGCTAGGATATTGTATCGGACTCTACCCCTAGTTGGGGTCAATACCGCAACAATGTGCAGAGGCCTGAGTTAAAATGAAAGGCTTGTACGGTTGAACCTTTTGTAAGTCTGCTTCGTCGAAACGAGTTTCGATTTAAGTGCTTGGGGAGTCATACACTCACAGACACACATACAGACACACATTTACACAGTCAATTTTTTTTCTTCTGGGGCACACGGATTTAGAACCTGGGATTCATCACATTTGTTGCTAGCGGCGTGTGATGGTATGTGTATGTACAGCTTATGCATTAGCTAAACCTTTTGTAACAAAGAACCACGGGTAAACATCGCTTCGGAAAATGTCTGCTTCTTCCACTGGTGCGCAGCTTCATTATCTGGTGGGGTCACGGTGAAATGTAGTCGTTATTATGCTGACTTGCTGTAAACAAGTGAACTGGCTGTAGGTGCTGCAGGCGTCTTTATAATATATTGGTCTCGCTATTAACTCTTATAATTCGAAGGCTTATATTCCCTGCTTTGTCGCTGCAGGTTTAATTTGAAATATGAATACGTTAACATTTCAGCATTACAAACAACAGGTAGGTATTACCCACCAAAATTTTAAGAAAAGAATGAAGATTTGATACAATGCTAGGATACAGTGTCGTATAGTCAAGGAAATATGACAAATTAGGAAAACATGGAGTCCTCTACCCCCCCCCTCCCCAAGCCCTAAAAATGCAGCATGTCGACCTCTTGGGGTTGAACCTAAAAGCAACGTCTCCAAGGAGGTTGAGAGAATCTAGAGGTCGTGACTCAGTATGAGGTATTGCTTTACTCGATAGCAGCTTGGAGGACCTCTCAATATCCGTTTGCAATACTGCAGCGCGATAACGATCCCACTTAATGCCTTAGATAACACTTTTTTCCAGCAGCAATGGACTGTGTGCAACATGTTAACTGCAAGTGATGCCACTACGGATCGGCCGGCTAAAGTACTTAATGATTCATGCCGTTATGTTTTGGATTGCGTTGGTTTTTGGTGGTGTAAACAGTTTTAGATCAGAGATGGCTTTTCTTATCTAGTTCCACTTTGGAATAGTTGCTGCCGTCCCTTGTATTGAAACTCTAGCCGCACCATGGCGTCTTGGCTCCGAAATTGACGCACAGCTGGTACTTTGAGGGATGAAAAATATTCAAAGGAAGGTGTTGAGACGTGAATTGTCACAACAAACAAGCACTCACAATCACTCACATGCACGTACTCAAGAAATGGAGTGACATGACATATTATTATACAGAGAGAGAGAGAGAGAGAGAGAGAG
>NW_004797336.1:625189-639736 GCF_000002075.1 Aplysia californica | reverse complement strand
ACACTCTCCCCCCCCCCTCTCTCTCTCTCTCAAACACATACGCACGCATATATACACACAAACACATGCGTGCGTGTGTGTTCCCCTTCCCACTTTCTCTATTCTCTCGGGTACCACCAATAATAAAAGTTACAAGGTGCCGCAAAGTAATTGCACATTTCCTCTCTTCTGACATTCAAGTTCTTTCAAGCTGCTCTTGTCTTTCCTTGAGTAGCTCGCGCCCTGCTGGTTCAGTTGTTCATGAACTACGATGCAAGTGTCCCTGGTTTGAATATACCCGACTGGGCATGTTTAGACTAGGGTTCTTTTTAGAAGTTTTTATGCCTCTCGGTCCAATTTGAAACAGATGCTTAAATAATACGAAGTGTGTGTGGGTGTGTTTGTGTGTGTTTGTGTGTGTGTCACGCGCGCGCGTAAACTTTGCCATCGTCATAATGTTATGGACATTGCACAGTTCAAGTTTCTGGCCTGGTGGTTGGCGGGCACTTCAGCGCTGATTGCGCTGTCTGCCCAATCTTCTTGCTCTCAGTGGGGTAAAAGTCAAGTTGAGATCTTCAGTGGACACTTACTTGACTTACTACGCACATCGGTGGCCTCCACTTTCTGTGGGATCAGCATGGGGGTAGCCATCTCGTCATGCTCGAAAGACGATTTTTAACTTATTTTATGGAGGGAGAGCGGGTGGTTGGAGGGCGCTACTGGTAGGTCCTACTTGTTTTTCTTTCTCTGTTGTTTCTTTCTATCTGTCTTGCTTCTTCCCTGCACTACATGACCGTTATTGTGTCGATATGCTTGTGTTTACTTAAACTCAACTAAGAAGAGATTGCTCAACTTGACCTTTACCGTATTTGGTACTGTTATCCTTGACTATTTGTTGGCAAACCTGGCATTACCGCCCTTGTCTCACTGTGTGCTCTGCCGTGCAGGTTCACAACTTATTTCCGTCTATGGGGGAGGGCCGGGGGTGTGGTTTTTTTTATCAAACGTTCCTGGAGATAGATCGTCGCATGGAAGCAGATAAATATTAAATCCTGTAAAAATGATCAGTTTCCACGTAAGTGTTAATACTGTATCGGCATCTGTGGTTAGGTGTTTTGCTGTCACATACAGGAGACCCGAGTTCGATTCCCGAGTGGGGAGAAATTTTTATTTAGCTTCTCAGTCTTTTTGTTGGAATGTTGTACCCGTATCTGTTGGAATGTTGTATTCCTTACAAGTAAAGCTCACTTGCCGTGTTTAAAAGGGGTTTCTCTTTGAAAGCCCTTTGGCTTCTTCTCTTTCATGCCGTTAAATATGTCCAAGACGCCCACTCATTATCGAGGAGTAAACTGGCAGTATTAGTGGCTGTTTGAAAATGTGATTGTCCTACCCAAGTGGCTGTTTAAGCAAGTTCAACTGTAGTTCCCACTGTGCCTTCCCCCCTCAACTGGTGCTAATAAATTGTAATCAGGCCGCGTAACCCAAGTGACAGAATGCGTATGGTCTTCATAACGCTTTTGTCTCCCCTGGCACATTGCCTACTCACTACATGTACTATTATTATGAAGCTGATGGTGATGATGATGATTACGGTGTTGATGGTAATCATATTATCATTGTTATCCTTATCCTATTTTCCTCTCACTTTCTCTCCCCCCCCCCCAACTGGTCTCTGCGTTGGAGTGCGAATTATTCGACTGCGATGGTTGACTGTGGTTTTCACTTTCTATTCGGTGTTTCAATGCGAATGTGCTCTTTACAAAATGTGTCCACCGGCATCTGTGGTTGTAGCAGTAAGACTCTTAACCATCGCACTTAGAAGACGTGCGTTCAATCCCCGGCTGTGTCGGAGAAGACTGACTTTAGACGTCATTGGGGAACAGCGATTGGGGAACTGCTACCTAGTATTTTACGATATTTCTTTGTTTCAGGTTAACTCGATGTAATCATGTGATTGCTTACTGTATGGAAAACTATAGCTAGACAATATACTTTGCATTTCGTCTCGATTTTCAATAACCGGAGCTCAAGTCAAATCACCCTGAAGTTGACTTTTTTTCTACGAAAATTCCAAACATGAAATTTCTGCACAAAAATGTACATATATGCCCCCTGCTCCACTCTTGTACTTACAATACGGTCGTTGTTATGCGCTGCTGAATCGTTTTCAAGCTCAAACGCGAAACTTTTCCCCACGCCCTGTTATTCGTCAAAGGGATATAATGACTAGGTCGCTGGGAAAAGGGTTGATCTGAACAACTTGTTTCAATAATATGCTACCAGTCATTTTACTGAAAACGCCGAGGGTGGAAGTATTGAGTCTGTTCAGTCCGAAGCGTGAAAACACAGACGGAAAAGCATTGAGTTTTAAATCTGTAAGCTGCAGAAACACAACAGAAATATTGAGTATCGATACCACAATCAAAACCATCACTACGAAGTTTTGGTTTCGCACGATCGCTGCCTGCCCCCCCCCCCCCCCCCCCGACCCTTTTCATTAGAGTTTCCCCCCGTTTTTTTTTTCTATACTGTCACTCTTCCCCGCTCTTATACGATTCCCGTGTGCGGAAAATGTTATTGAGTACCTCGGTCTTTTTGCTGGGACGTATCCCTCCCAGCCTGGGTTGGCCTCGACAGGCTGGATCGAAGTCCGCCTCCAAAATGATCTAAATTGTATCGATGGAGGGCGTAAAACATCTGCATTAAAATGAGGCCGTTTTTGTGCTGACTTGCCTTAAAATACAACTTAGCTGGATCAAACCGCCCTTTCCTGTCATTCCTGTTAATTAACCAGATATACTCTTGTCTGATGTTGTCATTGGCACACCCCCCCCACCCCTGCGCCTGTGCCCCTTCTCCACCCCGAGAGTACTGCAATAGTAGAGATTTCTCTGCGTGGCAGGCTGCATGCACGGTTGCTATGGCAGCGGCTTAGGTGGCCAATGTGTGACGTGGCCCGGTCGACTGAGGGCCTGGGATGCGCGCCAGGACACGTGGGATGCCCCTGGAGGGATTCGCTCTGGGATTTCCGCTCGTCCGCTGGACTGGCGCTCCACGGATCCACCCCGCGTAATGTAATATAGACAAACTAGCTGAGTTCGCGGCTTCGCTCTCGTAGAGGCAAGTGGAAGACTTTACTTTTCACCATTTCGCACCATGGGTTAGTAGAGAGTCTCACCAATGGTCGCATTAAAAACCGAATATTTTTTCGTTTATGAAAGGGGTCATTCCATGAACCTGTATGTACGTCCTCAAAGGTGCTGCCGGCGACTTCTAAGGAAAAAAAATAAAAAGAAAAAAAAAATGAGTCAGGCAAGTTAGGCAGGCCATTGCGTACCAGGAAAATGCAGCCTGTAGTGAGTGTAGGGAATATGTAGACGATCCTCTGTTTGTTACGTTGTCTTTAGGGTGATTAGCATGTTTTAGCTGTTACGGTACAGGTTCATCTGGCATCAGAATTTCTTTGCTTGTTGAGTCCCGATGACATCTGGTATGATATGCGTTTCAATTCCGTGCCTCCAGAGTACAGTGTATGAGGCGGATGTTGAAGTTTACGACACGGCGATGGTCACCGCGGTGTTACGGTTTTTAGCTTCAGCTTTCTTGGTGACGCCTCCGTTGTCTTTATCTGCTTTGCTTCATTTTTATGAAATTATTTTTGGGAGTGGATGGGGTTAAAAAGGTTCCAGAACAACATGCCATATATATCGCAGACGCCACACTCTTAGCACAGGACCGAAACCAGCACCTCCTCTCGACATCCTATAAGGATAACTGAGGAAGGAAACAGTAATTTATGCTAGCTGCTTTGGTGAAGTGTGTGGTCTGTACTTCTTTCGGGTGTTACTTTATTGTCATCGGAGTGAGGTGAGATGTGGCCATTGTTTGTCACTGACCGGCTCTAAACTACCCAACTAAAGTGACCTAGTTGTGTCTCCCGTTCTATAAAAGTTCTCCCTCACTGACCTCGACTCGGACTCAAAAGTTCCCAAAGGCCCTTGCCTGTTGTGAAACGCCGAGAACAGATCTTTCTTTTCTTCTCCCTCCCCTACCGTTGTCTGTCTCTGACAATTGAGAGAACCGATCCGTTTCGATCAATGCCCGCTCACAGGGGTAAGGAAAGAAACGATCGGCTGGCTTAGGTAATTGCTAGGAGCTCTCCCATAACAGGATCTGTCCCGCCACCCCTCCTCTTCCAAACCACTCTCGGACTTACATTACTTCTCCGAGGAAAGCGAGCGTGTTTTCCGTCACTCAATCGGTAGCAGCTGCTGTGGTCTAGCTGTTAGGCGCTTCGCCACCCCACACAGAAGACCTGAGTTTGATTCCCATGTCGGGAGAATTATAATCGAGTGTTTTGGTCTTTCTACTGTGGCGTTGTATTTATCTCAGCCCAGGTTTCCTTGTGTGTCGCAGAAAATCCACGTATCTTAAAGTGGTTGTTAGATTCTTGTTGGTTGGAATGGAGTTTGGGGAGTGGATGTAGACGTTTTATTGTCTTTCTGCTGAAATGTATCCCAAATAGTCCAAGGGTTAGCTCTGATGATCAAGACCAAAGCCAAAGTAGCCCGCCTCCTGAATTATCTAAATTGCCTCAATGAAACCGTTACACATTTGCTGTAACAGCCCTTGCTTTGTCTGCACCAATGTCTTCATTTAATTGTTTTTGTTGTCTTAATCTGATCCTGGCCGACTGGCCGTTTTTGTGCTGGCTGACGGTTAGCTGCTTAGCTCACAAAGCAGATGAACATGTGTGTGCGTGTGCATTTTGGTGGTACGTTTCGACACAGCACTATTTATATTTCATTTCACCGTGTGAGCGTGATTGCCATCATATTATTTCGTTTTTAGAAGAGACCACTCACGCGCGTGTTCGATGCTCGCAGCGTAATCACATCAAGGGCTGTGTGTACCCAGTGCACTGACTGGTTGATTACGCAGGTACGAGACGTATTGACGGCATACTTTGAACTTGGGGGCGGGGGGGGGGGGGGGGTTTGTTGGGATCTTTTGACGGAGGTTATCGGCGTCAGTTGTGTTATGGTTATGGGGCCGGCTTTGCTCACAAAAGAGGAAGGCCTGATTTCCTATTGGTGGCTAGAGGGTGCCACTGGTTGCTACTATTTTTATCTTTCCCTCTCTTCTTTCCGTCTATCTCGTTTACTGTTCCTAGCACTAAATGAATGGATTGTTGTGTTGATGTGGTTCTCCTTACTCAAACCCAAATTGATTCCTTCAGTTAGAGGTATTTTATCGAGCCTCTGTAGTGTACTGTCACATACAGATCTAGATAGTTCTGTTAGACAGGGTCGAAATGCATGCCTCCTTATTCGCCTATATTGCATTTAAAAGGCTGCAAAACAAACTACTGAACGTGAAATAATCGAGAAGGAAAGTCATGTTGTTGACATGTAGGCATTCGGTTGATTAGTGAGCATTAGCTTCTTTTTTGTTTTTAAACTCATCATTCGTGGTATAAAGACAAGACTTGACTTCAACATTGATTTCAATTAATTGTGAAAACAGCAGTCTGTTCTTGTTGATTCGATGCTAACGAGATACGCCTCCAGCGAAATTCAACGGACATTCATGTGCTACAATACGGTACGATTGAGGGCGGACGCGCTAATTAAACAAAGTTGTTGCTGTGCAAAGTGCACCGCGTTTGGCGAACTAATCGGGAGTTTCCCTGTTCTAAAATCGCTAAAGATAATGAGAGTGTGCTTCCTCTGACGCCCGATGCACGCACGATGGGCCTGTTTGTTCCGGGCCTGTCTCCTGGCTCCGGCACTCGTTTCACTGGCGTTTAAGGAGCGTCATGACATTTGTTGTCTGTCGGTGGGTGTCTTGGTGACATTTGAGATTGTGTTTGATATCTTATTCTGTCTGTCTGTCTGTCTGTCTGTCTGTCTGTCTGTCTCTCTCTCTCTCTCTCTCTCGTCAACAGCTGCTGCGGCAGGACAGCGGATAGTGCTGTTAAGGTATGGCTTCAGTGGGATTTACACTTTTTGAAGTGGTTGGGTCTAATTGATCGGGTCGGACTGCTAAAACACACTAATATGAGATGCACTCTTGTTGAACTTTTTTTTTCTTCTGCTTAGTCAGTTCGGGTCTCGTGTCGAGTTGGCCGAACGTACCCTTTTTCAAAGGGATATTGTAAGTGGTTGGCGAGTGCTCTGATGTTTGCTTCTTCTTTTTTATCAACCATCTACCGTCCTTATTTCTCCTCCTTCTCTTCTGTGTATGTTACTCGCTGGTAGAAACACCTTCTAATTTTGGGCGCTTGTATGACCTATTTGTGATGCCAGTACCATAAAACTTAACTTAAAGTTAAATGGAAATTGGTTAGAGTTAGAGGTAAGTTTTGCCATCGACAGGATGCCGTCCGCTGAATACTTGGTCCTTAATAGTTTTGTGCTATAAATACTAGACTTTTTAAAAAGAGAAAGACATGTGCAGCCGAACTCTAATCCGTCTTTGGTGAAATGAGTACACGTCAGTGTTGAAGAAGTCCCATATAAAATTATGATTGATCTCAAGATGAAAACATTCCATAAAACCGACGTGTGCGGTGTTGCGGTTTGGTGTTTCGCCGTCGCACTTAGCAGACCGGAGTTGGTTTCTCATGTGGGAAGAATTTTGTATCGAGTATCTTGATCTTTCTGCTGGGACGTTGTATCCGTGTCACTATCAGCCCGGGTTATTCATGACAGGCATTGCAGAAGCCCGCCTCCCAAATGATTGTCTTTGGGGGCATAAAACTTCTGCTTTTAAAACAAAAGCAACAAACCCCCCTCATCTCACCCCCCTCCAACCACCCCAACAAAACAACAACAACAACAACAACAACAACAAACAAAATAACCTCATCCCACCCCCAAACAAACAAACCCCAAAACAAACCGTACCATTTCCTAATCTGGGATGTGTCGAGTAAATGTGCACCCCTCTATAATATGAATCGCGTGGCTCTCCGTATGGTTGCAGTATCGATTGATTTGTCCTCGCGTTTGTCAATTAATAACCAGCCGCTGCGTCCTTGGAAAGGTCCCGTTGTTGTCTCTCTCTGCCTCGTGATCGGATAGGGATGCCACCGTCAGCTCGGTTGGTATCATGCTGGACCGCTGTGTGGATGACCTCAGTTTGAATTCCCAATGTGACATTCTTAAGCTCAGGTTGTTTGGGGGGAAATTTTCATCGCCCTCCATGGTCTAATTGGGTCGGTCCTAGCGGAGATGGATGTTGAAGTTGGGAGGTTTGTCTCTTTACTGATGTTGTAGTATTGTCAACGGCGTATTATGGGGTGCACCTTTAGCTCAATTGGTTGGTGTCATTCTAGACTAAGGAGGGGATGACCCTGGTTCGAATCCTCAAGGGGGTATTTTGAACTTGGTTTGTATTAGGGAGTTTTTAAGGCTCTGTGCCCTTTTGGCTGTCCTATCGGAGATGAATGTTACAGTTATATTCGGAGGTTCCGCCTCTTAGAAAGTCTTATAGATTTGTAAAGGGAATTAATCGAAACAACGATCAATGGCCTTATACTACGGATGTCTTTCCAGTGACAGGAAGTAGTGTATGTCTGTTTTGTAGAGCAAGTGGCACTGGTGTCTGCAGTATTATAGCTATGGATTCTGTGCATCTCAGCCAGTCCGTTTTGAACCTGACAGGCCGGGTTCGAACAGCCCACCCCCTAAATGATCTGAATAGTGTCGATGGGGGAGTAAAACGTCAACAGTTATAATTACCTTTGCTATGAACACAAAAGACAAGAGTTCAATTCCAGCTATGTGAAGTCTACTTTATCAAGTGGCTTCGTACATTTGATTGGATGCTGTACCGAAATCAGCCTGGGTTGAACTTTCAGGCAGGGTCAAAGTAGTCCGCCCCCTGAATGACCTCTGATCTCAATTGTGTCGATTTTTTTAGGGGAGAAGGGGGGGGGGTATTTACAATCAATTAAACCGGCGTTTTCATGTCATGGCTTCAAGGTTAGAGTATTCTGGTCGTTCCAGGTGGAATGTAGACGTTATGGTACTTACTGCCCTTGTACAATAAGTCATCAATTCTACATGGCCTTGACTTTTGCTTCCCTGTTATCGTCGTCGATATTGACTCTGCAGTTCAAATATTTTATGAAAGAGGAAGGGAAAGCATTGTTAGTTTCGTTATGCGACAAAGAGAAGTGAACACACCGACGTGGGCGGTTGGCTTGTGCTCTGGTGTGGTTTGCTCCTTCTTTCTTATCAAACATCTATTGTCCTTATTTCCCCTCCTTTTTATGTCTGTTACTCTCTTGTAACACCTCTAATCGTCGGCACTTATATGACTTTATTGTGTTGCAAGTGCCGAAAAATACATAATACTTAAACTAAACACACCGACGAGGAGAGACCGGTGTCTGTGGTGTAGCTGTTGGGCGCTCGGCAGAAGTAAACAGAAGACGCGAGATCGATTTTCGTGTTGGTAGAATATTTTCTTCCCTCGAGTACACGTATTGGCGTCTGTCTTCTTGGACGTTGTATCCGTTTCAGTCCAGGTTGGCCTTGGCAGGCAGGGTCTAAACCAGCCTCCTAACTGATGTTTATTGTGTCGATGGGTGCATAAAACACCTTCATTAAAACGAAACATCAAGGGGACAGTTATTGAGAAAAGCATGCCGAATTAACTGTGACTTTTCCAGCTGTTACTAGACACACAATATGTGCCTATGATTGTGACCCCGGTCAAATGATACAAGCCTTTCGTACGTACCCCCTCCCCCTCTCTTTTCCTTTCTATTTTCTTTGTAATTAAATTGGTACCCAGTCTTTTTTTTTGGTTTTTTGATGTGATGTGATGCGATGTCACTGACATTAATTGAATGAAACATTTTCTTCTTTTTTACAAAATGTTATGATTCACACAATGTAAACGACTTCCTGGCACGCCTCTCCACCGTTTCGTCCTAAATCCTCGTAATTTTCATGCCTGTGTTCACGCAAGGATGTACCGATGTCTGTGATGTAGCTTGTAGGCGCTTCACCGTTTCACGCAGAAAACGTGTTCGATTCCCAAATGGGGAGATTTTAATGCAGTAACCCGTTCCTTCTGCTGGAATGTATCCCTCTCCGCCAGGGTTGGCCCTAGAAAGCAGGGTTGAAACCTGCTTCCTCAATTATCTAAATTGTGTTGATGAGGGCGTAAAATCAATACATTAAAAAAAAGTACGTATGGACCAGTATTGGATTGCCGTAGAAAGCGAAAGAGGAGTTCGATTTCCGTAATATATATAGGAAGGTATATTTTATCAAAAAGTGTTCTCCAGCTTGTATGCTGCCACTGAGCAGGGTTTATGGTTCCTGAAAGGGGTTGAATCAGTTTGTATCCGTTTGCTGGTCTTCCATGCCTGCGTTTACTCAAACAAACAATGTCCTCAGCTAAATGAAGCGAGTATCTTGCTGGCTTGCAGGTGACGTAACTCAGTATAACCCGTATTTTAACGTGGAAGAAACATGCCACAGTTACAACTAAACGCAAAGTTGTACGCGGGTAGTTGGAGGGCGCCACTGGCAGGTCCTACTTTCCCTCTGTTTGTTTCTGTTTGTCTTACCTTTTCCTGCAACTAAATGGCCTTTATTGTGTCGATGTGCTTCTCTTAACTCAAACAAACAAACGCAAAATAGTGCGGCAGCGAAACAGAATAAACTGTCCCCCCCCCCTCGCCCGGAACGGAAGAAACGTTTTCTATGTCACTAGTTTTCAGGTTGAATTGTAAGATGGGTCCCTCCACTGTTTAAGTAAGGCATGGGGCAGTTCGTCCCCTGAGGGGATTCCCCGCACCGACAAGTTTATTTCACACGGTATCCCCCGTCTGTCTGCTTGGATCCTGTATCCTATTCAGCTCGCTTTGCACCCTGATAGGCAACGTTGAAGTAGACCCTCCAGCTAATTGATTTAAGTTGTATCGATGGGGCCATAAAATATTTAGAATCAATCAATGTCCTTTTGCTAGACCGATATAGATCTAGTAGTATAATAGAAGAAAAGAACGTTTTTGGAATTGGTTAGGCTTTTATTTCTTTCTTAAATTTATTTGTCTGTAAATACAAAGGACAAAAGACTCACTGAAATACAAAAGTGTTCTGTTCTTGAGATGCACTAAAAGCGGATGGAGGATGTAAACGAAGGAAAGGGAGGATGGGGACGGATTTTGTGTGCGAGTGGTATACTTAGGCCACTGGATTTGGAGTGGGGGTCCTATTGAACCTTTGCCGCGAGCCGGTGCAGTGAGGTTCAGGAAAGTGTAGAGAGCGTGCATACCTATACTTGTCTACATTGCTATTCATTATTTAAGTTGAGTGCTTAGCCAGATGATGTTTCAAGTTAATTAACACAGATCTGGAGCAATGGGCATCGGGTCGACGACAGTGTGCATAGTTTGCCCTTCGTCTAGCTCTCTGCCTCCCGCATTTCTCTCTCTCTCTCTCTCTCTCTCTCTCTCTCTCTCTCTCTCTCTCTCTCTCTGTGTCTCTCCCCCCCCCTCTCTGTCTCTCCTCCCTCTCTCTTTGTTTGCGTCTGTGGGTCTGTTTGTGTCTGTCTTTCTGTCTGTCTGTATGTCCGTCCCCCCCCTCTCCCCCCCCCCCTCTCTGTCTCTCCTCCCTCTCTCTTTGTTTGCGTCTGTGGGTCTGTTTGTGTCTGTCTTTCTGTCTGTCTGTATGTCCGTCCCCCCCCTCTCCCCCCCCCTCTCTCTCTCTCTCTCTCTCTCTCTCTCTCTCTCTCTCTTTCTCACTCTCTCTTTCTCACTCTCTCTCTCTCTTTCTCACTTTCTCTCACTCACTCACAAACACACACACTCTCTCTCCTTTTCTCTCTATTCTTCAGCTTATGTTTTCATCTTGGAAGTGTATATGGTAGTCCCTGTCTGTTCTTTCTGTTGATTTATCAACATGTCATGATACTTTTCTCCGGATTATGAATGTACAGGTGATATAACTCATCCTGTCCCTCCTTTTTGTTTTCTTCGTTAATTGGGATGCAATTATTTCTTCGTCAAATGTTGCCATTATTGTTATGACTTAATGTAAGCAATTCTGCTACAACGTCTCTGATTTTCTCCTCTCTTGCGTCTCTGGTGAGTGGTTTGGAGGGCTCCACTGATAGAGCTTCATCTTCTTTTCTCTCTTTGTTGTTTCTATCTGTCGAGTCAGCTTTTCCCAGGATGAGATGACCGTTATCTTGTCAACGTGCATCTCTTTACTCTTCCGAGAAGCTACTTTTAGCTGCTAGTGTGTGGGTGGGGGTGGGGGAGGTGGCTTGCAGGTTGGTATAACGGAGACGTTTTTATATTCGTCCTACTTCTTTCCTGTGCCGTAAGTGTTTATGGCTGTCGTCTCTCATTTTCCCCGCACTAAATGAGAGCGTTGTTGTGCTAAATAAACATTTCTTTAACAGAGGGGACTTATTTCTCTATCTGGAGTGGTATGCCGTTTCTTTTTTTTTACGACGAACTTTACTATCTTCCTCATTTGTTTTCAGCGGGGGTGGCAGGAGGGCGCCACAATTAGTACGTCCCACTTCTTTTTCCCCCCACTTTTGTTTCTGACTGATATCTTAGTGGGTAGTTGGCAGGTGCTCTTGTGTGGCTTGCACGCATTTCTTATCAAACATTTATTTCCTTATCTCTCTCCATTCTGCTTAAAACAATTCTTTCCTCAAAACTAAATGGACGTTATTGTGTTGGTGTGCTTCTATTTAATGAAACAAATAATGTTCTCGGTTAAATGAAGCAAGTACCTTGCCCACTCACAGTTGACGTCGACCCGTATTTTAACATGGAGGAAACATGGCACAGTGTGGAATGTGCTCACGTATTTATCGCGACCGCTGTGGAATTCCACTCACCCACTGATGAAGGAAACTCGCAACTGTCAGAAGTGGCTGGCGGGGTCCCGAACAGCCAAATTAGATTCACGTGACTTTTCTAGAATTGCTGGACACTTTCAACCCTTTAATTTTTTTTCCTCGTTTCAAGTTTGCACCAACTGTTCTATTTATATCTTGGTAATAATTTGGGATTAGCACCATAACCATCCGAACTGTAGTTCGAGACGATACCTACTGAGCTGCCAGCGCGCCTCTCATAACGGATTTTCAGAAGATTGAAGTCGTGATATGTGCAGTACGGAAAACATGTTAAAGGGAATTATGATAAAAAGAACAGATAGTTTGCCTGTTACCGCCGTGTCACTCCCATAGGATGGCCATTGCTCTCGATCATGTGGTTGGTGGTCACCGCAGCCACAGAGATGGAGCGATGGGCAGACAGCGCTAGTGGCTGTTACCTAATATTTCCCCTTGGGGCTGACTTTGTAGTTTAAAATTGACTGAACAAACGAGGCATTTGTTGAAAGGGCGTGTGTTTGTTACATCTTCCGTTGGGGGGGAGGGGGGGGGATGTCAACTCTAAATATAAATGAACACTTGACCGGTATTGTGTCTATGTGTTTCTTTTAATTTTATTAACAAAACACCGCCTCTGCATCTTTTACTTTCATGTTTATTAAATTAGAAGTCCAAGTCGCCTCAGGCGCCAGCAGTTAAGTTTACTAGATGAATGTGGTCCCAATATGGTCTCTATCGTGCTAGCCGTCTCCTGGCTCAAGAGCTCCGCAACAACACCACTTGTAAGCATCTACCGGTTTGTTCTGTAGGTGTTTGGGAGGCGCTGCTGTTATGTTCTTCCACTTCTTTAGTTTCGCTCTGTTATATCTGTTTTTAAAAAAATCAAAAAAATCAAGCACATGCACCTGGTACCGTTTTCGAATACATGTACCCTCCTTCTGTGGATGCTCGAGCTGGTGTGTTCTTCTTTTCTTTTTGCTTTTGTCTATTTTATTTTCCCAAGTACAATGGACTTGCTATCGTATCGATGTGCTTCTCTTTACTCATCAATAAAACAACGCCTTCTTTAGGTGTCTGGTATGTCCTTGTTCTTGACTTCACCTTTTGTTATTTCTGGCCTCTTAGGTTTGTTTTTTTTCTTTCTATGTACCCGATGGCCGTTGCCGTATCCATGTGCTTCTCTTTACTCATCAATAAAACCGTACCTTCTGTCGTCGGTCGTTACCCTGTGTCACTGTAGAGAGACCGCATGTCCTTCTTTCCTTGCTGGCAGGCAGGCAGGCAGACTGGTTGCTTTGCCCCGCGCCCCGCCGAGTCCTGGTGAGGCGGCAGTGGAGCGCGCGGTGATGGCATGCCAAGTGAACTCGCCTCGACGCCACTCTCTAATGATCGTTGCAAATTGAATATCACGCCGGCAGTCGGCAGTCACATTCCACGCCCTGCTGTGGCGAAACAGTCGCGCGTGTGTTTATGCTGATGAAGTACTTCAGGCCAACAGAAGTACTCACTCCCCTTTGGCTCAGTCTATCAGTTTATCAGTTTCCACGGGCTCTCAATTCTCTGGCCAGCTGCACTATGGAATCGTGGAGTTTATTTGTGGGAGGAATTGGAAAGCTGTGTTTATTTGTTGACAGTTGGATCTATTGATGTCACACTCTTCATATCGGTTGAGGATAGATTTCATGATTTTTTTGGTGTGTGTACGCGAGTGTTCTCTGCGTGGAATGTTCATGGGTCATTTCACACGACGTCATCGTATTCGGACTGTAGTAGTAATATTCCTGGACTTGCGTCTAAATATTTACAGAAATTATTGCAATATCCCATATCTACACGTTTTATTCACATTTGCTGGATTTGGGTTATAAGGCAAGGCCCCGATTTAGGGTAACGCTACCCCTACTTTTACTCTGACCTCGCGTAACCATAGCCCTATCCTTAACCCTTACCTTTTTGCTGGAATCTTGCAAATATCAAGAAAACGTGCAGATCTGGAATATTGCTCGTCATTATGTGACACAGGCAATAATTTCTGTAAATATTTAGACGTGATCGCAGGAACATTATTACTGCAGGGCTACGACAGGCAGTACTTTGTTATTCTGTGCGTGGGTTATGTAAATTGCGTTTTTCTGTTTGATTATTGAAATGATTGAGCAAAACCAAGGGGGGTTTTCCTAGCATTTGGTTTAGATTAATATCTCCACATCAGAGTGCGAAAAATCAGGTCATTCACTGGAATTTAGTTCGTATCACGCCGTTGTAACGTGCCTATTTTGATTATGATTTAAGTCTCCGTATCATCCGAGTCCACGAGATCAGGTCATATACGGGTATTAAGTTCATGCCAGTTCGTTCTCCCCACTTACTTTTCTGTAGGCTCTTTCATTTTTTGTAAACGTGGCTGGGGGGCACTGGGAGGACCCGTCTTGCCTTTTCCGTACGCTAAATGACCGTCATCCAACAAATGTGTTAATCAAACAAACAATACCTCATTTCTTTTTTCTTATCACCTAATTGTTGTCCTTCTTCACATACGTTTGGCCGTCATTTTTCTCCTTTTTTTCTTCTTCTTCCTCTTCTTTTGTTTTGTTTCAGCTTTTTTATTGAGCCGGTGTCTCGTTAATTGAGTTTCAGGTTGGACATCTCCCTTTTCTTTTGCCCGCCGCACAGTTGTTTTTTTTTTGG
>NW_004797336.1:623007-624632 GCF_000002075.1 Aplysia californica | reverse complement strand
CCCCCCCCCTCACTCTGTTTCTGCCTTTTAAGTCCCCAAGGAGTACACCACGTCAAAAATCATCACACACCCAAGCCGTTTCTCCTGTTTTTCTCTAGTTGTCTCCAGTTGTATCACATTGGCCCCCTCTTTCTGTTGTCATATATTCTTCCTCTGGTTCTTGGTCTTCCTCTTTCCTCGTTGCCCCCGACTCTGGGGATTCCATATCGGCGCCCTTTAGATTTCACTTGCCATCGATTTTTTAAAAATCTGTGTCATATCAGTCGCCATCTTCTTTGTGTCGTTTCCTCTGTTCAATATTATTGTTTCTTTTTGCCTCTCCGACAGTTCCTTGGTCGTGATTATCATAGGCCCAGAATTTAAAAAAAAAGCAATATTGGGTGAAGGGTTTGGAACTTGGTGTCAGCGCAGTTTTTGTTGGGCTACATATGTGTGCTCATTTCACCCAAACTGATTTCACACTGCTTTTAAACAGCATGATCTTTGGAGGGCCCCACTGGCAGGTTTTACTTCTTTACTTTCCCTCCGTTGTTTTTGTCTGTCTGTCTGTCTGTGTGTCTGTGTGTCTGTGTGTCTGTGTGCCTGTCTGTCTTTCTCTCTACATTTTGTCGATGTGCTTCTCTCTACTTAAAAACAAACAAACAAACAAATACAATGTGTTCAAAATTGTTTATGGGGTTGTACATCGTAGAAGCAAAATAAAAAGAAATACTGGAACAGCTACCCCGTGATAAAGTGACAGCACCCGTCGGTTTTTGACCGGGCAGCTCTCCCTAAATCAGGGGCTGATAAAACAACAAAGTGGCAGTTCATTTTATTGCCGTGTCGATCGACCCCTTCGAGCAGGGCTGATTGGCTGAGAAGAAAGGAGAATGGTGGGGGAAAAAGCATCGATGAAAAGCTAGAAGAAAAAAAAAAAAGGGTGGCTTTTATTAGCCATATCAATCGTGGGTTCGATACAATATTTATAAGCTGGGCGCTGCCGATACGAAGAGTCGATGCTGGATGGGATGTGTGTTTCAGTTTTTTGGAGGAGGGAGATCGCAGACTGACGGGCAGGCAAGCTGACAGGTAGATAGATAGGCGAACTGATGGGTGGAGACAGACAGACAGACAGACAGACCGACACACACACACACACACACACACACACGCACAGAGAGAGAGAGAGAGAGAGAGAGAGAGAGAGAGAGAGAGTGAATGAGAGAATGAGACTGATTTTTAGCAATCGGCCCTACCGGTCAACCACCCACTCTATTCCTGATATAACACTCATCTTTGCTCATATTTTCTCTTCCTTTTAGCACCCCCCCCTTCCCCCTTTCATGGTTTTAGTCTGATCTAGGCCAAGTGTTATATCTTTGAAATTTCTAAATGACTTTCACCTCTTCAGTCAGTATCTAGTGAGGTCTTTGACCAACACGAAGAAAGCTATGCGTCGTGGTAATATCACTTAGAACTTTTATGTGTCGCTGTTGGCCTAATCTGCTCCCAGGACTAACACGACTTTGTACTCTTTACGTCGATAGTGCGCCGGCTGCCCGAATCAACTCATTTTACCGCAAGTAATGTGCTCTGACTGGTATCATATTGAGGTCTTGGGGGATTTTTTGTGGTTTTCTATT
>NW_004797336.1:619447-622258 GCF_000002075.1 Aplysia californica | reverse complement strand
CTCACACACACACACACACACACACACACACACACACACACACACACACACATATATATATATACACACATACGCTCACATTATAATGCATAGTCTCTGTGTGTCTGTCAATATGTCTGTTTAGCTCCCTACCCCGTGCGCGTATTGTTTATCCCTGTCACTGTCTGGGCCCCTGTCTCCATCTTTCTTCCTTCCTTTTCTCTTTCTATCCCTGTCGTTTTCCCATTTTTTCACCCGCTATTTGTTTCCCTCTTGCCTTTTGTATGTAGGTTACTCCCAGTGCGAGTTCAGTATTGTCCAGCCAATCGCGCTGAATTGCCTCCCTTTGTTGTCTTCCTACTTATAGCAACAGTTTGTCACAATTCTCCAGTTTTTTAACCTCTTTTAGCCACGGGTTGTCACAATTTTTTCTTTCTCCAGTTTTTCAACCCCTTTAAGGAACATTTTCGCACAATTCTTTCTTACTCTTGTTTTTCAACCCTTGCGACCCCTCCCCCACCCCTCTTTCACCCTCCCTCCCTCTCCACTGTATTGGTAAGTTAACAAATAGATAGGCCAACTGCACCACAGAGGGAGTTGTCAGACCTCTAATGGTAGAGTAATGTACTTGAACATCTACGCCAAGATGTGCCCTTGTGTTATTTACTTTGATGTGCCGGTCCCGCCTTTTAAAACCATCATTCTTAACTTTTTTCTACGTCGAGAACCTCGAGGGCAAGTGTCCCTCTAATGGTAGAATAGTGTACATTAACATATTTCATGCTCAGGCATTTATATCGCATTGTGTGGTAGCCTATTTACTTTGATGTGCGGGGTCCCCCTTTATTTTTTCCCCCTCTGTTCACGATCCTCTCTTTATTTCTTGCTCCTTTCTTATTCTCTTACAACTATCGGGCAGGTGCTCGCCTCATCCGAAAAGACAAAATATTTCCAAAGGTGACAATTTTGTAGGCGGATAATACCGTTATTTTCATTGATATAAGCATTCTTTTGTACCTAAACGACAGTGCTTAGCTTTTCGAACCACTTGATAAATACACTTGTGTCTTATTGCAAGCGTGTACGTTCGTTGTTCTTTTTTTTCCGGGCAAGAACACCTTTGTCAATGTGTGTACCATAAACATTGACGCGGCTCATACTTAATTTCATTCGTTGTATGGTGATGTATACATCTAGTACTTAGATCATTTGAGATGGAGAAGCGAAGGTAACCTCATATTTTCCCAGGATGAGTGTTGCCAAATGATATTTGTGACAGCTTTCTGATTAATGTCTTGGTTTTCAGAATCTCGCTCGCTGCAGGATTTTTTTTTACTCACACGTTGTTGAGACGAGAGAAATGAGTCACATGTGTCTTGTTCTGGTACAAGTTCAAGTTAAGTGAGAGCCGGGATGAACCGATAGTGAAATTCATCTGAATATGGCTAGCACGCTAGGCAAAATATGTGTTAGAAATAATGTAGCCGTTGATTATTTGATTCGAGAACTGGGGTTTTCAGTGACGGATTTTATCCATAACTCCTCGCCCCTCCTCAGCAGGGTCCATCTTAAAGTATTCGTACTGATGGTTTCCATCGGAATGCAAGGCCAGGATCAAGTAGTCATTGGACAACTCGAGTCCCTGTGTGCACGTGTTATGTGTATCATTTTATTCTAGTTTAGCGCTGTGTAGTATCTTCCGTGAGTTTTTCGTGTTGCGGGGATTGTGAAGGGTTGTGTATTTGGAGGTCTGACCAAGAGCACCACGTGAGCATAACATGTTTTGATTGTAAATTGTATTTTTTCATGGATAAGTTTAAAAAAAAAAAAAAAAAAAAAAAAAAAAATCACCTCCATTGTGTGTCTTCGCGAAGATTGTGAACCTATTTGTCTAGGAGCAAGAAATGCTGTTTCTTTTTAAAGAAACCGGTGTTATTGCTGATAATTCTGAATCTTGGCTTCAGAATTTAATAGAAACCGCTGTGTACTGATACTGTTTTATGTGAGAGGGGAGGATAATCTGTATTGTTCGTGTCATAAAACATCATGAACCGTTCTGTAGCTCGAAGAATCTGCCATAAATCACTCGAAACCGCCCAGCCGCTTAAAGGCTTGTGAAAACAAATATGCCCATCCATTGGTCGGCTTGTACCGTGGCCGACGTGTCAGTGTGCCCAAAACCTGTTGTAGCTGTTGCGGACGTGACATGAGATGAGAGAACTGGGCAGGAGCCTCATGGCCAACGGCTTGAACATTCAGCTGGATCTCGAGCGCAGAGGGCTGGACTATGTCGCTGGATGCCTGCTGAAGAAGGAGGACGGCTACCTCAGGCGATTTGTCTTTGTAAGCTCTTTACCCGGAACCCGACTTACAGTCAATTCATTCATTCATTCATTCATTCATTCATTCATTCATTCATTCATTCATTCATTCATTCATTCATTCATTCATTCACTCATTTCTCTCTTTGTTTGGTTTTGTTTTGATCGACTACTGGTGTGCCCAAAGCATGCCAGTTTGTCACAGACTCAGTATGACACAAACTTGAGTTACAACTACAGTGTTAAAGTGCTGTAGTTATGACTGTCATCAATACTCAAATGCTTAAATGAAATTGTGACAAACTGGGCCTGTGACAAACTGGACAGCCCCCTGATCTGGTAATGTGACGATATGGAAAAGCAATGCTTTGTCGTATAATTTTTTTTAGGGGAGTGGGGGTGGAAGGAGGAATGGGGACGGACAGCTACAGTTTCGGTAGCGCCATGGTATGGGAAAGCAGTACACCGTACTGTCAAAGGATGATGGGGTGGAAAGATGGTTGAAGGGGGG
>NW_004797336.1:615892-617353 GCF_000002075.1 Aplysia californica | reverse complement strand
GAGAGAGAGAGAGAGAGAGAGAGAGAGAGAGAGAGAGAGAGAGAGAGAGAGGGAGAGAGGGAGAAGTTTTCTTGTGTAGTGTATTGTTACATATTATGAGTATGTGGTAGAGACTGAATGTGTCTCTGTATTCTTGTTTGCATACGAGAAAGTAAGTATAAAGTAATGAAAGCAGAAGCATGCATAATAACAAAGAAGAATTTCTTCAAAAAGAAAACACACAAGACGAGGTTGTGGTTTTTGTTTGTGCACAGGGCGTGGTATATACAAGCTTGCTCTTCTGCAATTATAATAATAGCTTTCTTACTGTTTCGTTATCCCACACAAGCTCTGGCGTGCTTGTCGATGATGAACTTGGCTTGTGATGTCGATGCGAAATGCCGATGTTTGGATGCAATGCAACCAGGATATATGACCTTTATATGGTATCATTCTGCATTATAATGGATTAGGGTGCAGATGATCGTTGTTCGAGTTGCTAAAAGGGCGTTCTTTAACAAGGGCCATACCATACCGCACCAAGCCGTACCGAACAGTGCCGTACCATTCCATAATACCATGGGATGCCTTCATAGATCATCCTTTCTGCCTAGGATCGAGGTTGTTGAGGTTTAGATGGAGACAGAGAGGGCGGGGATGAAAGGGGGGAGGGATAAATGAACACTCTGCCCCGAATAATGACGTTTTCTGTGTGTAATGGAGCGTTGGACGTAAAAAGGGACACCTTATATCGTTTAGCACTCGGGCCTCAAGGGAATTGCCAGAACATGAACTCGTTCTCAACCAGTGACCTTGGCAATCCTATTTGATGATAGTTTCCTCAGCTGTATGTTTTTGGGAGCATTTTTGGTTGTTGATTTAGCATCAGTAATCGTATTTTACAAATTTCAGACACTTAAGTAGATTAGTTATTATTTTGGCACTTTTAAGATGCTCCAAATACTGACAAAACCCGCACTCACGTCTCTGAAGTTATAGAACCATTCTGCTTAAATGAGAAAGATTAGTTTTTATGTTTTAGCGAAATATTTTAGTGGGTGGTTGGCGGGTGCTCTGGTGTGGTTTACTCCTTCTTTCCTATGAAACATCTATCGTCCTTATTATCTCCCCTCCTTCTATTTTATGTTTGTTACACGTGACTCTTGTAACACTTCTAATCTTCTGACGCTAATATTAGGACCTTATGCAGTTGTGAGCGCCGTAAAACCTTTACTAAAAAACTAAAAACTTTTACCCCCCAAAATAAAAACAATTATCAGTTGTCTTTTTGTCTGTGCTAAACTGGACCCAACTCGGGCGCATCGTTAGTTCAGTCGGTAACATACTGTATTACGGAGTGACGGCCCTCGTTCGAATCCCCAGCGTAGCGTTCTGAACTTAAGTTGTTTTGGTTTTTTTTTATAGTCTTTCCACATATTTTGCTCCGTCCGTCCGTCCGTCCGTCCGTCCGTCCGTCCGTCT
>NW_004797336.1:611767-614267 GCF_000002075.1 Aplysia californica | reverse complement strand
GAGAGAGAGAGAGAGAGAGAGAGAGAGAGAGAGAGAGAGTATGTGTTCTGTCTTGATTTATTCACAAGCCTTTGAATGTTTTTAAATAAAGGTCGTGCCCACTTTTTGTACAAGAAAATGACGTGTCGTCTGTAATTGATTTATCAAGTCTGGTCGATTTTTGGACAATTATGATTTCCAGGAAGTGCTGGCATCGGTACACAAAGGCCGATACAAAAACCCTCAAAAATGTTTTCCCCTTTTTTTCTGTATGATACAGCTTTAATGACTCAGAACGTTCGCTTTTTGTCTCTGGTTACTCACTACTAATTGGGGTCTCTCGTGGTCTAGAGGTTAAGGTGTTCGCCTCTCCTTCTATAGGTCCCTCTCACTATTGCCCTAATTCAACAAATATGAATAATACGTGCAGGTCTTAAAGATGTCCGTATGTAAAAGCTTAACCACACCGTGGCCCCGAACACGATTCCCAGTCTATTGGCTGTTGCTGTAGATCCCTTTGAGGTTATGTTTTGGCTCTCTGAAACTCCATACACTTTTTTTTCTACAGCGAATTCTAACGCTTTACCTTCTTACGAGTTCTGCGGATTGTCGTCTTTTAAAAAAAAGTTTTCGGGGGGTCACGCTTCTACAAAAAAGTACTGAGAGTGCGAGCAAGTTAATATAGTGTGTTCTACATCGTTGCAGGTATCCGAGGTATTAGTACTTTGCCAGAAAATGGCTTAACAGGCTTTTTGTCAAGATATTTATTTAGGTCAAGATTATTATTATTATTTTTTTTAAACTTTAGGTGTGAGCCCATTTTCACTGTGATATCGTATAAGTTATGGCTGAAACCGACGCTGATTTTGTACATGTACATAGACACCTGGAATTGGCCTGCGTGGTGATCGTTGCGAAGACCTTTCTTCTCCTCCTCCCCCCTCCACCTTCTTCCTCCTCTCCTCCCCCCACTCCCGCTTTTTTTTTTACGAGACGCGCCACAGGACCGGATCCGTGCGGGTTTACATATTTCTGGGCATCAGAACTTATCAACTGAGACGAAAGAAAAAAACCCCGTTTCCTTAAGGATGATACCGCGCTGAGACAAAACAATCTTTTGTCGTCGGTTTTAATAAGAATTGCGGAGAATGAAGTGAAACAGCCTCTTAAGACAAAAGCTCTTCTGTTAATGTGAACAGAACGTAGATACAAACTGCAGGCCGGCATAACGGGCTCTCGGAAACAGGAAACAATAGGCAAAACTGGCACAGAAAGCCTAGGATGCACTGTTAACTCACTCAATTGGTATCATGCTGGACCACGAAATGGTATCATAATGGATCACGAAATGGTATGCTGGGGACCACGAAATGGTATCATGCTGGACCACGAAGTGGCTATCCTGATTCGAATCCTCCGTGGTTTAAAACGATTATATGGATATGGACTGGATCGATAACAAAAATAATATAATAAATACGGGAGATTTTGGAATCACAATTACCAATGAAATGTCATAATAATATTCGTCACAAAAAGTGAAATTGTGCCATGCTCGGCGAAGCTGACAATGGAAGTTGTTTTAAAAAATGTTTTGTTTTTGTTTTTTTATTTTAAAAAAAATGGAAGTATTAAGAATAATACATTATCCAGATTTATGCTTTAAGAACTACCAAATTGTTGACAGCTTACGTAGACACATGATTATGTTGAGAGCAGCCTGTGGCTGGAATTCATTACTGCACTTTCGGCGTTTGCAGTTTTATTGTTTTGATCTTCGCTGTGTCTTTGCTGTTCTGGTTGTAAGTCAGACTCAGTGCCTCATAGGGAACCTTCTGTGAATTAAAACCAGTAAAAGTAAACGTGAGCCCTAACTTCCTGCACTACAGTGTACATCTTGCGTCTCCACTTTATGTTGGGCGTCATATTGGTCACCGTAAAGTCATTCGCACAACAGGGTCTCAACTGATTTTAAGGGCGGGGGTCAACATTTACTTTACCTTGAAACTGGCGTGGTACTTTTAATCAACTCGCTGGGCACTCGTGTATGGGCTGCTTCCCCCAACATATCTTTCACGGGTTCTACTGTGCTATCCTGATCTTGATGATATTTGACCGTTATGGAACTGACTTGGCTTGAATCGCAATCCGAGCACGTTGACCACTTCTTACACAAGCGAACTCTCCGGGCCCGTAGTAGAGACACATTGTGGATGATGGGCAAAAGGTTTGTAAGCTGCCGTTTCGGGAATGCTTTCCCGGCTCCCGGTCGTCCTGTGCGTGTGGAATCTAGCAGGGCGTGCGTGCATCGGGGCGTGTTGGCGCCATTATTTATTGATACCATGGACAAGCAGAACACGGAAAGGGGTGGCCTGTCGCGGCGTGAGCCCTTCCTGCTGCCCCCGGGCTGTTTACCCCGGGGCCGATCACTGGATCACTGGTTTATTTATGGTGCTACTGGGTTGCTGCTGGTGGCGGTGGTGGGCCCTGGCGGCCACGTGTGTGTGTGTGTGTGTGTGTG
>NW_004797336.1:609974-611584 GCF_000002075.1 Aplysia californica | reverse complement strand
GGGGGGGGGTGTTCCCTTATTCATGGAATACATAACAGATCTAGTGAAGTGCTCGCGTCTTGTGAAAGCCTCACGTTCGCGTTTTGCTCTGGCGCTTATCTTTTATACATATACGTGTGTTATTATGTGTCTGGACGTTCTGAATGAGGGGAGAAACGTCCCGATACAAAGACATGTTTTGTGCCGCGATGTTTTTGTTTTGTGTCGTTTTTTTTCCTGTGAATGCCAGAGCTGCCAGATAGTGGGTTGTTTGTCTGCTACTGTTTCGTTATTCTTTAGTATGGGTTTTTGTGTGCGTAGATGATGTGTGGAAGTGTTTGATAGCGTCGGTGACCTAGTGGTTAGGCTAACGGACCGTAGTCGTGAGATTGTGGGTTCGGGGGTTTGAACCTCAGCTTGGTCCGACATTGTGTCCTTGAGAAAGGCACTTTTACACGCAATTCCCATTTGGCTTGGCCCTTTCAAAGATGGACGTTAAACTCGGACGTCCCGTCTCTTAATTGACCTATTGTGTTGATATGGAGGTTAAACCTATACCATTTCACCACTACAGAAACTGACAACCGTGACACGAGTCACCAAAGATTAAGACATGGGGAAGACGCACCCCTAACCCCTCAACTACCCTCCCCCCTTACCCTTTATTTCTCATTTCAATATGACTTTGATTATATCAATAATTCCTTAGCTTCACAGACACTCACGCACAGATACACGTAGGCAGGGGAACGCGTCCACAGACGCACGAGGGATGGGTGGTAGGTGGTGGTTTTACTTCTTTACTATTCCTCTATTTTTATGATTGTTCCTCTTGTTACCCCCCCCCCCAAAAAAAAAAAAAGCTACAAAAAAACCCAACAACCCCAAAAGCAAAACTCCCCTAAAAAAAACCTCCCCAAAACCCACCAGACTGCAGTTTTTTGTCCCTACCTTCATCTCTTTGCTAAAACTCAAAAGGGAGCAATGGAACCTTTTTCTTGAAGGACAAATGGAGCGATCTTCTCAAAGGGCTTGTTCGTGTTGTAGCGGTCAGTGAGCTCCTCTCTGGCCTCCCGCAACATGGTTTGCTACTCCGCCACTTTCGGGATGCCGTTCGTGTGCGTGCCACATCAACCTCTTTAGTGTAGGGCTATTTCATTGTCTTTTCTCCAGAGTCATCATGTCTTCTTTGCTGCTCTTGCTCGGCTCGTTGTGCCGGTATAACAGTAACACAATAGGGCCGGGAAACCCAACCGTGTAGATCCTGTCTTGGAAATTGCCATGTAGTGACATATTTACACAAAACAATGTCTGTCTGTCTTTTTAATTCGTTATGGTTAAGGCCGATGCTTTGAAAATCTATGTGCTGCTTACGTGACAAATCTGAAAGTCACGTGAGACATACTCTATGGCCTCTGGGTGGTTGGCGGGTACTCTGGTGTGGTTTTTTTTTCTTCTTTCCTATGAAACATCTATCGTCTTTATCTGTCCTCCTTTTTGTGTTTGTTTTACTTTTGTAACACCTCTAATCTCTGGCGCTTATATGGCCTAATTGTTTTGCAAGTGCCGAAAACTCTTTCTAAAACTAAAACTCTTATAACCTGCGTGTGGTGAATAATTTGTAGTAGGAA
>NW_004797336.1:606312-607950 GCF_000002075.1 Aplysia californica | reverse complement strand
TTGTTCGCAGCGATTTAAAAAAAAGAGATGTAAGTGTTTTATTCCCTCATCGACACAATTTAGATAATTTAGGAGACGAGATTAACATTTGAATGTGCCTGTCAGGACAGACCTGGGCTGCGAGGGATGCAATGTTTCAACAGAAAGACTGAGATACTTGTTAAAATTTCTCCGCGCACGAGAATTGAACTCTGATCTGCGTGACTGTGAAGTGCATAACCACTACATCATAGAGGCCTGGATGGGTGGAGGGGGGAGGGGAAGCTATTTTATAAGGTCTCTCCATTGATCAGAATACTTGGTTTTAAATAAAATTAGCGCTTTGATTTTTTTCAGTCATAATTAGGTTGGTATAATAAATATGACATTTGTTGTGTTTCACAGGTGTGTCCAGTGAGGTGGAGGTCTTGAAGGCACTCAAGTCTCTCTTTGAACACCACAAGGCTTTGGATGAAAAGGTAAGGGCCGTTTGTGTTGCCGGTTCGTCAACAATATTGATAGCAATGTCACAAGTTTTTTTTATTGAACAGCGGGAAGAATGAAAAAGAATGAGAGAGACACAGAGAGAGGGAAGAGACAGCTTCTTTACTTTGTCATGCAGCATGCTAGCAGCTTAGCTCTTCTTTAAAAAGTCTGTTTTCATCGATATGTATATGTATATATCATCGCCTCAGAATATTTTGTCCAAAGTGTACTTAAAGTACCGAGGCACTTTGTACAAAATAGCTTTGAGGCCACGATATGTTAATCTGTAAGATTGGTAAGATAATCACAATCCAGTCCTCTGCAGTACAATATGTAAAAAAAAAAATCAGGATAACATCAACACAGATGCACGAATATACCAGGCGCTCACTCGGACACTTAAAAAAACCCAACTGTATCAACCAGCTGTCACGCTGTTTTAAAAATCTTATTGACTGCCGTTGTGTCTATTTTAATTGTCATAATGACTAGGGGTTGTGTTTTTTTTAAAATGTATTCATCAGCATTCTGGTTCTTTTATTGCATTGAGAAGCAGTTTTTGTGTGACTTTTCATTGCAATTTGGCAGCATTAAGGACATTTTACTGTTTTGCCCTGCAGTTACAACTTTTTATTGTATTTACCAGCATTTACAACTATTTCTTGTATTGGCTAGCAGTTACGACATTTTATTATATTTAACACTTACGAATTAAATTATGTAGGCCGGTAGTTACAACGTTTTAGTGTATTCAGTACTTACGACTTTTTACTGTATAAGCTAGCATGCAGTTAAGACTGTTTATTTTATTCAGCACTTATGACTTTTAAAAGTTGTATGAGCCAGAAGTTGTAGCCTTTTGTGGCAGTCAACAATTACGACTTTTTACTGTACGATTGTTTTTTTGTATTGTCCTGCTGTTACGTGACTGTGTCAATAATTGTTTGTCTGTGCCTCAGGTTCGAGAACGTCTGCGCGTGGCCTTGGAGCGAGTGGCACAGCTGGAGGAGGAACTGGCCACAGCTAATCAAGAGGTGAGTCTTTCTAGTTCTCGGGAGGGAGGGGAGGGAGAGAGAGGGAGTGATGAAATGGAGAGAGAGGGATTGAAGGAATGGAGAGAGAGAGAGAGAGAGAGAGAGAGAGAGAGAGAGAGAGAGAGAGAGAGAGAGAGAG
>NW_004797336.1:603890-604924 GCF_000002075.1 Aplysia californica | reverse complement strand
TGGGGTATACAGAGGTGTTATCAGGGAGTACTGATCAGTGCAACTTGTAGGTTTCACACGCATTGACTTGAGTTGTACAATCCTAGATCGTGTCATGGGCTCTGTTATTTGCGCTTTGTAAAACTTCGGTGCGATGCGAGCGCACTGTGGGGTCCCTTTGCTCGTCATTTAGCTCCTAATTGAGTCAAATTGTTCGCTCCAAAGTGAACTAGGATTACCCTAGTGCACTGGCTAGGTTATTAAACACAAGTCTATGATTTTGCACGATTACGTGAAGAGGGTTGTTGGCAGGTGCTGTGATGTGGTTTACTCCTTTTCCCCATCAAACATCTATTGTCATTATCTCTTCTCCCCCTTTTTTGTGTTTGCTATTCTCTTGTAACGCCTCTAATCTTCGGCACTTATATGATCTAATCGTGATGCAAGTGCCGTAAAGCTCCTACTAAAACTAACAAAATACTCGACCTATTAGTCGCCCGAACCCGCTTTAATGAAAGGGGAGCAAAGAAAGTAGGTCGATGCATCGTTATCAGTCAGGGGGTGATTCAGTGCGTGAAGGTTACAAGAAACCAGTTTTTCCTCCCTCTAAAATCTTGTTGTTGTTGTTTTTTTTCCACTTAAAAAAAGCAGCTTGTGATCTGGCAGAACCCACCGTGTTCCCCATCGAGTGCCACTTGAAAGACGTTTGACTCTCTGACTGAAAGTACACTCGAAATTGTCAAAGACGCCCTCCCATTTTCGGGGAGAAAAGTGACCGACTGAAACAGGTGGCCGTCTCATACATTGCCATTATGTTTTTATTTTAAAATGCGTTAAAAAAAAAGGGGGGGGCAGACGTTTGCGGCTGTCATCATGATTCTTTCTCACATTGCAAGTGCAGTCAAAACTGTCTAAGACGGCCACCCATTTTCGGGGAGAAAAGTGGTCGTCTTACACAGTGTCACTTTAATGTAAAAAAAAGTGCAAGGGAGGAAATGGGAAGTGGCCGTTTGTACGGGTGGTTGTCTCATTCAACTGACTATTAGAATAGGTGC
>NW_004797336.1:600659-603790 GCF_000002075.1 Aplysia californica | reverse complement strand
CATCCCCCCACTAAAAACTTCCCTATAAAGTATATGCATGATCCCCCCCCACCGTACCTTTCCCCTCATCAATCATTTTCGGGCGCGGGGGGGGGGCGGGTTGGGTGCGGGTGTGTTTTTCTGTCTGTCTGTCTCCCCCCCCCCCCCAACCTCCCTCTTCTATCTCTCTCACTCTCTGTCTGTCTGTGTGTCTGTGTGTGTGTGTGTGTGTGTGTGTGTGTCTGTCTGTCTGTCTGTCTGTCTGTCTCTCTCTCTATCTATCTATCTCCCCCCCCCCCACCCCGCTATATTTTTCTTTCGTTCTGTCTCTCTTTCTCTTTCTACCTTCCTTTTCTTCGTTCGCTGTCTTTCCCTGTAACGTTATTAGCGTCTCTGGTGTGATTTGTTTCTGGTTTTATCGTGTCTGTTCAGCCCCATTGCTCATCGGTGCTTATGTAACATGTCCAAGTCGATAATGTTGTAACTTCATAACGAAGTAGTGGGTGGCTGGTGGGTGTTCTGTTGTGGTCCACACTGTAATTACTCAACTTCAGTGGTGAGATTATCTTAGAATGTGCCTTGGGAGATGTGGGCGTTGTTGCAAAGGCGCGTTGAAAACTACACTTATTGATACCAAATGAATTCAGTTACTCTCTTTTATTCTCTTTTCTTCCTTTCCGTCGTCTTTCTGTTTCTCGCCTTTCATTATCCTTCTCTGTACTTGGCGGATATTTGTGGTTTACTTTTCCTCTCTTCGTCCCCCACTTTTTTCCGCGAAAACGTTCGTTAACGTAACGAGTACCGGTACGTAATAGATGAAGTTGCTTTTAACCTTAATTAATTTTGTTTGAAATGTGTTTTGTAAAAGATAGTTGAATAAATCTTAAAAGTCGGAGGTATTATGTATTAAAGTCATTTGAATGTAATCTGAAGTTCAAAGGATGGTTAAATGTCATTGAAATCGATTGAACATTTTTATGCTTCGAAAATAATTCGTTCAAGGTTACCTAGTTTTGAGATTTGAAGAGAAGGGATGAGAAGTGAAGAGAGAGAGAGAGAGAGAGAGAGAGAGAGAGAGAGAGAGAGAGAGAGAGAGAGAGAGAGAGAGAAACTTCAGAGAGAGAGAGAGAGAGAGAGAGAGAGAGAGAGAGAGAGAGAGAGAGAGAGAGAGAAAGAGAGAGAGAGAGAGAGAGAGAGAGAGAGAGAGAGAGAGAGAGAGAGAGAGAGAGAGAGAGAGAGAGAGAGAGAGAGAGAGAGAGAGAGAGAGAGAGAGAGAGAGAGAGAGAGAGAGAGAGAGAGAGAGAGAGAGAGAGAGAGGGGAGGGGGAGTGGGAGGGTGAGATGGGGTATACAGAGGTGTTATCAGGGAGTACTGATCAGTGCAACTTGTAGGTTTCACACGCATTGACTTGAGTTGTACAATCCTAGATCGTGTCATGGGCTCTGTTATTTGCGCTTTGTAAAACTTCGGTGCGATGCGAGCGCACTGTGGGGTCCCTTTGCTCGTCATTTAGCTCCTAATTGAGTCAAATTGTTCGCTCCAAAGTGAACTAGGATTACCCTAGTGCACTGGCTAGGTTATTAAACACAAGTCTATGATTTTGCACGATTACGTGAAGAGGGTTGTTGGCAGGTGCTGTGATGTGGTTTACTCCTTTTCCCCATCAAACATCTATTGTCATTATCTCTTCTCCCCCTTTTTTGTGTTTGCTATTCTCTTGTAACGCCTCTAATCTTCGGCACTTATATGATCTAATCGTGATGCAAGTGCCGTAAAGCTCCTACTAAAACTAACAAAATACTCGACCTATTAGTCGCCCGAACCCGCTTTAATGAAAGGGGAGCAAAGAAAGTAGGTCGATGCATCGTTATCAGTCAGGGGGTGATTCAGTGCGTGAAGGTTACAAGAAACCAGTTTTTCCCCCCTCTAAAATCTTGTTGTTGTTTTTTTTTTTCCACTTAAAAAAAGCAGCTTGTGATCTGGCAGAACCCACCGTGTTCCCCATCGAGTGCCACTTGAAAGACGTTTGACTCTCTGACTGAAAGTACACTCGAAATTGTCAAAGACGCCCTCCCATTTTCGGGGAGAAAAGTGACCGACTGAAACAGGTGGCCGTCTCATACATTGCCATTATGTTTTTATTTTAAAATGCGTAAAAAAAACACGGGGGGGGGGGGGGGTGATATTTTGTACGGGTGATTATCTCAAGGCCCACCGCAGAGGACATGGGAGGCTGCGCTCCGAATCAGGGGGTCTTCACCAGCGTTCGCTTTCGGGGGTGTAGCCAAGAGGTTGTCCTTCCTTCTATTCTACGATATCATGTGGGGTCTGATCTTATTCTGAGAGACAACATGCAGACAGATCTCTACAGAGAGGAGAGAGAAAGAAACGGAAAGAAAGAAAGAAAGAAACGGAAAGAAAGAAAGAAACAAACAAAGAGAGAGAGAGAGAGAGAGAGAGAGAGAGAGAGAGAGAGAGAGAGAGAGAGAGAGAGAGAGAGAGAGAGATTTCTGAGAAGAAATGATTTCAATGAAGATTTTATCCTGATTGTTGATACTAGTCAATAAAGCTGTATAAAAAGTATGTTCTTTGGATTCCCGCTTTGTTCTTAATAGGTCTTTAAAATGTTGAAGTGAGTTATTTCTTTCTCTCTTACTTGTCCCCTGCATTAAAATACTGTCATCGTTTGGACGTGCTTTTCTATCAAGTTCTAAGTGTTTTTGGAGACTGGATGGTTGGTGGTTGCTCTGGTGTGGTTTGCTCCTCCTTTTCTATCAAACATCAGTCTGGGGTGCTCTCGTGGCCTAGAGGTTAAGGTGTTGGCCTCTCATTCAAAGGTCCGGGGTTCGAATCCGGGTAGCGACCGAAAAATTTTCTTCTTTAAAATTGTCTCCTTTCACCTCCTTTCCTGCTCTCTAGCAATAATCTGTCGTCTGCTTTCGTCTTCTCTTTCTGCCCTCACCCCCTCACCTCCTTTGCCCCCTCCTCTGGGCTCCTGACTCTTTCTGCAGCCTTTCTACTGCTACTCCTTGACTCCTTCTTACAGCTGTCTTTCTGCCACACCCATGATCTTCTGGAAGGAAAGATCTACACCTAGCCTTCTCGGACAAGGGCGAAAAATCTCGGAGGGCCCATGTGCAAGTTGCGCACGT
>NW_004797336.1:599101-600559 GCF_000002075.1 Aplysia californica | reverse complement strand
TTTAAAATTATTTTTTTTTTGGTTTTGAAATGTTGACAGAGTCTATGTTTTAGGGTTTTTGTATGTTTAAAAAAATAAAAATTAGCAGCAATGTTTAAAGAACTGCGTACTATAAGCTTTGTAAGAGCGACCCCCCTATCTCCTACTCCAGGGGAGGCGGGTCCCTCCGTCTGCCAAGGTCACTGCTCACGTTCAAAGTGGATCAACATGCTCATTTAGTGGCAACGACGCGGTGGAATCAGACGCTCGTCAAATTTTGGGCTACTGGGGTCATTGGTATGGATCTTATATCTTGTTCATTTGCCTCGCTTTTGATGGAAAAAAATTAACAACCCACTAGCTTTCTTGAATCGAAGTTGAGATATTTGAGATTGAAGGATGTGGTGTTAGAGGTCACGATTGGCTAAAAAGTGACCGCCGAAGTTTGATGACTTCCAAAGCTTGAGTGCCTGTGGAAACTGCAAATCTACATTTCATGCCTTTCATTAAGGTCTTTCAATAAAATCCACACAGAAATTTGTATTAAAATGGATATAAAAGGTGTTGAGCTGGAAATAACAAAAGTTATTGGCTAACACATAATGCTGTTGGCTTCTTCGATTTCAGAATTTTGACGAGCGCCTGATTGCCCCACGCTGCGACACTTTAGTGTCAACGAACGCGCGGCGGGGTCTGTCTCTCTTTCTCTTTCTACCTTCCTTTTCTTCGTTCGCTGTCTTTCCCTGTAACGTTATTAGCGTCTCTGGTGTGATTTGTTTCTGGTTTTATCGTGTCTGTTCAGCCCCATTGCTCATCGGTGCTTATGTAACATGTCCAAGTCGATAATGTTGTAACTTCATAACGAAGTAGTAGGTGGCTGGTGGGTGTTCTGTTGTGGTCCACACTGTAATTACTCAACTTCAGTGGTGAGATTATCTTAGAATGTGCCTTGGGAGATGTGGGCGTTGTTGCAAAGGCGCGTTGAAAACTACACTTATTGATACCAAATGAATTCAGTTACTCTCTTTTATTCTCTTTTCTTCCTTTCCGTCGTCTTTCTGTTTCTCGCCTTTCATTATCCTTCTCTGTACTTGGCGGATATTTGTGGTTTACTTTTCCTCTCTTCGTCCCCCACTTTTTTCCGCGAAAACGTTCGTTAACGTAACGAGTACCGGTACGTAATAGATGAAGTTGCTTTTAACCTTAATTAATTTTGTTTGAAATGTGTTTTGTAAAAGATAGTTGAATAAATCTTAAAAGTCGGAGGTATTATGTATTAAAGTCATTTGAATGTAATCTGAAGTTCAAAGGATGGTTAAATGTCATTGAAATCGATTGAACATTTTTATGCTTCGAAAATAATTCGTTCAAGGTTACCTAGTTTTGAGATTTGAAGAGAAGATCATCATCATCATCATCATCATCATCATCATCATCATCATCATGGCTTAACAGGCTTTTTGTCAAGATATTTATTTA
>NW_004797336.1:496945-598444 GCF_000002075.1 Aplysia californica | reverse complement strand
TTGCGCACGTTAAAGATCCCCTGGTGGTCTAAAATCGATAAGAGTAGGCTTTAGCCGCCACCTGGGCAAAATTCAAAATTTCCTACCAACTAAAAGTATTAGGTGTGTCCCGCGCGCTCATATGACCTTATGCTGTTGCGAGCGCCGTAAAACCCCCTACTATAAAAAAACAAAAAAACATCAGTCACCCCCCCTCTGGGGCGGTGCCACTGACTGAAGTGTCTTTAGGCCATTCCCAAAGGGGGGACATTTCTCGTTCTAGTGCACAGTAGAATTGTAAATGGGTGGATCAAACAATGTCATGCCCTTAACTGTGCCTGAACTACAACAGGGAACTGCTGCTTTTTCTTTCCTAATCCTTACTATCGTCATTGTCCTCGACTTCTTTTGTATGTTTGTCACTCTTGTGACCCGCTCTTTCCGGGGTGCAGACTTTGTGCTGTTGAGGCTAGTGAGGTGAGCAGAGTAAGTCTGATTCCCTGTAGGGACTTCTCTGTTGACATCCACCCCTTGGCGCTCATATGACCTTGTGCAGTTGCGAGAACCGTAAAACCTCTACTAAAACAAACAAAAAACATCAGTCATCCTTATCTCTTTTTTCTTTTCTTTATATGTTACTCTCTAGTAAAACGTCTAATCTTTGGCCTTCATATGCATTATTCTTTAAAATCTGTTGAACTGTGGGTTTTTGGATCTTCTTTTTATAACCCTCATGATAATATATCACATCTTTCTTACATGGTGGTGAGAAGACACCGCTATTAGCGGATGGTTGGAGGGTGCCATTGGTAGGTTCTTCTTCTATATTGCCTTGTCTCTCTGTTATATATTTTTTAATTTGTAGGGTTTAAAATGAATAAACATCAAAGGTTTTTGTCTACTCCTTATATGACTTTATTATGCTGCAATTGCCGTAAAACTTTTATTAAAACTAAAATGTGTGAGTGGTTGGCGGGTGCTCAGGTGTGGTTTGCACCTTCTTTCCTATAAAAAAATGTATCGTCTCTATCTCCCCTCCTTCTTTTTTGTGTTTGTTACTATCTTGTAACACCTTTAGTCTTCGTCTCTTATATGACCCTATTGTGTTGCAAGTGCCGTAAAACTCTTACTAAAACAAAAAACCCCACTGAAATGTCTCCGTTTCTCCGCAGTTGTTTACATTCCGTGAGCAGGCCACCAAGTCCCGTCACTCCAGTGGCAGCACAGAGGACATCAAATCCAACCGTCCCGAGTCTCTCAACCAGGCAGATGGAGAATCGACCTCTGGACCCACTATACTTAAGGTAAGCTCAGATTCTTTTGTAAAACCCTTTTGATGAGTGAAAAGATTGAAGGACGGAGGTTGGGATAAACATGTGATAAATTAATGAATTATCTCTCATTTTATTGAATATCGTTGTGACTAGATAACTTTCCCATCTTAAAGTAGGAGACATCTTTATGACTCCATGAATGTTGTGTTTAGATTTGTCAGAGTTTAATTTGGTGTGAATCGAAATGTAGCTCATTTTGAATGCGGAGCTCTTTTTATGCTGTAAATGCAGAGATATACATACATGGTTTGTTTTTAATTGACTAAATACTGGTAGCTGTTAGATGCTAGTATGTGGATTTGTATCTAATACTGGGGGTAAGATAGGTTCTACAGTAATTGATTGTTGTTGAATCGGTGCCTACATATGGGCCGATGGTGACCTTTGCAAAGTGTCGTTTGTTGATGTTAGGTTTGCACTATTCATATTCTGACATTTAAGGTAATATCTGTTGTCTCTGTCTTGACTGACATAGTAACCATACATTTATATATTTTTAAAAATTTTGCTTCAGTGGCACAGTCTGAATGTGGTCTTATAACAGAATTTTCCATTTCAAAAAATAAATTAAGTTTATTTTGCTTATAAAGGAATTAATTTAAAACAGTGTAAAGTGTAAATATGTCTGGGCAGCCTTTTGTTTTTTTGCTATGTTGAAGTTACTGGGTGCTCCGTTCCACCAAATTTAGAATGTAACCATTTATTATACCATATGTTGGGTAAAGGGATTATTGTTTAGTGATTTTTGATTTCATGTAAGTCTCAACTCTATGAATGTTTACTTTTTACAAAAGTCTGTCACTGTCCACTTATCATGTCAATCTCAAGTCTATCACTGTCTACTTTTCACGTGAATCTCAACTCTTGTCACTCCACTTTTCATGTAAATGCCACTGTCCCCACTTTTCACGTAAATCATAAGTCCATCACTGTCCACTTATCACGTAAAACTTTAGTCTATCACTGTCCACTTCACAGCAACGACTCTCCAATGGGTCAATAGAGCCAGACTCTGACATGGGCCGTGTGATAGAGCTCCAGGAGACGGTGGAGAAGCAGAACTCTGAGCTGACCTCGACGCGCACCAAGCTACTGGAGGTCAACAACAAGAACACTGAGATGGAAGAGAGCTACGCTTCCTGTCAGAAGGAACTTGCCAAGGCTCAGGACGCTGTCAACAAGCTGCAGAGAGATCTACGAGAGGTACGTATGCCTTCCTAGCCTTCGGTACAGGGGTGAGCGATACCCTATCCCCAAACTGGCCTGCCTAGGACAAAACAGGTGCGGGAAACAGTGTATAATGCATAGGATGTCACTAATTGTTTTGAAGATGTTTCTGAATTAGATGCTTGTAATGACGAGGACTACCATGAGTGGAATATGGAATGTGATTCTGACGATCACCTGAATGTTAGTAATGTGTCGCTCAGAAGCTCAGGCAGAGGGGCACGGTATCATCAGGAGTTTAGGGCTCAAAAGGTTAAGAAGTTATACCCACTTATCTGGTGTCTCTCAGGGCAATGTAACGACACTCGTTGATGTTTTAGATGAAATTGATTTATTTGTTGAAAATGGCTGATGTTCTTTGTAATGAGACTGATCAGTGTGAGTGTGGAGCAATGCTTTGTGTATTGAAAATGACTTGTGTTTGTAGAATTGGAATTGACTGATGTTTTGTGTCGGGAAAGTAACTGATGTATATTGTGGTGAATCTGGTGTGTTTTTTAATGTTGAAACTGCCTGATATTATGTGTTGTGAGAGTGACTTGCGTCTTGTAGGATGTGACCCATCAATCTATATTTCGAGGTTTTAAAGAAAAAACTAGTCTTTGTGATTTTAAACTGACGAGTTGTGTGATGTTTTGTGTTCAGAGACTGATTTGATGTGTGATGTTCTGTGTTTTGAAAATGATGGACGGGTGTCATGAAAACAGTAGCCCTTTCTTAGAAAAATTTTGACACTAGCCCTTTTTAAAAATAAATTAACTCCCCTGTTCTTTCTTTGAAAAGTTTTCACACTAGCTCTTTCTTTAAAAAAACTTTCAGTCCCAAGCGCAGAAGGAAGACCAGGAGGAGCGTATTGCCACTCTGGAAAAGCGATACCTCAACGCCCAGCGCGAGTCCACCTCTGTGCACGACCTCAATGACAAGCTGGAGGCAGAAGTGCAGTCAAAGGAGAGCAACATACGCAGTGTGAGTAGTAGCCTGATGACCAGGGCTGTGCTTGAAAGTTTACAGACTTTTTTTTTCCAGCTTTGTCTTTACTCTGTGGTCATCTTGTCTACTCTTCATGGTCTGCCTGTCTGTCTTTTGATGTGGCTTGTCTTAGTTTTGTGCAGATCTTAACTCGTAAACTGTTCAAACCTGAGAAATGTAAGAAAAAAGTGTGTTTTTATGTATTCACCTTTCTGTCTTTCATGATGGTTTCATTAATAAGAAAAATGTTTAAGTAAAAAATTCACGAACAATGTGTGATCTGGAATATGTCAAGGATATAAAAATCTATAGACCGGTTCAGTTTTCCAGTGTCAAGGTTAGTGAGTTGATTGTCATTTGGATTTTGCTTTGCCAGATTGTACATTTTGAGTGAGATCAACCGTTGAAATGAGGCTAAAACAGCACCTGGACATGGATGGCTGGTGCCTCTATAAATAAATCATTGATGGTCTGGTCAGCCGTTGAAAATGACTTCAAGTATTGGAAAAAAGAATTGAGCGATCTAGAACCGAGTGTATGGATGGTTGGATCTCTTGTCTGGTCTACTTCTTCTGCTTCTTTTCAGAGCCGATATTGTTCGATATGTTCGTATTTTAATGCTGTCATTTATGTTTGTAGTCACCATTAACTACTGCTGAAAAAAAACATTCGCTCACTGGCTAAAAATGATGAATGTAGCAACTATCTTGTCTGTGAACGTTTTCTTATGTATATCTGATAGTTTAGAATGTTAGGGGGGGGGGGGGTTATGGTGTGGTCTGCTCTCTCTTCTTCTTTTCACCATAAATGTTGGCCGAAATGTGCTATGTGCACAGCCTTGTGTTATAATATCCTATACCATCACTTTGATGTATTTCTGGTTCACTATGGAGCCCAGCATTTGATCCAGTTTAAGCCAAAAGAAGGGCCAGAGGGGGAAAGGTGCCATGCTCACTTGACTACCAGACAGGTGTTTTGCCTTTCATCTGGGTGTAATGATGTGGGCGCACTTTGCAGCAAAGTTTTTAAAGAGAGCAAAGAGCAGCCGCTATGATAATGCGCGGTCTAGGAATACAAGTCAATAGTTGTGAGTGAGATGTGGTTTGTTGCTGTGTTGACTGACTTGGCTGTAGGCTGTGTCTTCGTCTGCCCTCTTGACTCCAAGCAAATCATGTCATCTGTGCTGTTATGCTCACAGGCTGTGTGGGTGGTTGGCGGGTGCTCTTGTGTGGTTTTCTCCTTCTTTACTATCTATTGTCCTTGTCTCTCCTTTTTTTCTTTGTATGTTGCACTCTAGTAACACTTCTAATTTTTGGCACTAGTATGACGTAATGGTGTTGCAAGTGCCGTAAAACTCTTACTAAAACTAAATCACAGGCTGTACCCAGGGATGTGCTGCTGCAGGTGATCTGCTCACGTTGAGCCATGAGCTCAGAGATGGCTTCTGGCACGCTCTTCTTTTGCTTCTCGTTCCTTTGTTGGTTGTTTTATTGGGTGCTTTTCTTCCCATTTTTTAAAAAGAGGTCAGTTTTCAAACATTATTGAGTTCTAGAGGGAATTAAGTTGGTTTTCAGCAGTATTGATTATTGTTTTTTGTATATGGTTATTATTTGCTTTTGACTTTTATATTTCAAATCATAATAGTTTCTATGTTGGAATCTTGGTTTGGTTTGGCAGCATTTTCAAGAAAGTTATTTTGGTTTTTCCATGATTATTATTTTCTTTTTTTTGTGTGTGTTTTGCTTTTAATTCTTACCTTTTGTGACTCTTTGGTCTGTGTCCTCTAGTATTTGTTTCAGTCAGCAGAACTTTTAGGGGAGCAGAATCAAATTTGTTTTCTGAACTCCCTCTTGATTGTTGACCTTTTTATTTTTGTCAATAGTTTATTGCTGGTTGTCAAAAAAGTTTGGCAGAAGACCAGCACATAGTGTGGTGTCAGTTTGGGGGTCCGAGGGTTAATGTGCACATAAACAGATGTCGCTGAAATGAAATTCCAAGATTTGTTTGTCAAAAGAAAAAGGTTCCTGTCCCAGAGCAGGTTAAGGCAACAGCTTCTGTTTATTTGTTGCCCACATTATTTTGTAGTGTGTGGGTGCCCCCCCCCCCCCCCCCCAAAACCACCCACAACACACACACACACCCACACACACACACCAAAAATTTTTTTTAAATCCTCCAGCTTCATGTTGAAGCTTGTAATGTGGAAATCCTAGCTTGTTTCTCCCTGGTAAAATATTATATTTTATGATGTTGAGAACTGAATATGTACCCCTGACTCTATTTTGAGCTTTTAATTAAATGTCTTTTATTTTTCCCATTTTCGAAAGTTACCCTTTTATTTGGAGCTGTATCTGATGTGTGGTTGACAATAGTGATTATTTTTTCCTATGGAGGAGTTTTATGTGAAGTGTAAAGCAACAAAGATGCGTTTAATTATAGTAGATATTAAAGGTAGAAAGTTGATTTTGATGAAGTAATGGTTATTTAATGAGTCACGACGCGGTGGAATCAGGCGCTCGTAAATTTTTGGGGCATGTGGAGTTATTGGTATCATCTGAAAGTTAATTTTTTGCTTTGCTTTCAATGAAATAAATATCCGTTTATCTGGAATAGAATTCAAAATATTTGCAATTGAATGAAGTGAGGTAACCTGGTTTCAGTGGTGAAATTAGAGAGAAAATAGCCGCCATAATTTGGTAGCTCCAATAGCTAAAGAGTCTCTGAAAACTGAAAACTGAAATATTCTGTGTCTTTAAACAATGTTTTCAAGTACAATTCACTTGGAAATGTGTTTTTATTTGGACCTAAGAGAGGTTGAGCCAAAAAATAAAAATTCTATAAAAATTTCCAAACTGGTGGAAAAATGCCAGTTTCTCGGATTTAGTTATTTTGACGGGGCGCCTGATTTCACCATGCTACCTAACAAATAGTAGTAGTTATGGTTAGTGGGCTGTATTTTTTACTTGTATGATTTCTTCAGTTTTATATGGGTTGTATGTGGGGAGTGAGATATATACCCTTTTAACCAAAGAATACCTATTGTTATGAAGAGCAAAGGGAGAACAGAAAGATATTTTCAGTTTGTTAGTGTTTGAGTGTTTAATCAGTTGCTTGCTTAACAGGAAGTTGAGAATGTTTCTGAGTGTTTGGGCTCTGCTGTGTAATAATATAGATCGTAAAGGGTATAGAGTTTGCTGTCGAGTGGGGATATGCATTATGCATATGCTGTTTGTATTCTATTATTACAGTGGAACCTACTCTAATAACCACATTGGTAAGATAATCACCTGTTCAAACGACGACTTTCCATTTCCTCTCTTTTGTACTATTTTTTTTACATTATAATGACACTGTTTTATAAGACGACCACTTTTTTCCTTGACTACGGAATAGATACTGTTTTTGACAGTTTTGACTGTATTGTCAATACAAACTGTAATGATGATGTGCCCTGTTGTGTTTGTTGTGTGCTGCAGGCAGAGGACAAGAACCGCTCTCTGCAGGAGAAGGTGGAGCACTTGGAGCAGAAGCTGGCACAGAGCCTCAAGAAGGTGGAGGCTATGCCGTCCATTGAGGCTGAACTACAGCAGCGACTGGAGGCGCTCAACCAGGTAACGTCTAAAATTGTTTGTTTGTTTGTGAATAATGAGAAGTACATCAACACAATAACCGGTCTTTTGTAAAGCATGCTGACAAAATGAGTTACTTCTCAGATTCAAACCTTAAGCAAATAGATACATCACGCTTATAGGTGAAGTCTTTACAATTTCTAAGTATGAAATAATAAAAGACAGGTTATAGTTAAAAGAATATTAAAGAAAAATATATTCATGACTTTATTGTTTCCAACTGTGTCTTTGGAATGAGAATATGCGATGACTGTGCATTCTAGTAAATAAGACTAATGAGTAATTGTATTTATAATGTGTCTTGTCTTTTATTCCCAGGCTGAAGAACGTCATGGCTCTACAGAAGAGAGGATTCACAACCTGGAGCAGTCCTTGCACGACAAGGAATCAGAGTTGCTGAGAGTGAGTGAAAAGGCTTTTGATCTCTTCCCCTCTATCTCTAACATATGTCCTAAGCTTGGCGAAAATATGATCTATTACTCTGAGCCCAACACTACAATGGGCTGTTGGGACAACACTACCCTGTTGCTTACCATCATAATATACATCAGCAGGGGAACTGATCAGATCAAGATGTGATAGTTTTGTATGTAGCATGGTGTTAGATGTCTTTTTCCTTCTCATTCTTTTTGTAAGGTAGATATTGTTTTTACAGTTGAACTTTTAGCTTTTTTTTTTTTAAGTTACGTCTTAGCCCAATCATTGAGACATTTTTCTGTTTCTGGTGTTTCCCTTTTTGTCAGATGTTAATTTATAGATTGAACTTCTGGCCTTTTTAGAAATTTATGTTTCATTTTAGTCATATCTCTATGACATTATTCTATTTCTGGTGTTTCACTTTTCCAGTCCCGTCAGCGAGAGAAGATGAATGAGGAGCACAATGTACGTTTGTCGTCCACGGTGGACCGGCTGCTCACCGAGTCGAACGAGCGTCTGCAGCTGCACCTCAAAGAGCGCATGACGGCGCTGGAGGAGAAGAACCAGCTGACGGCCGAGCTGCAGCGCATCACCAAACTGCTGGAGGACACGCAGCAAGAGAAGGTGACATCCCGATTTTTGAGTGCTGGTGTCTTTTTGTGAACCGGTTTCTTTTCTTTCTGTCAAAAGAAAATACGCAATGGCTGACTTTAGGTGTCAGGCTCAGACATAATTGGAAGACTTTATGGGGGAACCGAAAATCAGGTGCTTGAGACATAAGTGAGGGAATGTCATTTAAAAGTTTGAAAGTTGTCCTCCTGATGTTTACTTTTTCAAACTCTCCACCTGCAGAAAAAAACATTTACTCTCAATGAAAGGTACTTTGCCAGGCTGGCTTTGTGTTGCAAGCTTGGTCATTAACCTTGCTCCGAGGTCAGATACCACATTCACAGCACAGGACAGCCCCTATGTTCCTCAATCACTATTTAAGACCAGTCACTCTTACATCCATTGCTTTCAAGTGCCTTGAAAAATTGATCCTCTTAAATATTCTAGGTTGTGTTCATGGAAATCTAGAAACTAGAGAGGAACGTAGAAGATGCTATACTTGTTTTTTGTGACTCTATACTGAAACACATTTTAACATCTAAAAGTATACGAGGGAACGTTTTGTTGATTTTTCCTCAGCATTTAATACAATTCAACCACATATTGTCATTGAAAAACTTCTGAGTCTGAGAGTTAGTCATAATATCGCAGTATGGGTCCTGGAATTTTTGACAGGCAGATCACAATATGTGAAGCTAAACGACACAAAATCTGACACAATTCTTTGTAACACCGACGGCCCTCAGGGGTGTGTTTTGTCACCAGTTTTGTATACAATATATACCATCGATCATAGAAGTATACATAAAACAACATGCTTAATTAAGTGTGCAGATGACTCTGCTATTATTGGATTAATAAACCATGATGAAAAAGAGTATTTCGAAGAAATATGTATGTTTTTTAAATGGTGCAATTCAAATTTTCTAAGAGTGAACCTCTCAAAACAAAGGAAATGATTTTTGATTTTAGAAGCGAAAAACCAACAATCCCACCCCTCGTAATTGAACAAGAAACAATTGAAATCACGGATTCATACAACTATCTTGGTCTTACAATCGACAATGAATTTCCTGGCAAAACCAAGTAAACAATATCGTTAAAAAGGTAAATCAGAGGCTGTACTTTCTGAGGAAACTTAGGTCTTTCAATCTGAATCCATCCATCCTTCAGATATTCCACACCACCACACCACCACAATAGAAACTTTGATAAATTTTGGTATCACTTGCTATTTGTCATTGTCATTGTCATTGTCATTGATCTTTCATGCTATGCTGCAAGTCTACAGAAGGCTGTGATATTGCAAGAGTCTTTATTGTTTCATATGAAATATAAAATGTTCCGGTTGTGAGAATTTGACCGTGTTTCATTCTGTTTTGCAGGAAAGGATCAATGATGACTTACTTCGGTACCGGAAAGAAGTTGAGACGTTGCGTATGCAGATGGAACAGTTGATGAGGTACAATGTGTTGTTTGTCATTGCGCCCTGTACAGTCTGTAAAGTAAGATTTTGACTTACGTAGTGTCATCGTCATACTCGTCAGCATCGCAACCACTGTCATGAATAAGTGAAAACATATAAAGTGAGCTTTTCTTGGTTGTTGTCTTATCTCTAGTGTGTTTAGAACTATTCTGCCTGTGTTTTGTACACTGCGCTCTATTTGCTGCCTTTTCCTTTTCAAAGCTAGTGTTTTGTGCTCAGCTGTAAGCTTGATCTGTTGGTGCCATCTCCTCAGTTTACTGTGATATGTTGATAGAGATGTTCAACTTGTATCAACCCATACTTCTTTGATGGTTATGAAATCTGTGTAAGTCCTCTGTGATCATAATTTGATGTCTGTATTTTCAGGGCGGGCTATGCCTTTGAGGACAATGTATCTCGAAGACACCAGCGGGGCAGGGAGCAGGCTCTCAACGATGACCCCACCAAGGTGAGAAGATTATCATGGGGCATATATATACTCATTTATTTCATGGCTTAGCTCCTATGGTAGCAGGAAGGATGTAAGAAGAGTGATTTTCCCTTTGTCTTAGTTCAGCTGTTCAGTGTGAAGAGGCGAACATACCCCATTGTTCATTATTTGCCGGCACGAGTTAAACTAGCTTTCACACTTACTTTGTATTCTCTCTTTACACTTGGGTACAAAATCTTTTGGTATGCTTTCACTTTTTCGTGTTCTCTGCAATAGTTGTTAAGGGCATTCAATAATTGTTTTTTTCTTGTCTTTGCCATCCAGGTGAACACTCTGAATGAGCAGGAGTGGGAAAAACTGCAGCAGGCTCACGTGCTGGCCAACGTTGCTCACGCCTTTGACGCCAGCGATACGGAAGGCACAGATGACAGCGAGTCTCTTTTTGGCGGTGTTGACCTCCTTTCCCCCTCGGGTCACACGGGGGCTCAGACACTTGCCATTATGCTGCAGGAACAGTTGGATGCAATCAACAATGAAATCAGGTGGGGGGCACATTGGCTAATAAACTTCCCATGTTGTAGCTGATGGGGTGTTTTGTCTGGTTTGCTCTTTCTAGTCCTTTTCAGTGTTTTTGTTGTTGTCTTCATCTATTTCTGGTGAAATACAGCTCTTTTTGCTGACTCTGTGCAGGGTACGTCTTTGTCGTACTTTTTGTAAGGTTTTCGCGGTTAAAATAAAAGAGATGCAAAATTGACTTTGATTACGTCTCATTTTCTGTTGATTGATGTGGTATGGTCATTTTTGCCGAGAGTGGTTGTTTAAAATCATGTTTAGTTTTCTAATGGTAAAATTGTCCCACATGGAAGAATTGGATGTAAAGGAAATATTAGAGGTCCCCCCCACACACACACACAGAATGTTTCCCATAAAAGAACGTAGTATAGGTAGAAATTAATTTTGTTTATCTTCATGTAGAAATATAATTGCCAAAAAGATAGTAATTTTTTCACCGTCTTCATTTTCAGGTTAATACAGGAGGAAAAGGAGAGCACGGAACAACGGGCGGATGAGCTGGAAATCCGGGTAGGCAGTGGTAGCCTGGATACGTTGCCAGGCCGGTGGCGTGGGGGTTACGAGCGGTCAGCCTCTCCACCTGCTAGTGGACGCTCGACCCCCACACACCCGCGCTCTTCTTATCAGTCACGCGACTCTTTGCAGAAGTACCACACTGTAAGTTCAGGGTTGGCCGTCGTATGCCTCGTGCACCCAGTGGATTGCTGCGCGGAGACAGGGAGAACCTGCATGGGGTTAGGGGTCAGGGGTCATTGACACAGCTCAGATTTAGCTTATAGACTGGGATATTTCAAAGTTCTCTTTATGAATATTACCCTTTAAGCTAATAAAAAGAATCACCTGCATCTTTTTTAAAACCTTTCCCAACTGATTAAAGCTTTTTTGGTAGTTAACATGTACGCCTGCACGTTTGCCAGCTTATTGAAAATTTAACACAACAGCTTGATAACATGATTTACATATTGACTCAGTTTGACCAATTACGTCATTAAAGAATCTAGCTTTGATAATTGTAGTGTTTTTGATCTGTTCCCTTTTAATGTAGTGATACAAACTAGACTTATTTTTAATCCTCAAAAGAAATGTAAAGTTTATTGAGACAATTTGGAGCCATATCATAAAACCTTAAATGTTTATTTGTTGTTATAATAAATATGTGAAGTAAGCCAAGAATGTGCGGTTGTGGACAAGTTGAGCCCTGTGTGCTGGTCTGTGTAAATGTCTCCGTGCAGCCAATCCACATGGCTTGGAGCAACCACCCTGGATGTTGTAGCTCTGTGATGCTTGCCCTGCACTCCTGGACGTCACACCACGTGAAAGGCACTCTCAATGTGCTATTGTCCTTTTCGTTGTTTGTCGTTTTCTCTCAGTGTTGTCGGAGCATTGACTTCTTGGCATTCATGACCAGGAACTAGAATTTTAATGCATTATTTTAAAGAAAATTGATGAAATTTTCTAGTATGGAGCCCACTCTCTATCATGTAGGTCTTAGATGCCATGTGTAAAGAAATCTTTGTCTTGGAAGCGAAGACATACATGTGCACATTCCTAGGTTATACATCAAAAGAAAGCTAGAACTGCAACTAGTAATGTTTGAGTTGGACCTCATAGAAATTCTGTAATGTCACATCGCTGGAGCCCTGCTCTTTGTTATTTCGAATTTAAATGCCTTTCATTCACTTCTCAAGATTCGCATGGCTGGTTATGAGTTGTACCTTTGAATTATTTTTTTCTCTCTTAAAACGGTTAATTTAAGTCACTTTTTCACATCTTTTAGTCTTTGGAAGGAATTTTCAAAAGTTGCAGTTACTTTCTGTCCATAAAGTAAGATGTGCCTCTGACAATACTAGTCTGTATTTTTTTTTTAGTTTTGCAAGATTTTTTTGGCCTTTAATTTTGCTCTGTGTTTGCATTTGAAGTTCAGTTGAGTTAATGTGCAGATATTTTTGTTCAAAGGTTGTATTTACTTTTTTTTTTTTTAAAGTTTGGCGGTAGACTGTTCTGTAGTAGTTGTGTGTTTCAGTTTGATATGCTTGTTGTGTGTTGTCATTGTCTCCCCTTTTTAGCTCCATCTGGCAAGATGCTAAAAAAACCCAACTGACTCTAATGCTATCATGATGAGTTGTGCATGATTTTGAGTTTTCCTTACTCATTCAGGATGTTATTCTTGTGAAGTAATGTCTAGAAATATAATTAGTATGTCAGGGATATGTCCAGAAAGAGTTGATAATCCCAGCATGAAGTATGACTCCCTCACCTGCACATAGATTGTCATAATTAGAAACAAGAATGTGCACTCCTTTAATTTTCTTATCCTGGAACGTGCAGCTGGTGGTTTTTATGTTGTTTTCGGCAGACCTTTGTTTTCAGAGGATCTTGCATCTGTGTGTGCTTTCCTCATTTACATCATGGTCTGTTGTTGGCTTGCCTTTTGAATTGTTTCCTCTTCAAGCCATTTGTTCAAATGTGCCATTCGGTGAAATAGTCAGAGTGAAACGCTGCATCCTCTTCTTCAGTTTGCTTTAGTTTTTCTTTAAAGTTCTGACACTGCAAAATGATGAATTTATAAAAGATTTTGTTTTCTTTTTCTGTATTTAGTTGTTGACCGAATGTTTTCATTTACCTTTGTCTATGTCCGTGACTCATTCATATATATTCAGGAAAAAATGGAAATGTTTGTAAATGTATTAATTCTATTTTATATGCCTTTAAGTTCTTAGTTTTACACTTATTATAGACTGTTGACAGGAGTTTTTGCTTGATATGAGCCTTATCGAAAGAAGAAACATGATTTCAATAATGTATTTGGAAAATCTATGTTTTTAGCGCTATTAATGTCATTTGTTTTGGTTTCAAAAAGTATATATTGTTTCTTCTTTTCATGATTTAATTAAGGTCAGGTCATAAGGCTCTTTGTAATTTCTTTTTGAAAGTTATATTGACTATGGTGGTCAATTAAATTCAAAACAATATAATGTGAGTCACAGTAAACTGAGTACAGTGCCATTTTTATCTTTGAACGGTGTGTTGGACAAATGCAACACTTGAACTTTGTGGCTTGAGAAAAGTGTACTTTCTTTCAATTTCATGGTTTGTCAAAGCTTCTATCATAGCTTCATTGTACATCACTGTTCAAAATAGCGTATGGCGGAGTCTTACACCAAGCAGTTGGTATTTAAATTTGCTTCGTAATAATGAGTCTCGTACTTGTTCATCTGTGGACAGTTAAAAAAAATTTGTTTAGACATTTTTTTAATTTGTTGAAAGATTTGGTCTTTCTCTTTCCTCAGGCTCCTGCGGGTATGACGGCGCAGCTCTACACCTATTCTTCCTCCAGTCCACAGCTAGCCACAGCTGCAGACTCCAGTCCCTCAGGACAACAGGTTAGTAATGCCCACAGGGCCTGCGTCCTTTGGGAAAATCTCTGTGTGATAATCATTGGTCCTGCAGGGTCTGCTTACTTTATCTGGCCTGATAAAGCTGAATGCCTGATTGAATCGACTCAAGTCGAATATTTTTGTTTTTCTTTGTCAAATTAAACACAATTGAGGGGGGAGTAACTATACTGACGAGCAAAAGAAAGTGGGCACCCTACGTTCTGTGCATTATTTCCATTCTTTACCGTAGTAATTCCGTATTGCCAATGGATTTTGAAAAGCTTGCCATTTTTTTCAATAACTGCAGACAAAAAAAGTAAGAAAAACGATCGAAAGCACACCTTTTATTAGAAATTATTAACACCGATTCGAATGCCCAAAATCCCAGAATTAGTAACGGGTGTAACTCCGACCAGTATTGATGACTAGTGCATCTTCGCTTCATAGATTGCACATGTCTTTGGATAGATTGCTGGGGAATATTATTCCAAGCATCCATTAATGATTGCTGCAGTTGTGGGATTGTTGTTGGGGGTGGCCAAAGGGTGCAAATTTCCTTGTCCATCTTTTCCCAGAGGTGCTCAATCACGTTTAAATCTGGGGATAATACTGGCAACGGTTTTATAACATATACGTCGTTTTTGTTGTAAGAATCTCTGGGTAACAAAGGCACGGTGTGCTGGTGCAATGTCCTGCTGGAACGCAAGTTGTTCCTGTGGCGAGCCAGAAACGGCAGAAGGTGTAGATGGAGAACGTCATTGATGTATCTCTGGGCAGTCAGATTACCGTCGATAATAACTAGACAGAATTTATCAGTACTGGTTATGGATTCCCATACCATAATGCTACGTTTGTCAGCAAAGGCACTGACACACTGAGGTAAATTAATAATGTTCATGACATGTCTGGTAGACTTTCTGCCTTCCTTCGTGCCGATCCAAAAGAAATCTGGACTCGTGAGAAAATATCACTCTACTCCACTGGCGGTTTAGCCATCGCCGGTGCAGACGTGCCCAGTTGAGTCTGGCATGACGGTGTCTTTGGAGGAGACGAGTGCGTCGAGCTGGGTGTCGGGCAACGATTCCGTGGGCTTTCAAGCGTCGACGAACGGTGAAGCGGCTGATTGGTCTATGCCCAGGCCAATCTCTGACAGTTTTAGAAGCTGTTTGAAACCGATCCCGCTAGTGTGGAACTCTGATCCGATTGTCTTCAACAACATTAGTGACACGAGGACGACCAGACCTTGGAGTATCACCTACCGAACCACTTGCTTTGAAGTGTATCCTTAGCTTTTGGGTAGTATCTCTCATCACATTGAAAGCTCTAGCGAGAGCAGAGACCGTCGCATTAGCTCTCAGCATGGCAAGAGCTTCATGACGTTGCACATCACTGAGACTAGGCATCGTATAAAACACATTTGTAAAGTACAAACCCAAAATATTTGACGGCTTTTTCGCTGACACACGTTAAAGTGTGTAACGAAAAAAGATTAAAAGTAAAGGCATAGTTAACTTTCAAGAAAAATCGAGAAAACACGTTTTTTTGCCAAACGTGTTGTAAACACTTTTTATAACAACAAAATAAACAAATGTTGTTTTGACCGACTTTCTAAAGTGACTCAAGCTCAGCATGTCAATCGCCAAGTCAAAATTCGCGAGACGACTCATACAGCACCAATTTGAAAACTGCCCACTTTCTTTTGCTCACCAGTATATTAAGATACCAATATGCAAAAGTTTTTGGAAGGTTTCTGTTCGCCTTAATAGCTGTTGTAACAATATTCGACTCACTGATCTGTTTTTCCTTGCAATGAAGAACTGTTATGTAGGGTATTTGATAAGGGGTTTTGATGGAGTTAACAGTGCAGTGGTATAAGATTATTATGGGGCTATATCACAGGGACCATGTTGTGTACAGGCCAGAGACTGCTTGAGCTGATTTCTGTCTGTCTAGTATGCACTTGCTAATCAGAGTTCCTGCCTGACCCAGTTCTGTGGACTGGACTTTTGAATGGGAGTACATTTCTTTTAAGTAAATGTTCCCTTTTGACCACTGAGGCAACCAGCACCTGTGGTTGAATGATTAACCTTTTTCACTCATGTTCATAAGATGTGAGCAGGCGTCCCATTGGTGGAAGGTACTTTGTTGAGTACATTTGTATCCCTTTTATATGTTGAGATAAAATGTCCCACTATTTCCCTGGACAGGCAAAGCTGAAGCAGTCAGCTGTTTAAATCATCTAAATTTTATTTAAATGGGTGTAGAATATCTATAATTACCAATGAGGCCCAGAGAAGTGGAGCTTCCTGGTTTTCATAGAGTTGATTTTTTGCTTCTATAGCCTGTATGGCCTATCATATAATATAGTTTGTGAAAAATAGCAGACGAGGCATGTATCGTACAATCCTGTCTTATTTTTGCTCAATGTTGTTCCACAACCATGGACGTTTTTTTTTTCAGTGAGAGTTTTCATTTCGTGAGTATCTGGAATAAATTGTGTCTCCTGTTTTGAGAGACAATAGAAAATTAGGCTCTCTCCAGCATCAAAGTAAAAGAATCTGCTCTGGTTGATAGACTTGGTAGAAGGGAGGCAGGCCCTGGAGTATTTGCTTGAGGATTTGTCTGTGCCAGGCTTGGTACAGGATATTTCTGCCTGCTGTGTTTTTGCTATCTCTGTCTCTGGGTAGTTGATGGGTACTGTGGTGCTTACTGTGTCGTGTAAACTTCTTTTTAGTGTTGCCATTGTCCCAGTTAGTTTTAGTCTGTATGTGGTGGTTGTGGTGTTGACTTGTAATACACTTTTGCTCAACTCCTCTGGACTGGTAATATTCTGGACATGAGAGGGGGGCTGTGCCATTGTGGTTGTGTTTTTAGGCTCCACTATTGTTTACTGTTGTTCAAGCGTACTTGTAATGTGAGCATTTGTCTTTTATCACCAACAGTACAGTCGTGACGACAGCACAATCAACTCCAAAGAAGAATCTCGCCAAATCAAGTGTGAGTCGAGCCCACCCACCCCACGTGCCCTCAGACTGGAGCGGGTGGCGGCTGCTCTGGCAAAGAGCCCGGAGGAGACTGCCAGGTGAGTGACGCACCATGAGCTTTCTCCACAGAAAAGCAAGGGACCGGCTGTTTTAGCGATAGATGTGCATTATTCACAAACGAACAGAAGTACAGTCGACCGTGTCCAAGACGGCCACCCTTGGTAGAGGAGAAAAAAAGGTTGTTGTCTTATACGGGTGGACTTCTGGGACAGTGTCATTATAATGTAAAGAAAATGGAGATGCAGATGACAGGACATGATTAGAAATTTTTTTAAAGAAAAATTTTTTCCGTCACTGTCAGTTTTCGAACTCTGGACCTATTGAATGAGAGGCGAACACTGTACTTCTAGTCCACAAGAGTCCCCAGACTAGGTTTGATAGTACTTAAAGAATTTGAACAGATGGATGACAGGAAAAGAGAAGGGTGGTAAAGGTTTCTTTTTTTAGTGTGATGAAGTAGAGTACCGAGTGGTGAACCATGATTGTTGACATCTGTTTCATATCTTGCTTTTGGAGGAGAAGAAAATGAAGTTTACTAAGTAGTCCCACTCAATTGTTAATCACACCATGTACTAAAATGACGCTGTTGTTGATTTCAAAAGGGCCTGTGGCAAAAAGAATGGGCACTGTAGTTGTCAGGATGACCCTGACTTTGCTTGGAACTTATGACGATCTTTGTCTTTACTTGTAGAGGCACTATTTAAATATACCAGAGGCACAGATGTGTAAGTGCATGATGAAAAAATATTACATGCTGTACTGTAGAAATGGGCTACGCTGTTTCAGAAGTTGGCTCCTGTAAACGGATAAAATAGGAATTGTTCAGAAAGAATAAATTTTGTTGTGGGAAGAAACAAATTTAGGTATTACTTTTGTGTTCTTAATAATAAAGTTAAATGTAAATTTGGGGGCAGAATGACAATCCGATGTTTCCTGTTGGAAAATGTGTTAATGTTGCATAGGTATATATTTCAAATAGTCCTGGTGATTTGTCTGTTACATTATCTATGACTATTAACATTTCTTCAAATTTGCATTTATCTGTGTTGTCTAGTCTCAGTTCATCTTCTCTTTTGTAAGCTCATTTATCTCATTTAATCTTTTCTTGTCTTATCTCATTTATCTCATTTAATCTTTTCTTCTTATCTCTTTTGATTTATCTTGACTAATCTCTTCTTATGTTTTTTCATGAGCCTATCTGATCTCATTCACAGTATCTCATCTTGTTTTGTCTTATCTCTCTCTGTCTCTTTGTCTCTCTCCCCTGTGGCTGCAGCCACCTCCAGGACATCAGTGCCACGTCCTCCAACAGCCCCCTGGGCAGTCTACACAGCAGCCAGGACTCCCTCCACAAGCAGCTCCACCCACATCCCAAGAAGAAAGGGCTGAAGAGCTCGCTGGGACGCTTCTTCTCCAAGAAAGAGAAACACAAGCCTAAAGAGCTCCTGGCTCGGGAGATGGCAGCAGGTACGTTTTGGAGGGTTTTATGGGGGGGGGTCTGGTTTCGTATTTACGTTAGCAGTTTTTTCGTCCTGACTTTAAAATTCATTAAAGACTTACTTTATACTTCATGCTGACTGTTTAATTTAAATGGCAAATGTTTTTGCCGTCCGGGAAAATGTACTCTATTCCTTGCTTTCGAAGTAGTGTCAGAAGTACTGAGATATTATATGTTCCTGCTGTGGTTGGGAGTGGTGTAAAACATAACCTAATCGCTCTTTTTTAATCTCCCACATAAGCTTTTCTATTTGAGAAGTTATCACCGTCGTCATAATCCAGGCACACCTCCTTTACTTGAGAGTCAGCTTAAGAGTTGCTGAAGTACGCACATATACGTTGGTTTGAAAGTCTGAAACTATCACGATTTAGGCCTACTCATAGTTTCTCCATATCTCACCTCAGAATTGGTGTGAGAGCTTCATACGAATGCTATCAGCAGCTTACTGATTAGTGTTTGTACATGAGCATGAACAGTTTTCAAGAATATCAATGTTGACCACCCTTTATAGCTTACAAAAGTGAAAATGTCCACCCTTCAATTCTCATTTATCTTAGACTGACTCATGAGATGTTTTGCCGAAGAAAATGGTCACCATTTATTGATTCGTCTCCTGCATTTTTCTCTTGATAAATTGAATTTTGACAAATGAAATAATTGCGTTTGAAAAGATTTTGCTGGTCATTTTGTCGATGAGTTGGTGTTGTGACAGTTTTTAAAGACTTCTGTAAAGGCGTTGTTGTGTTTTAGGCCATTCCACTTAAAGTTGGTACTTAAGAAATAAATGACCCTGAGTATTCTAAAGTGTGTGAAATGTGCTTGACATGCTTCAAGAATGTTGTTCCTTTGATGTTAAGCTCGTTCAAAAGATGTACAATGGACTCTTTTTTTTTCTCTCATCATCAAGAGGAACAATGGAAATTTCTTGTTTAGCTGAGGTCTTACATGATAAAGCTTATGAATTTTGCTTTTTTTGTGGTTTTTTTGTTATGCTTTGAATTAATTTTTCATTGTTTATTAAAAGAGGCTGCTAAACTGTCACCACTGTGTCCATGAAATGTCTTCTTCATGTTTATTAAACATCTACAATCTTTTCCTGCGCATGAAATGGCTGCCTTCTTCTCTTAGTCATAAAATGTCTGCCTTCTTTTCATATGAAATGTCTGCCTTCTTCAGTGGTTTCTGTCTGTGTTACAGGTTCCTTCAATGACAGCGGGGAAAACAGTGGGTCTGAAATGGGCATTGGGTTAGGTCAGTCAGACTTTGACAGGAGAAAAAAGAAAAAGTGAGTATCTACCTCGATAGAGTTGTGTTGACTTTTTGTCCTTGTCTTGTTTATTGTTTTGTTCAAATATTGTGTGAGGGTTGCAGGTTGGGCATTCAGCTCAGAAGATAAGATCATAGCCCAGCACTTATAACTTTAGTTCCTTTATTTCTGAACCCAGGTTATACAAGAGGCCCTATTGTTCTCAGACAAGGAGACTGCCATTTAATTTATTAGTCTTGCCACTTTTGGCGCTGTGTTGTGTGGTTTGGGATATACCGTCAAAGTGAAAAGTGTACACAAACTGATGACCGGTATCTACGACAGTCATGCTCTGGGATTATACTATGACTGATTTGGGGAGGGAGGAGACAAACTACTCTTACTTGAAGATGATCAGTGGAATATCGTGTGTTTTAGTTTTGTCTCTAATTTGCCTATGTTTTAAATTATCTCTATATATTTTATTGCAACAGTTCATTTTTGCTTCACTTCTGGGCTCCAGACCTATCATTGAGTGGTACTGTTGTTGCATTGACACTTTGACTGGAATATTTATTGTTTAGAGAAGTGTGTACTCTATGAACAATGACATACAAAGAAAGTGTGTGCATAATGAACTGTGACGTAAAGAGAAAGTGTATTCCCAGTTGCATATGAAGTATTACTTTAGAACCACGCTCTTACTCAAAATGTAGTTTGTCTCTAACGTGTGTGTTTTTTCTATTTCATCTTTGTGTATATTATTGTTTTTACAGATGTGGTTAGTCAACTGTCTGGTTTAGTCTGTTCTGTCTCCCTCTTTCCATTTTTCTTTTGTTTTATTCTTCTTGTATCCCTCTGAGGTGTGATAAATTTGTACCAACCAGTAAACTACAACTTAACACCTCAAGAAAATTGTCTCTCAGCTATTGTTGTCATTGATGAAATTTTTCTCTGAAGTTGTTATCATAACAAACATCTTTTGATTGTCTTTTTCTTTTTTTAGATATGTTTTAACATTTCTTAGACACAAATGATGGAGGGGGCTCTTGTGGCCTAGAGGTTAAGGTGTTCGCCTCTCGAATCCGGGTAGCGACGGAAAAATTTTCTTCTCTAAAATTGTCTCCTTTCACCTACTTTCCTGCTCTCTAACAATGTTCTGTTGTCTGCTTTCGTCTCTACTTTCTGCCTCCTCCCCCCACCTCCTTTGCCCCCTCCCCTGGGCTCCTGACTCTTTCTTCAGCCTTTCCACTGCTACTCCTTGGCTCCTTCTTAATGCTGTCTTTCAGCCACACCCCTAGTCTTGTGGTAGAAAAGATCTACATCTAGCCATCTCGGACAAGGACAAAAAATCTTGGAGGTCGCGTGTGCTAGTTTTGCACATTAAAGATCCCTTGGTGGTCTAAAATCGATAAGAGTAGGCTTCGGCCACCACCTGGGCAAAATTCAAAAAATTTCCTACCATTCGAAAATATTTCATGTTTCCCGCACGCTCATGACATTATGCAGTTGCGAGCACTAAAAACAAACAGATGATGGATTCATCAATTGACTGCTGTTTGTTATTCTGTTGAACTGTCCTGATAAAGGAGGTGGCTGGTGGTGCTTTTGTTTAATGAGCTCCTTTCTATCCCATTTTGTATTATTGCCATTGTAACTGACTTCCTCCTGAAATATTGTCATTAAGTACAGATTTGGTAACTTTCCTTGTTTGACCTTTCTGTCTAAGGCACGAGTTGCTTGAAGAAGCCATGAAAGCCAGCACTCCATTTGCTCTGTGGAATGGACCGACAGTCGTGGCTTGGCTTGAGGTGAGCGGGGAATCCTTTTCAGTGTTTTCAGTCAAGAAATGATTTTATTTTTGTTTAAGTTAAAGCCCTTCTAGAGGAGAACCGGTTATTTAGAAGGCGAAACATTTGCATTAACTCTTTGAACCCCATCGGACGCTGGGAGCGTCCAGTACTAGTGACAACTGTTTCGTTTTATTTAGTGCTAGTTTTTGCTTGTTTTTCTGAACTATTCCCGAACCAAGTTTCTTTTAGTAATGACTAAACCTTTGTTTCTGCTATTTAGAAGTTGGAGGCAAGCTTTTGGGGTTATAATGAGACATAGTGCACTAGGTTTAGGTGAATGTAGGAAAAAACTCTGGGAGACGGTGGAAAAAACTCAGGGCTTAAAGAGTTAAAGAGCAAAGAGAAAGAATGAAGCCAGAGATGATAGACAGGTGGATACGTGAAAGTAAATATCTCATTGGAGAGATATGTTCATGTTTATTTGATCCTTTGAAGAACTGCACCTTCTGTTGACATGCAGCAGGTCTATTTGTTTACCAGACTCCATGTTCCTCCTGTAATTTGTTCTTATTTCTCTCTCACACACTGGCTGTGGGTATACAACAAATTTTTTTTGCAACCCTACTTCATGTTCTGCTTGTAATTTGCTGTTATGTCCCCCCCCTCTCTCTCTCACTTCAGCTTTGGGTGGGCATGCCTGCCTGGTACGTGGCTGCATGTCGAGCCAACGTGAAGAGTGGTGCCATTATGTCCGCTCTGTCAGACACGGAGATCCAGCGTGAGATCGGCATCAGCAACCCCCTGCACAGGCTAAAGCTGCGGCTGGCCATCCAGGAAATGGTTTCACTTACTAGTCCTTCAGCTCCAAAGACTTCCAGAACCGTAAGTACCTTGCTTATGTGGTTTGCACATTTATGTAATTCTTTTCTTGCACTTACTACAGGACCGACATCTGTGTTGTAAGGGTTAGCCTTTACGCCCTTGCCCGCGCAATACATGAGTGCTACTCCCGAGTTGGGAGGTTTTTATTAGAGTATCTGGTTCTGTCAGGAGGAATATTGTATCCCTCCAAGTAGCCCTGACAGGGAGGTTTGAAGCAACCTGCCTCTTAAATTGGTGTTTGTAGAGGTGTATAACATTAACTATTAATCGCAACAGATACTTTCTATCTGGCACGATTTATTTAGCCGCTTGTGCCATCATTACAAGACGTAGATTGCTAAATCACTTACACTGTTATCTGTCGGAAGGGAGCTGTACTTACTTCTCAGGTGTGGTCGCTTTTCCTGCTTCTTTTCTGTCACACTTTTTTGTCCCTGATCTGCTTCTGAAGCGGTTATAATGCTGGGTTGCAGTTAATTATTGCCAGTCTTTGCATTGATCTTGTGTCCATCTGTTTATTTCTGTATGAAATGACCTTCATTTATTTTGATATGCTTCTCTTTACTCAAACAGTTGCCATTGTCTTTTTCAAAGTTGTCACTAACGTGTCAGTTTGCTTCTCTTTATTCACACTTACTAAAGGCTGCTACAATTTCCCCCCCCCCAGACTTTGGCATTTGGTGACATGAACCACGAGTGGATCGGCAAAGACTGGCTGCCTAGTCTGGGACTGCCTCAGTACCGCAGCCACTTCATGGAGTGTCTTGTTGATGCTCGTATGCTTGACCACTTGACTAAGAAAGACCTCAGGGGTCAACTCAAGATGGTGGACAGCTTTCACAGGTAGCTGGCACTTCTTGGTTTGGAATTTTGGATAAAATGCATTGCACACTTAATTGTGTTTTATAAACTGCTGTTTGGAGTTATCAAGTGTAAATATGTTATTGATGTCTCTTTCGGCATGATGTAGTATTATTTCTTACGAATCATTACTTATAATACTCACCTGCTTCTGAAGTTTTAAACTTAAGTATGAAGAGTCAAATGTTAAGTCCTTCACTGGTGTCTGTGGTGCAGCGTTGAGGCACTTTGCTAAAGCATGCTGAAGATTGATTGCTCTTTTAACTTTCTGTGAATAGTCTACATATTAAAAACGATATACCACCCCCCCCACCCCCCCCCAGGGCAGTGCCACTGACAGAAGTGTCTTTAGGCCATTCCCAAAGAGGGGATATCAAACTGTTCTTATGCACTGTAGAATTGTGAATGGGCTGATTTATCAATGTCATGCTCATACTGTGCCGGAACAACATATGGGGAACTGCTGCTTTTTCTTTCCTCATCCTTACTGTCGTCATTTTTCCTTTACCTCTTTTGTATATTTGTCACTCTCTTGTGAACTGCTATTTCCAGGGTGCCTTGATAGTCGAAGCAGACTTTGTGCTTTTGAGTCTAGAGAGGTGAGCAGAGTAAGCCTGATTTCCTGTTTGGACTTCTCTGTTTACATCCACCCCTTGGCGCTCATTTGACCTTATGCAGTTGCGAGCGTCGTAAAACCTTACTTAAACGAACATAAAAACAATATACTCTGAATTTCTTTTTGTGTTTTGTCATGGCAGTAATTTTCTTTTGTGTTGTGACGTTTCGCATTTCTAGTTAGTTAAAGAGCAGCTGCAGGTACTAAACTTTCTTACTTACTCTTTTCAGGACCAGTTTACAGTATGGTATTAACTGCTTGAAAAAAATCAATTATGATAAAAAGGAGCTGGAAAGGAGGAGGGAGGAAAGTTTGGCGGATGTGAAAGGTGAGATCTGGAGATTTTTAGAATACTTGACAGGTGCTGAAGGTGACATGGCAGGTCTCCTTTAGTCAATTGGATCTTAACTTTTTCCATTCTTCTTCTTAGCTGTTAATTTTTGAATTGTTAATATTGGAGATGTGTGTCTTGAAGGAAGTGGGTGGTTTGTCTTTTTGTTTGAGTCCAACGGCCTTTTATGAAGAGATAATCTAAAGGTGAGGAACTGGGGTCAATGGTAGAGTAAAGAAGATGGGAGAAAAAAGAAAACAAGGCAGCGATGGCATTGTGAAATGATTTTACAAATACACATTTAGACCTAGAACTCTTTATTATGAGAGAGGGTGCATCACCTATACATGTACAGTAGGACAAAATCGAAATTTTAAAAAGTTTGTTTGAGGGTTTAATGCCCTGAGTGGGAACCCGTGACTTATTGGTGCCAGTCTTTTATTTATGGGCCCGGTGACTTGTCATTTAACAGGGTACATCTAGCTCTGGCTATGTCATTCAGAGGGGCAGAATTCATCCACATAGTCCCTGTTAGACTGGCCTACTGTCTCAGTCAAAGCCAAAATTCCAGACTGAAGAATTGAGAATTCCATGCTAAATGACGGCAGAATGGTTGGTGTTATGTCTTCTGCCATAGGTTTATATTTCAACGTATATGTTGACTGTTGTCGTTAAAAATTTTTTGTTGTTGCTTATCCGTGCTATAAAATGAAAGCTATTTTGTCATAATTGCTTCTCTTTCTGCCTTTTTCTCTGATTCCCCTCCTTCTCTTTTTCTCTTTCCCCTGATGTGAATTGACATGAGTGTTAATCTGTCAACATGTTGCCTGTCTCTCTTTTCTGCTTTTTTTTGTTTGTTTTTGGTGCTTTTTCTCGATATGAAATAAGTGTCATCTTGTCAACAAGTTTCTCTTTCTCTCCAACAGATGTGCTGGTGTGGTCCAACGAACGTGTCATCAAGTGGGTGCAGAGTGTGAACCTGCGAGAGTACGCCAACAACCTGCAAGAGTCCGGCGTGCACGGGGCTCTCATTGCCCTGGACGAGAGCTTTGACCACGCAAGCATGGCTCTGGCCTTGCAGATCCCCACACAGAACCAACAGGTGAGACTCTGCTTTACTTTACATACCTTTTCAACCTGCCCGCTCCTCATCTGTTGGTGCTATGAGATAGATTGGTAAATCGAAATGTGTCACTTCACTGTTCTGTTGTGTTCTTAGAAGTTGATATTACGAATTTAAAAAACTTTTTCTTTCAACATTGTGAACTGAATCTCTCATGTTGTGCTGGCTTGACCTTGTCTACAAATAACTCTAACTTTCTAGATTTGCTCTTGGAAACACCATCTCTTCCATTTCTCTCCTCCTTCATTTTTTGTAGTCCTACCCTTTCTCTCTTTTTCTAGTTTCTCCATCTCTTCTTTTTACCCTCTTTTATTAGTGTTGCTGTTTGTCCTTTCATGCTTTATTGAAAAAAGACCCAACTTCTTAATCCATTTAATTGTATGAATGCAATATCATATCTGAGGCATTGTGGTGGAATCAGGCACTCGTCAAAATAATGAAATCGAAGGAACAGGCATTTTTCCTCGTTACGCAATTTTTATCAAATTTTTGTTTTTTGGTTCAACGCTTTTTATGTCCGAATATGAACAGTTTTCAATTTGAATTTTACTGAAAAATGTTGATTAATGACACAAAATAAGTAAAGTTTTAGTTTTCAAGGACTCTCAAGCTATAAATGTCCAAACTTTGGCAGCCGTTTTCTCGATGATTTTACCTCTGAAACCATGTTACCCTCACCTCCTTGAATCGCAAATATTTCGACTTCTATTGAAGTTAAACGGGTGTTTTTTTCTTTGAAAGCAATGCAAATGAATAAGCTTTCAGATGATACCAAAAACTCCACATGCCCAAAAATTGACGAGCGCCTGATTCCACCATATATTTGTTTTAACATACTAAATTTTTTACGTCTTATAACCACAGGCACGGCAGGTGCTGGAGCGGGAATTCAACAATCTTTTAGCCAAAGGAACAGACAGACGATTAGAAGAGGTTAGTGGCATCTCTTTTGCACTAATTTATTACCATTGTTTTCCAGGACCTGAGAGGGCCTTTGAAGGATGTGCTGCGTAAATGTTACTCCGATTTTAGACTGCAGCCTCCTCCACGCTCCTCATGTTTTTGTTTCTTGTCTGCTCTTCCCCTTCCCTTTCCCTTCTAGGCTTCGAGCAACTTTTCTCTGTTGTACATAGTTTGTGGTCCTCGTGTCATGAGAATAAATTAACTCCCAGTCCTGTGTTTCTACTAAGAAGACTATTACTACTATTAGATTTAGGCTGATGCTCTCACAGTACTGAACTGTTAATAACATAGGTATAGGCTAATCTTTTCGTGTAGAGTTTTAAGTTGAGATTTTCTGATTTTTTATTTTTACATTCCACCACATTATTGTGATCAAATACATTTGGAATGCCTGGAGCTGCTGATAGGTCGAGGAAGTAATTTAACATGCATTTAGTATTTTGATTTTATTTCCTACAAATCTGTAATATCCACAGTGGCTATGGTGACTTCAATGACTCTTAATGTGTGGTCCCTTCCCCCTACACCCCACAGTTCTGATTTGCTCACATTATGTTGATCATTTTTCCTCACCTCACTCATACAGTAGATTTATGTTGGGTGTGTAACCAGTACATATTCTCAAAGAAGATGCTGAATGATGGAAGCAGTCTTTGCTAATCACCCCCATATGCATTGGAGCATGCCGTGTGTGTTATATCTGGGTCATAACCAAAATGCTTTAGTTGTCACAAACTCTGTTGGAGACGCCTGTGACAACAGAGACCTTACAGAATCTTTGTTCCAGTCTAAATAAGAAACAAAAGCACAGGACTGTTGATGAGCAAGTCATTGAACACAGCTTTTGTGCACTGGAGGTAAAAGTACCCCTAGGTTTTCACTCTTTTTTTTCAGTAATCACACATTTATACGAGAAGAGAGGCGATGACCGAAATTGTCAATAATGAAGTGGAAGACCATTTGTTAACTGAGAAGGAGTTGCACGTTAAAAGAAATCAGGCTTTTGAAGTTTTGATTTTGAAATTATTAAAATTAACAGGATATAGATAGATATAAAGGTGAAAATTTTAAGTTAGTCTGTGAAAGAGAACAAGATAAAACTTTACGTAACCAACAAGATATTGAGTTGTTGGGCAAAATTCTAAGTGCTGCCAGTGTAGAAATTGCGACAGCGTTCACTTGTGAGCAGGTTATGATATTACAATTTTGGTTGAATGATGCTCTTATTTATAAAGAAACCTGGCTCCACAAAAGCTTTCTGGAAATGAACGTTTGAATTAAATTGTCTTGTGTAAGAATGTTTTTTTTATGAGACAAGTGTTGTTACTGGTCTAGCTCCTCCCTGGCCTTCGCCGTTCACTAAAATGCCATGAAAATGATGAGGTGGCAAACTGGGGTAAAAGTTGATCTTACTCAAAGGCGAGAGAAAAGGTTTGGTTTAGTTTTGGTTTCTGACCAAAAAAAAAAGAGTATTAAAATCTGTGCTGATTGTCTTATGTAGGTTGCTGGATGGTAGCTGTACCGGCAAACAACATTCACCCCTGTATTGTATTAATAACAGCCAGTTGATCCTTGTGGTATCCTGACAGCTAATTGAGAATGGGTGTAGTGGTGTAATAACTCAGCTGCAAGCGCTGTACTGTTGCTGTTGTGTGCCCAAGTGTGTATCTATTGTGTTGTGATTCATCACCATCATGTTCCATTCCTTCACTTCTCCTTTAGAAATGCATACTTTTTCTGTATAAGCCATCATCTTTTCTAAGTTTTTCATGTTATGTTTTTGTTTTATTAAAAGTTAAATTGTGTGTGTCTATGTCTATGATTTGTGACGATCCCCTCTGGGGTAGGTCGTCCTGTTTTTCTCACATCTTGCATGAGATTCTGCCTTTGATGTTAGTGCTCTCTCTGTGAAATGAAGAAGATTGTGGACACAGCAACCAGTGTGTGGAAGAAGTTGTAGCTCTTGATGTATGTTTGTATATATGAGTATGTGTGTGTGTGTGTGTGTGTGTGTGTGTGTGTGTATGTGTGTGTGTGTGTGTGTGTGTGTGTGTATGTCTGTTTATGTGTGTATCTGTATGTAATTGGCCACTCTAAATTTGGAAGGGCTGGCAAGTCTGTCAGAATGAGAATATGGGGGGCTAGTGACTTTCGAATGACAGGGTCGTAAGTCCCATCCGTTCTGTTTTTGAAAAATATACATGTATAGACTTGAGATAGAACTTTCTCTGGAGTGACTGAGATGGAACAATTACTTATATACATTTGTCCTTTTCATCTTGGTCTGCCAGATTTGGGGTCTGTAAACTGACTGACCTGACACACTTGCAAGAGAAAGAATACGCAGTAAAAAAACAAACAAACTATGGTGTGCCTATCTCTGTCTCTATTTTGTGGAAAAACTGGACTTACAACCTATATGTAGGAGATGGTCAGTTGTAATGACTGATCTGTATACGGGGGAATTCTGTGTCTGAAAGTTGTCATTATATTGAAATGAGGGTTTTCCAAGTAAGCTTATGTTGGAGTGAGAGTTGTCCAAGTGAGATTTGTGTCCTGGCCAGCTTGCTCCCCAGTGTTTTTTCAGTCCATCTCCATCAAATGTTATTAGAGCTTTTGTCTTGCTTCATGCCTTTCTCCTTTAGTTCTCATTTTGGTTTTATTTATCATTGTGTGTATGTGTTTAGGAAAGTGTGGTTTAGGGGTGGGGGTGGGGTATGATTGGGAGGGGGGTGGTCGGATGTTATTGTTGTTTTCTGTTTTCTGTTCAGTTATCACATGTATTCTATTTTTGTTCTGTGATCAGGCCAAAAACAAACGCAGATGAAAGCAGCTAAAGGTAACTCGTCCACACCTCATTGCCTCATACTTACCTTCTCGATGCAGGTCATATCTATCGTCTCGACCCCCTCACCCCTCCTCTTCTCTTTCTACCAAGTCCCCGATTGTTTCTCAGCCTTTTTAACTGCTGCACTGAATAACACCAGCTCCCCATCCCCCCTTTCCTCCCCATAGAAGCCATGATGTGATTGGTGATGGTGCACCTCTGTGTGAGCACGGTCTTGCCTTTGTATGTTTCCCCTCACTGGCTTTTGTGACCTCCTTCACACTGTTCTCACACAGGGATGAGCATCCTCACGATCTGAACAAATGCTGATAATAATAATAATAATAATAATAATAATTATCATAATTATCATAATTATCACTATAATTGTAAATATAATGATAATAATGATAATAATAATAATAATAATAACAGTAGTAATAATAATAATAATAGTAGCAGACATTTATGTAGAGCTCAATCCTGATTAAAGAACACAGGCTCTGAGCACTTAAAAAATACAATAGCAGTGCTTAAACAGTTCATTGAGCTCTGACAAAAAATCTCTCTCATTATATATATATCTTGTTAATCTAAACACAAAGATGACTTAAACTGACATTTGAATGAATGAAAAGATTTGATCTCTCTGAACTCTTTATCTCCGGCAAGTCGCTCCCAGCGTCTCGCGGTCGGAACCACTGTGCCGGTGAGCCGTTGACAGCGGCTCGGGCGCATTCCTTCAGAACGGCTTTGACATTAAATTAATTTTCAGCAGTTGCTGAAAACAGTTCTCCTTTATCGGGATTTCATTAATTAAATGAAGAACTATCGAAATAGGTTCACTTGTTTTGATTTAATCACCAATTTAGTGATGATTTTGTCATTTTTAGATTTAGTTCCAAAAAAAGGGCCCAGGCATAGTGGGTTTATCATTCAAAGCATTCTAAAACTTGAGGCCATGATAAATGCCTTTTCGCTCATTAAGTTTCATAGATGGTAAAGTAATTTCTTTTTGTCAGCTGATGCTTTGATAAATGTGATGGTGCATTATCATTCAAGCAATGTTGATTTTTTATTCACTGTGCCTTCTTTAAATGCTAACGTTCAGGACTTTTATTGAAATAAGGATAATATGATTTCACTTCAAGTTCAGTGTGTGCTGGCTTAAAATCTAGTTTAACTCTTTTAGTGCTGAGTCACTTCCATGTACATTTGTACGGACAAGAAAAACGTTCTTTCAAGAGAGGTTTCAACATGGCCATATTTTTCCTTAAAAAGAATAAGCAACTGCTCAAGTTGTTATTTCAATTTGTAAAATGTCTGCTATCCACCTGTAGAGGGAACCAGTTTGAGAGGTCACAATACATCTGCACAGCAGCGAACTGATTAAGGATCTCGTAGACAGCTGTGCCTGTTCCTACCTCATTATTAAGTTATTCCTCTATTGGTTTGATGTTAAGTTTTGGAATTTTTTTCTAGAAAACCTAGTTCATATGAAGAATAAAAATGAAAGAGCAATAAAAGCAAAAGTGGAGAGATAAACAACTAAAAAGCCAATTGAAAAGAGACTGTAGAATAGTGTTGGAAGTCTTTTCTCCCCATTCAAAGGCTCACAGATAGACACCAACCTATGAACCAAATTGGTTCCAGCAAATTAATAAAAGTTCTCGAGAAACCTTCATAATTAAACAGCAGGTTTTTCTAGCAACTCAGTTTTGTAGTCTTGTGTGTTGACTATTGTCTAATTTCCCTAGTTCTGTAGCCTGAAAGATTGATAGCAGTAGTAGCATAGGAATAATTTCTCCAACTTTCTAATTCAGACTTTCTAGTGTGTAATATGCGTCACTCCCAGAGTCCTCTCTATTTTCACTTTCAGAATGTTCTTGGTGGGTCGGTCTTCTCCGCCTTTTTCTGTTGTGCTTGTCCATTGTCTCAGCCCAACATTTTTCTCCTTCTCACAGTGTAGTTCTCTTTGTATCACTGTTACCTCTTTGGAGAGGAAGTAAACAAACAACATAAAACACCATTAAAAATAATTTTTGACACTCCTCTCAGAATTATGATAGTTCACAGAAAGGTAGCTAGTGATGACATTTTTGCCCGCTAAATGATCTGAATTGCGTCAATGGGGATGCAAAACACCTTAGTTTTATCAACTAAATTATTATTATTTTTTTTAGTTCATGGCAAGGCAACTAAATGAATTTCTTCTCGAAGAAATTTATTGCAAGTCAAATTATGAGGAGAGGAAGGAAAAGTGTATTTGTATGGGATGAGGTGTACATGTCTTGGGATCAGACATGGGGGGGGGGATGATGATGGATAGCTCTGTTTTCTTTTCAGTTAACATTTCTTAACTGTTCTACTGAATATATTTCACGTCATGTAGAAGAGTTAAGAATATTTTTGCCAGTCAGAAACAATGTGTAGGGTATATGAGTCATTAGTTGTCAAGATTAATGCCCATTCTCTGTGGAATATGAAAGTTAAGGATTTTGAATAAGGAAAGTATAACTGAAGATTGCTCGCTGATGTGTCTGTGTCTCACGTGAAAGTTCTCTGTGGAAATGGTCGGCAACCTGTTTTCCTTCACAATTAATGTCGTGTTCTTCCTTTGCACATGATCCTCACTCGTTCCAAGTTGTCGTTGGTATAATTACTTGCAACCTTCCTAAGGTTTTTGTGATACCCCTCTGGTTCATTTTCACGTCATCGTTTACTTCCATGAATGTGCCCCGTGCAACTCTCCTCTCTCCTCCCCCCCCCAATAAAACCAAAAAAACCCCCAACTTAAACCCACACACACAGAAAAGAAACCGTCAAGGTATTTAACTTTTGTAACACTATCGAGCTCTCTACTGCAACCGATTTGTTGTCCTCCCATATCTTGGCTGCCACTATATGTCTTGTGAAAATAAACAAAACACATTTCATAAAAAAAACACCTAAATTTAAACTGGCTTCAATTTAGAAAGTGTAGACAGAATGAATATCACTATTTATTTATACAAGTTGTTAGGAAATAGGCGTCTGGAAAATCAGCAACCCCCCCCCACCCGGAGGTAGACTTCAAAAGTGTGTGTGTATACCCGTTTATTCTGTTGCGAAGATCATGAGATATTAGCCTTTAACTATGCCTCTGCCTTTTCATAGAAATATAGTCTTTGTGTATCACATCATTAGTCATTAGCCCTTGCCCTTCTCCCTTCCCTCAACTACTCTCAGTACCATGACTACACCCATAACCAAAACCCACTCCGTTGAAGTTGAAGCGTTTTGTAGTTTCTATTTCTGTTGCCCCCATCACGGCCAGTCTGGCTGTATAGTACCACAAGACAGACTTAGAAAGGTGTTGGAAGGGGGAGCACAAATTGAGGGGGACCCCCCCCCCCCAACACAAGGGTTTGCATTTCTTTTTAGTTGTGGAAAAGAGCCACAGAAACATATGCTTTCATCTAGATCTTTATGTGTCATATTCATTTTGGTGTGCTGTCATTGACCTTCTTTTTTGCCCTAACCGGTGGGCCAGCTGCACTAGCTTTAAAATAATTATCAGCTTACACAACTCTTTCTAAAACTCCCTCTATCCTTAATAAAAAAAACCCAAACCCCCCCCCCCCCCAACCCTACTAAAGAAGCAAACTAAAAACAAACATATCACCCCCCCAAAAAGAAAATAATACCCCCTGCCCCAAGAACTACCCCCCCCCCCCCCCCATCCCAAACAACAATATGCCCATCCTGAAAAGAAAAAGGTGGGGAAAAGTCGCTTGATTTGGCAGGGGGGGGGGGGGGGGTAACTTTAGCTTGGTCAAGGATTTTTGTTTTGTGCTGTGTGTCCTTGATGACCTCGCTGCTGCTGCTGCTGGTGCAATCTGTGCTCAGATGGCCTCTCTCACGTTCTGTATATTTTTATAGTGTCCTATTTTTCCCTCTTTCCAAGACCCACTTTGTTCTACTCAAAAATACTGACGTACACCTGGAATTTTTGTGGTGATGGACTGTTGGTTTGGTCTGTTTGTTCTGTTTTGTGTAATGGTATCTTGTTGTCTCCCTTTGTGGTGGAGGAATTTGTTTTGTGCTGAGAGATTTGAAATACTTGTATATTTACTGTCGATGGCCAAGGCTGTTGCCACAAAGTTTTTGCCTCCCTTTATGGTAGGGAATTTGTTGAGAGAGATTTAACTATAACAAATGTAATTGGGCAAGGTGGCTGTCACAAGCTTGTAGATCTAGAGATACTTTTGACGTGTGAAAAATTGAACAAACATCCCAAAATAATATTATTTTGCACTTAAATGTCTTCAGCATAGAAGAGCTTTCTCCGGGGTTAATTCGACCCAGTGACCCCACAACCTTTGGATGAAACTTGTAATATTTACTTTTGGGTTTCCTAAAAAAAGAAGGAGCTAAAATGGTTTTTTGCAAATATATAACTGATGCCAGGGAATTAATGCTTTTATCACTGAATTATCGTTTGCTTTTCAAGTAAAGGTTCTTTGGTTGTTGTGATTTAAACTTTTTTCTAAGAGGGTTTCTTACAACTTTGAGTCTATGTGGGTTCGTATTATTTGGTGTCGTATTGGAAGAAAAAGATTCTGTGAAGGAAAAGATTGCAGGTGTTTTTGGGCTCCACTTTTATAATATGTCTGTTTTCTATGTCTTATCTGTGAATTCCGTTATTGACAGGTGTTTTCCATGGGTATTTGATTGTACTGCACTGCTGTATTTTATGGTTTTTTTTTCTGTGTTTGGTTTGGAAAGTAATCTTTTGTTGATGCTTAATTTATTTTTGTGTTTTCTTTATTTCATGTGGACCTTGTGGTGTATGCTCTCTCCTCTGTGCTTGCAGTTGTCTGAGATATTGTGCTTGCTTATCATAACATTTGTGACTGTAGAGAGCCTTGTAAATTTCCAAGACCCTCTTGCTTTTTGAAGCTACTAACATGGCGGATGTCCAGTGCAGACACTCACAGTTAACCGCTACTAACCTGATTTTATTTTTAGTGAGTTTTGAGTTGCTTCAAAGGAAAGGGTAAAAATATATCCTGGAATTTGGCTTGGACTGCTCATATAAAATATTATATATATGTATAACAAATGAATATGTTTGTTAAGTTTGTCTAGAAAAGGTCTTGTGATGTAATAGTTTGTACCATTTAACTTTGTCTCCTGCCCACTGAGTATTATTAAGATTACTTGTAAAACAACTGTTTTTTGTTGTCATACGTGTGTGTGTGTGTGTGTGTGTGTGTGTGTGTGTGTGTGTTTGTGTGTGTGTGTGTATGCGTGTGTGTATTTATGTATTTGTGTGTGTGTGTGTGCATGCGCTGCGCATGCATGCATTGTGTGTGTATGTGGTATGTGTTTGTTCATTTGTTTGTGTGTGTGTGTGTGTGTGTGTATGTGTGTGTGTGTGTGTGTGTGTGTGTGTGTGTGTGTGTGTGTGTGTGTGTGTGTGTGTGTGCAACTATCATGTTGGGTGATTGGTGGGTGGTCTGGTATGGTTGGCTCCTTCTTTCCTATCCTATCAAACTTCTACTGTCTATATCTCTCCCCCTTTTCCTTGTATGCTGCCCTCTAGTAGCACCTCTTATATTTGGCACCCATGTGACCTATTCATGTAACAAGTGCCATAAAACTGTTATTAAAACTTAAACAAACAACAAAAAACTAAAGTTAGAGTACCCCCCGGGGCGGTGCAACTGACTGAAGTGTCTTTAGGCCATTCCCCAAGGGGGAACATTAACCTGTTCTTATGCAACAGAAGAATTGTAAATGGGTTGATTCATCAATATCATGCTTGTAACTGTGCCTGAACTGCAACAGGGAAGTGCTGCTTTTCCTTTCCTAATCCTTACTATCGTCATTTTCCTCTACATTTTTTGTATGTTTGTCACACTCTTGTGACCCTCTATTTCTGAGGTCCCTTGAGTTATAGTTGAAGCAGACTTTGTGCTGTTGAAGCTAGAGAGGTGAGCAGAGTAAGCCTGATTCCTTGTAAAGACTTCTCTGTTGTCATCCACCCTTTGGTGCTCCTATGACCTTCTGCAGTTGCGAGTGCCGAAAAAACTCTACTAAACTAAAAAAAAGTTAAGAGTGTCTTGCACTTTTGTTAGGGAACTCCCCATAGCTAGAATGTGTCTCATAGCCTTTTTTGGGGGAACACCCCTGGCTAGAATCTGAATGTGTCTCAGCACCTTTATCTGGGAGCTCTCTTTGCTTTATTGACTCATGCTTTGTGCTGATGGAGATCCGTGTCGTTAGACTGAGTTACCCTCTTGCCAGGTGTGTGTGGCCTGTGAATCTGACGAGACAAACCCTGTAAAAGTGTAAAAGAAGCCATTCATATTGGTCTGACCTTTTGAGCAAGCCATGTTAGGGTTGATACTTTTTTCTTTTTGTTCAGGAAGATGTTAAGACGATTTCATTGATCTCATGTCAGTTATTCACTTACTCGCTGTTTGGTGATAGTCAAGGTTATTAGGTTGGTGATTGCTGTGATCTTGTTTCTTTTTTCATGATTTATTTCTGTACTGCTCTGTCTTCAACTCCTTTTGCCCCCATCTGCTCCTGGCATTTTAGTAACCTAGTGATTAATGGTTGTGTTTGTTATGCCATACAAGTTATCTGAGGGCAACTGAACCTACCATAAGAATTTGTGTTTGTTTGTATGTGTGTGTGTGTGTGTGGGTATGTGTGTGGAGGGAGTGTGTGTGTGTGTGTGTGTGTGTGTGTGTGTGTGTGTGTGTGTGTGTGTGTGTGTGTGTGTGTGTGTGTGTGTGTGGAGGGAGTGTGTGTGTATATTTGTTTGTTCGTTCTCCAGTAACAATTGTCTTCTCCTCCTTGTCGACAGGGTGAGGGTGGGAAATTCCGTCGAGCTCCGTCCTGGCGCAAGAAGTTCCGCAACAAGGATAGCAAGAGCGGGGAGGAGGGGGAAGCGACTGCGGCGGGTGCGGTGCCCAGCCCCCCGGAGACCTACGTCCACTCTTCCCCGCAGCACGCCCGGCGCAACACAGCCTTGGCCTCGGCAGCGGCCGCAGTGGCAGCAGCATCGTCAGCGTCGTCGGTCGGTGTGGTGGTGGGTCCCTCTGTCTCCCCCGGGGCCCCCAGCCCGGCCCCCGCCACCTCCGCTCCCCCTCTGGTGCTGACCGCAGGCAGTGCACCCAACGACCCCAGGAAGCCGGGACCCAACGAGCGACAGTGCTGAGACTAGATCCGGGCCAAAGCCTGGCTTATGGGGCATGCAGCTCTCTCTCTTTCTCTCTCTCTCTCTCTGTGGCAGCCTGGCCTGTCCACAAGGCCAGTGGAGCTATGTTTACCTGGGACTGTGTGCGTGACTGTCATCATCTGCTTTCTGACCCCGACATCATCATTGTGTCCACTGAAGCCGTTTACACACAGTGACTGACTTACTCATTATCCCCAGCCCAGTTGTGTCAAAAACCAGTTGTGAGCTTCGTCGTTTTACTAGTTATTTTTTTGCATTGTATATTTTTTGCTCTTTCTATTCTTTCTCATGAAGCAACCGAAATTGCTGTGTTCTTCTCTTTCTTTCTCTCTCTTGGAATTATGAATGGAATGGCTGAAGTGCCTGTGTTGTTGTTATTGTTGTTGTTGTAGTAGCGGTTGTGGCAGGACACTAGACACTCTAGCACTACCCAGGTCTGGTTTAGTTGTGAAACGTAAAGATCTGCTTGTAGTTTGCGATGTTTAGTGTGCCTGCAGGCCTGTTCTAGGACCCGGCCTCATCCTTTGTGGCCTCCATACTGTGTCTGCTCTGTCATGGACTATAGGTTGAGTACAGCTCAGTATTGTTAGGCTACCACCTTGTATTGTTCGTCATTTGAACATGTTGACCTGTAGTGCTCTCTGTAATTATTGCCTAGCTGAACTGTGTCATGGACGAAAAGTCTGGCCTCTGGCTCTCACTCTCAACTCACTTTCAACAGTGCATGATCATCATTAACTAGCAGGTTAGGTAGACCTATGTCCATGCAGGTTAAGGTTTACAATCTCATCAAATATATCTATTTGCATAGGACATGATTAATTGTAATCAAACCAGGTGAAAATATGCAAAATATTCTCCGTGTGCTGACATTTTTTGCAAGGATTTATGAAAGCAGACTTTTATAAACAAAATATCCGACGTATTTGGCTAGTAATTTTGATCATGGTATTGGTATTAAGAAGAAAAAAAAGTTTTTTTGCATAGTATAAATAAAACAATTTATGTTTCCACTTACTTGGACGGACTTTTATTCTATCAAAATAGTTTTATTCAGCGAAGATATATTATATCCTGTAATTCACAAACTGAATACACTTCCAACAGGATACATCAAACAAATGTTTAGTTCGTGGGTGGGGAAGTAAAAAAGAGCTTTGGGGCCAGTTTTTCTCAGCTCTTACACTACTCATAGGAGTGTAGAGAAAACCGCTCCGCTGAGTGAAATTTCTGGTTACTGAGTCGGCGACTAGGGTTCAGATAAAGTTGACACTGCCGTTTATATATTTCATTTAGTTGTATTTTGTCGCCTTTTTACCTGTTGGCCCTCAGTGCTCATGGAACAGTTGGGCTGTCAAACACTGAGTGTGCCCTGCTGTGTGTCCTCAGACTCACACTTCCAAGACTTTTCCAAAAGGGAATAAGTTCACTGTCAATGTTGACCTTTTTGGGGGATCTTGAAAAAGGTTAGCACTTATTGTACCAACAACCTTTGATAAATGCCAGGTACTGTACATTGCTCTCTAAAATTCTAGTCCGGATGTAGAGAGAGAGATTCAGATAATTGCTTTACTTCTATGTACATTTCATAAATGTTTGTATGTGTCTGTGTGTGCTTGTGTGCGTGCATGGGCGCAGTGTGATTTCTTGGCTGGGAAGTGCCAAGTCCTACATAAAGAATTGTGATGAAACTCCTCTCTAGCTCTGGGTCATTTTAATTACTGCTTGGCTAGATTTGTTTTCACTATTTTCATCCATCTCTTTCTCTTTTTGATTCTTCTTCTCCGTGTACGCTATTGCTGACCCGGCGTCATCTCATCTCTGCGACTTCTGAGTGAGGAGAGGTGAGGTGAGTAAGTCGTGGACGGTAGTGTACTTAGACTTGCAGGATGCTGATGGTGATGTACATAAACTTCCTAACGAGGAACTCGTGTATTTATTAAAGCTGTTATCGTCTTGAGCTCGCGAGCGCTCTCCCTCTCAGTTGAGAACTGTGACACCTAGCAAGTGCAATCTTGGTGCATGTGGCCTCACAAATTGATCTGGTGATGTCTATGATGATGATGATGATGATGATGATGATGATGATGAATACATCCCCAGTGGTTTTGAAGCCTCCAGTTGTCTACATTGTGATTGCTGTTCTGTTTGTGATGCTGCTGTGACATGGGAGTGAGTGATGTGGGTTTTTTTGTCTGAATTTATTGAGTGTTGGATGAATGTGTGTGTGTATGTGTGTATGTATGTGTGTGTGTGTGTGTGTGTGTGTGTGTGTGTGTGACAATTTGTTTACTTTTACACACATGAATGTTCTTGTGGTGTTCCCAGTTCTAGACCGTGATTTTTAGACATTGCTGCTTTTTCTTAAACATAAAAGGACAGTTGTACTAAGCAGTTACTTTACTATGGGAAGGACAGAAGTTGCTTCAGATCCCTTTGATTTGTATGTATTTATTATTCTTATATTGGTTGTGCTGTTTTTCTCTCAGACTGTTTCAGTCACAGGAGTAAGGGGACTTTAAGTCCTTTGGAGGAAACAAGTATCACTCAATTTTACTATTTATATATTTTTTATTTTTAGAATGTGTTTGGTTTTTTTGGGATTATTTTGTTGTGAGCAGACTTGTTCATCCTCAGGGTAAGAATAATGTAACAGACCATACTAGGGGCTGGGATCCAAACTCTGAGTATACAGTTTTTCTAAAGTTAACAAGAAATTTGTCTGCGTTATTGACTGCAGAATGTCTACATTGCAATGCTCGCTCCCTGGTGAATAATAAGTTGATTTTTTTTGTGTGCGTACTGGTGTGTTAACTATGTTGTTCATCCAGTAAATTATTTTGCTCGTGCAGCTTCTCATGGAAGTGTTGTTGATGGCATGAGCTAAACCATGGTTGTGAGGGTTTCACGCAACTTATTACTGTCTGTTTTTCGCTTGTATGATTGGCCATAGCGTAATCACCTGCTGTTATCTGTTTCCTGACTCCCCGAGTGGGAGCAGAGATAGACTGGGCTGACAGTCATTAGTGATGTAGTGGTTTGGGTACTCCGAGGTTGGAAGCAGTGGATATGAGTTCAGTTCCCCTCATTACAAACCCCCCTTCCCCTTCCATGGTCACTGTGGACTGGATGCAAGCTGCAAGTATGGATGGTCTCACATTTGTGCACAATGCATTTTCAGTTGGTTATGAGCACCCTGTTTTAAGAGTTTTAGGTTTAAGTACCTTGAAAGAGATACAGGGCCAGAATATCTCCAAACAGATCCATGTCGGTCATATTCAACCTCGTAAGATCCCACAAGGTGAAGCTAATTCCCCATTGTGCACACATGCCACAAACAAAAGTCCACCGAGAAAGTGGTGCTGAGCTCAGTTTTCACTCACTTGTTCAGCAGCTTATGTCCCGGGAAACTTGTCCATTTATTTCACATTGGCACTGTGTGGAGTAATCACCCACTATTGTTTGTTCCCGTACTCCCCGAGTGAGAGCGAAGATAAGAGTGGGCTGAACAGCATCGGTGGTGTAGTGGTTTAGGCACGTTGCTGTTGGAAGCAGTAGACATGAATTCAATCATGGCTTTAGGAAGTTAACTTTTATCTAGTCTCTTGTCTTTCTGCTGGCATGCATTGGTTCCCCTCAGCATGGGTTGGGCAGCACGCCTCATAAATAGTCACAAATATGATATGTTGATGGAGATGTCAAACATTTACAATCTTTCACGAACTTGGCTGTGTATGTGAGAAGTGAGAGTTTGTAGTAGGCACTTGTGCTAGCTAAACTAGTAATGCAATGTAGAAAATGTACCGGGAGTGCTGAGGGGATGACTGTAAGTGGTACACCTCTCTCTGTCAGTCTCGACTATCCCATGACAAGTCGTGTATCTGTCAGTTAGTCTGATCATTGAATACATGCAGCTAGTCTGTAAAACCCTTCTACCCCCCGGGGCGGTGCTACTGACTGAAGTGTCTTTAGGTCATTCCCAAAGGGGGGGACATTTACATGTTCTTATGCACAGTAGAATTGTAAATGGGCCGATTCATCGATGTCGTGCTCATAACTGTGCTTGAACTGCAACAAGGAACGGCTGCTTTTTCTTTCCTAATCCTTACTATCATCATTTTTCCTCTACTTCTTTTGTACATGTATGTTTGTCACACTCTTGTGACCCAGTATTTCCGGGTGCCTTGATAGTGGAAGAAGACTTTGTGCTGTTGAAGCTAGGGAGGTGAGCGGAGTAAGCCTGATTCCCTGTAAGGACTTCTCTGTTGTCATCCACCCCTTGGCGCTCATATGACCATATGCAGTTGCGAGCACCATAAAATCTCTAGTAAAACAAACAAAAACAATAGAACTCTTCAGTATGAGCAGTGTGTGTGTGTGCACGAGTCAGCTGAGATAAGTGTCTGGCAGTAGCACCAGTTTGCGCCCTCCCTCCCCTCCCCGTAGTGGGAACTTGAGAGGGAAAATGTACACATTCGCCCTTCCTTTTCTTGGTGTGTGTATTGTTTGTGTTATGATGTGGAGTAGTAGTCCAATGAAGGTTCGCCCCTTAAATAACCTAATAGTGTTGATAGGGGCGTTAAACCCATACCATTTCAATGAAGGTTGTCAGCTTTGTGCCACGCCCCCTAGTTTTGAGTTGAAAGCTGGAGTACATGTACAATTGTACTGTGTTGAGCCGGAATGTGAGCTGGAATAGATTGCTTTATGTCATGTAGGTAGTTTTTTCCCTGTCTCTAGTTGTTTAGTTTTTTTAAGTAGCTTTTGAAATTATTTTTTCTTTTTTCATTGACTTATTGAATGTGAACACCAAAGGCAGCAATTGTTTTAAAAAAAGATTATGTACGGTAAGGCTTGCTTTGTCCCCGTTTGGCGCTCTGTAAAGACTGCGCTGTCGCAGGCTGGTTCTTTGATCGGTCAGCCGATGATGTTAAAAAGACAAAGGAAGATTGGTGGCGTCTGTGAAAGTTCTGAGTGTATCAAACACTTTGTCCATGGGAACAGAGAAGTAGAGAGCTAGGATACAGCTGGTCTTGTGGCCTACAACACCCCCGCCCTTCGCTGTGAGCTCATCGACCGGATGCTGTGGGCTTTTTTTTTTGGCCTTGTCAGTGGTAGAGACCCCTGTCCTCCCTCCCTCCTCTTGTTTTTGGGCCGTTGAGTGTTTCTTTGCGTTGTTGTTTCTTTTTTCTGCTTTTGTCCTGTTCCGTGTCATAGATTTGGTAATTGTTTGTGACCTGGATATGTATGTTAACAGGAAACCTTTCAGAAAAATGTGTTTTCCAGTTTGTGATAATTTGTCTTGCTGGCAAGTGTTTGGCCTCAAAAGACTACTAGAGCTGCTGGTCCCATGGAAGAAGTCCGGGCAATACGGCCACTGCCCCACCTCACCCTTCCTGGAACAGGTGTTGCTTGGTTTAGGTTGGATGTCTAATGATTTCATGAGGTTTAAAGTGGTAGTTCTTGTGATACCTTACAGTTTGGTGATAGCAAAATAGGGCAGGTATCAGTACATGTATTACTTTGCTTAAAAAGGCTTACTCATACCTTTCAATGGGGCGTTTGTAAAATAGGGCAGGTATTACTTTTTTCTGAATGTGTATTTTCTTTCTCAAAAACGCTCATGGCACTTATGGCACGGTGAACAAGGAGGTACACTGTGCAGGGCTAAATATTTCTAACCAGAACTTAGCTTTTGCATTGTTTGCAGGATCCAGAGGTTTTATGAAACCATTCTCTTGACAGCAAGATGCTTTTTAAAGGATGGAATCTCTGTGTTTGCAAAAGACTGTCTGTGTTCTTATTGGAGTGTGTGTCTAAATATGTTGCAGTGAATGTGTGTGTGTGTGTGTATATATATATATATATATATATATATATATATATATATATATATATATATATATATATATATATATATCACTATATAAATATCATGAATTCTATTGTTATTTCAGAGAGTCATATGTGTTGTGTGGAAGTGACTGTAGCCCCATCTGTCATTTCCTAGCTGTGAGCGTAGTTGATTTATTACTCCCTGTAAGTAGTGCAGCCCAGTTCCTCACCCTCTGGTTTAGCAATACACTGTGGATGAATGAGCAACTATGCATGTTTGGCCTAGTTGACTTAATTGTAGGGATGGTATTGTGATATGATATGATATCGGTGACACGATACTGACGTACTGCAACATAGGACAAGTACACATGTATGTACTTCTTGCACTTGTATAGCCATTAGTTTCACACCCACTTGTGTCAACTACTAGAGGAGCCTCTTTGTGCGATGTGTGTATGTCATGTGTGCTCGCATGTAGGTGTCTGTGTATGGGTGTTTGAGTGTGTGTCTGTGTGTGTGTATGCTGGATGTTTGCCACTTGTGATTGCATGCTGGGCAAAGTCAACAAAGAGTAGAATATTTGATATGTTTTGCCATACAAGCAGAGGGCGAATGTGAAGTGAGCTGCGCCTGCATCACCCACTCTACACATCATACTTCTTCCTCTGGTCAGTGAGAATTGAATTTTTAAAGTTCTATTTATATTTTGATGTGCATTGCCTTTATGTAATTCCATATCTACTTATAGAGTGCAAGGTTTCCAAAGTTTCTTTTGTTCTGGCTGAGAAAAAGTTGTCTTTGTTATGCTGAAGCCATGGAGAAAAGATTTCAGTCCTTCATTCAGATAGACTGAATGTTTTCTATGATGCGAGGGGATCATGGAGAGATTTCCCAGCTGAAGAATGTTGTAATTGTAAAGGAAAGATTTCCCAGCTGTAGATTGTCATAAAGGACAGATTGTATTTAAAGGAAAGATTTCCCTGCGGCAGTGTGGTATAGGAAAGATTTTCTGGATATTGTATAGAGTTGTAAAGGAATGATTTCCCGCAGTGTTGTTTAGGAAAGATTTTCTGGCGGGTAGAGTGTTGTAAAGAAAAAATTTATCAGCTGTTGAATGTTGTAAAGGAGAGTGAGCTGACAGAGAGTTGTAAAGTCAGTAGTAAGGAAGAGATTTTTACAGCCCTCAGAGTATTGATATTTTGGGGGGGGAAAAAATCCACTGGAGATGTCAGCAAGCCTGTTGTCTCAGATTAGAAGTCTGGTCAGCTGTAGTCAACTGTAGCGTGGCTTACTTGCTCGCAGGCAATGTAACTTTCTTCTCTGAGTTTCCAGAGTACAGTTCTTAGAGCTGCCTCCTGGTAGAGAAGTTTGTGAGGACCGGTCAGAAAAGATGATGATAACATCCGTGTATCATGGATGCATTCTCTCTTCCCTTTTAAGTTTATACTTAGGGATTTTGGTTTGAATCTCAATGTTTGTATTAAATGTGAAGCTGATGAATTTTTAGTTGGGACTGCTTTTCAGGACAAAACTATCAGGAGGTGAAGTTGACAGAGTAGCATTTGAGTGGACTATGCGTGGAGACGTGTCTAGAATTGTTGCGTTTCGGAGTTGTGGGATGATTGGTATTTATGCCTGTGGTGACTGAAGCCAACCTATGTAGTAGCTGTGGGCTGGTCACATCCAGTGTTGTGCATGGCTCTAAAGCATGGGGAGCTGCATTAAAATTTACTTCGTCTCTTTTTGGCGGTTGAACGTAAATGTAACCATGTTTACTGAGTGGTGTGTTAGGCAGGAATACTAGTTTCGTTTTTCTGGATAAACTTTGAGCGAGTCCTGAACAAGTCTGTCAGGGTCAGCCATGTGTGAATTTTATGTCTTCTGTCTTGTATTTATGCCCGTTATTGTTCAGAAGACCTATGCTCTACTAAAGGGAGGTGATGTGGACCAGTGATTATTTGAACTTGTATGGAAGTCTTTTGAAACGTTCACCTAAAAGTCTTATTGTCTCGCAGATTTCAGCGCCTCTTTCAGTCTTGCGTGTAGTTGGCAGCAGGGCTTGCATAAATGAGCTGTGATGGCTACTACTTTTGGCTGACCTCTCTCCCTTCACTCATGCTACACTACATAGCACATCTATGCTCATTTCTCTTTCTGGCTTCTCATTCTGACTCTGTGCCAGCTATGCAAAGCTGTCATCTTAGAGACACAGATCACGACTTTTCCCAGCTTAAACTTTGAAGAAGTGAATCAACTCGACTACACTGCTGGCTTTACTCTTCCCCAGACCTCAAAGGACATTGGTGTCCGACCATCATTTCACGAAGGCTAGCCTACTTCAGTAATGGCTGTTTGTATTTGCTGTAGATTCTTTGTGCATGGCAGAACTTTGTACATGTAGTGATGATGATTGCTCCCGACTCAGGTCGTCTGATGTGTCGTGATTTTTCAGCTGTGTTCTTTTTGAGTTTTTTGTATTTAGTTTGTCTTGCAAAAAAGGTTTTTTACATGATCCTTATGAATGTGTTGAGATTTTTAATTCAAGGTGTTGTAGCAAATACAAGCAAATGAGTTAAAAAACAAAAACAACCAAAAACACAAAATAAATGAGCATCCAGGTGCTGCCACTCATTCAAAAACTTGTGTTTGATGTTTGATTCCATATATATGTATCTGAGGTAGGCATCTTCTTTTGCCTTTTTAAAATATTTTTTTTAACAGATTCATTGATTCATTGGCATTATTTGGTGCATAATGTAATAATTTTTTTGTAAGTTAATGCTTGTTGAGGAAACTCTGAATCAGATTGAAAACAAGAAATGAAAATGACCTGTTCTCAGAAATGCTCCTGTCAAGGTTCGAACCTGCACCTTCTGCTCTACAGGCTTGCAGTTTTAACGGAGCTAGCAGTTTTGATACATTTGTTACTGTTGTCAGCTGGTGAGCTGTTATCACAGAAAAGTGGAAGAAATAAAGACAGTATCCCATCCATATACACACACACACACATACACACGTGCGTGCGCGCCAAACACAAGAAGTAAAAATATATATATTTTCCAAGTTCATGAGATTTTTAACTACGTAATAAGGAGAAATAATTCCTGTCAGCACTTTAGCCAAATGCATTCACGAAAAGTGTTTCAGTTCTCTTGCTGACACAGTAGCCCAATACTTGATGCATACCAGATAAGAATGAGGAAACTCCAAATTCCTGAAACGTGACTTCCCCAACAAATGTATCAAAACTGCTAAAAAAAAGAAATGCATGTCAAACTGGAAGAAAGGCCATTCACGAGCCCTTTTCAAATGCCTCTTTGAGCACAAGAAAAGCACATAGTGTGACAGAAACACCAATGAAATGATGATTTTATTATGGGCATTATGGGATAAGGCATGATAACACACCAATAGAACTATCTGAAAATTGACAAGAACCACGGATTCTCCACACTTCAAATTCAAAAAATGAAAACAAAACTAAGAGATGACAACCAGAGGCTTCCTTTTCCAAGATTTGGTTTATTCATGAATCACGGTTCAGTAATGTTCTAAACAATGTATAATATTTACAGTCACTGTCTCTGGTAAAATAGACAACGCCGGCCAGCATAACCCTTTTTCTGTGCCAAAACTAGGTGCAGGTTGACGAGAATACAAATCAGTGTCCCAAAGTACTTTCACCCATCTGACTTTTCTCATTTTTTGAGAAATAGAAGCACATTTACACAACGGTCATACAGTAATGATAAAAAGCAAGACAGGAGGACAGAAACCAAAAAGGGGCAGTAAAGAGGGCTTCTGGTAGTACTGGCGCCATACAACTGCCCACAGGATTTGAAAGGGCTGCAAAACATACCACACAGATGGAAAAATCCTACCCCAAAATTTGTCATACTCTTTGCTAATTATATCCACATATTTGTGAGGCAAGCTGACAAAATGAGTTATTTCTTGCAATTCGCAAATGACGATATCTTTTGACAATCCACACCTGGGTCAGCTTTGTAGATTTTCAATTGACACCATTTTCTTCGAATATAACATGTCTTTTATTCTTTCATACTTAAAAATTGTACAAACACCACCTATAAATTTAGCATATCTTTTTCCATGGACTAAATTCCAAGAAGAACAGTGTAAACCTGATATAACAGGGATGGTGGGACCAGAGAAAAAGTCCTGTTATATCAGATCCCTGGTAAATCAGAAATGCAAGGGAAGCAAGTATTTGTGGACTAATCCAGCTGTATTTATTCATGGGTAGTTTTCCTTGCCACAAGTACCCACGAACAGGGGTTTTGGCCATGTGGTGCATGTGCGTGCAACATGGCTTAGGGCTAGATCGAAGTCTGCAGCACACTGTAGCCCTCTCTTGCTTGGGCTTGCTCCATCACTGTGTCACTCTTTCTCCTTACTTTTTACACATAGTTAACGAGCCTTGGTCCCTGCTATAACCGATTGGGCTCCGATGAGGCCCTGTTATTGCTGATAACTTTTAACAGGGACAAAGAGTAGGAAAAAACAGGGATTTAAAAAATCCCTGTTATTACCAGGCCTGTTATATAAGGTTTCCATTGTAACTCATTTTGTCAGCACACGTCACATTTCATTCTCTAGAGCAGGGGTCACTAAACTTTTATTAAAGTTATTCAAATAACTAAAAGAATGTCTAGCACAGGCCGGAGAATTATTGAGTTCAGTACAATACTGGTACGGGGGCTCGCGTGGCATAGAGGTTAAGGTGTTGGCCTCTCATTCAAAGGTCCCGGGTTCGAATCCGGGTAGCGACCGAAAAATTTTCTTCCCTAAATTTGTCCCCTTGCCTTTCACCTCATTTCCAGCTCTCTAGCAATGTTCTGTCGTCTGCTTTCGTCTCCTCTTTCTGCCCCAACCCCCTCTCCTCCTTTGCCCCTTTCTCTGGGCTCCTGATTCTTTCTGCAGCGTTTCTACTGCTACTCCTTCGCTTCTTCTTACTGCTGTCTTTCAGCCACACCCCAAATCTTCTGGTCGGAAAGATCTACACCTAGCTTTCTCGGACAAGGGCGAAAAATCTCGGAGGTCCCGTGAGCAAGTGAGCATATCAATGATCCCTTGGTGGTCTAAAATCGATAAGAGTAGGCTTCGGCCGCCACTCGGGCAGAATTCAAAATTTCCTACCAACCGAAAAAGTTTAATGTGTCCCGCATGCTCATATGACCTTATGCAGTTGCGAGCGCCGTAAAACACTTTACAAAAGCAAAAAAAATACTGGTACACTCATGTGTTAAAAGTAAGATTTGTTACAGTAAGTGGAAGTTATGAAGTCTACAGATGAACTTTTATTTGCATGATGTGACCAAGTCCAGTGCACGCTACAAACATATCTTTCAGGTTTGTTCTTTTCACCCATGATGGCAAGCCAGATGGACTGACCCCAAGGGCTGCAGTTTGGTGACTTCTGCTCTAGAGCCATGAATAAGGCATCATCATAAGGAAGATTACAAAGGCCTGATTGTTACCTTTGCCAGTCATATATATGTATATATATATACAGAAACTTTCTTAATGTTTCAACAAACCAAAACATTCAGCAATACTATATCCTAAAAACGAGTTTCAGGAAAAATTCTTATTCCTAGTATTGAACAGTACAAAAAACACCTGCACAGAACAGACACTATTGTCTGCAAAAATGTAACAGAGCCTACCGCAGTACTCTCCTCTCATAGCAGCAATGTTGTATCTGCTACTGTTACAGCTATACTCAGGTTCTAGTAATCTCTCTCTCTCTCTCTCACATACACACACACAAACACACGCATGGATGCACGTATGCACATACACATTCTAAGCTGACTGCTGCAGCATAATGCAACACTAAGCAGATCTGTAACAGAGAAGTTCAAGGTTCAAATCAGGTTTGGACTATTTGTGTGTCGTCGTAATAAAATCAGGCGCTCGTCAAAATAATGAAATCAAAGAAATCGGCATTTTTTGGGGCTGATGGGCAATTTTTTTCTAATTTTCTTTTTTTTGGATCAACATCCTTTAAGTCCCTAACACATTTTTGTGAGGATTTTACTGAAAAACATTGACTAAAGGCATAAAAAATGTAAATTTTCAGTTTTCAAGTACTCTCAGGCTATGGAAGTTTCCAAACTTTAGCGACCATTTTCTTGCTAATTTTACCTCTGAAACCAGGTGACCCTGACCTCCTTCAATCGAAAATATTTTTACTTCTATTCAACACAGATAGATATTTTTTTTCACCAAAAGGAAGGCAAATCATAAGGCTTTATGATGATACCGATATCCCCATATGCCCAAAAATAGACGAGCGCCTGATTCCAAGTCATGACACATTTCTTTTGTCATCCTCTCTCCTAAAGTCTTTCTCTTGTCATAATATTTCCCTCTCCTGAGTCCTTTCAAAGGACAAGGTACTCCGCCCTCAAATTTTAAAATGGCTTTCATTGTGTCTTATAATAAGCCAATCACCAGTATACAAAACATCGACAAAGAGTGCTAGGCCAGAGTAGTCACCATTAGTTCTCTCTTAGTCTTATACAGGCTGATGAACCTGTAACAGAAAAATCACTTGAATAACAAAGAAGAGGTCCTAATCTTGTTTTTCCCCCCCCTTGTTTCCAGTGAAATATTCAGATATTGCATAAAAAACAAAAATAAAAAATGAATCAGCTATATCATAGTATGATATAAATAGCACTCTAAATTTCCCTCTGGGATAATAAAATATTATCTTATCTTATCTAAAAATACCCTCACAATGTGCTGCATGTTACCTCATATTCAAACCTGACAAAAGAAAAGAAATACTGCTGACAATGAGAAGTGTACAAATCAAGCTCAGTAAAGCACAAAGAGACATTAAAATTATCATAAAAGCACGACCACATACGAAAATATGACCAAGATGAGGACATCTAGAAATAATAATGAAAAAAAAAAAAAAATGAAATCATTATGAGCAAAATATCCTGTTTGTAATACGATGAGTAGAAGACATTTTCTCTGCTGCACTGTATGAGCCACTGGACAAAACTGTCTTTGTCCACCAGATGGAGAAAGAAGCAGACCCTATGATGCCGCAGGCACCACCAACAGAGCCTTCAGGTCCTCAAACGTCTGAAATGTCAACAACACAGTATATTGGTCAACCTCACGGCTTACAGTATGAGATTTTTTTCATGAAAAGACAACACTATATACTATTTTGAAAATTTCCCCAAAAATGGTATATAAGTGGAAGAACAAATATATATATATATGTGAGGCATCATGGTGAAATGAGGCCCTAGTTAAAATAATGAAATACAAGAAACAGGCATTTTTCTTCCCGTTCTGCAATTTTTAAAAGAATTTTTTGTTTTTGGCTCAACACCTTTTACGTCCATTTAAAAAACACTTTGCTTTGTGGATTTTCTTGAAAAAGTTGATTAAAGGTACAGAAAAAGTAAATTTGCAGGTTCCAATGACTCTAACTAGAGCTTTGGAAGTCACCAAAATTTGGTGGCCACTTTCTCTCAAATTTTAGCTCTGAAATAAGGCGATCCCCACCCCCCTTAATTACAAATCTCAACTTCTATTCAAGATAGATACATTGGTATTTTTTCCATCGAAAGATAAACAAAAGTAGTCATGACACATAAAGAAGATAAAAAACTAGGTCACAAATACACAACGACAAATCAAGCCGAAAGGACAAATCAAACTGAAGGACATAGCTCACTTGATACCTGCATTAGTAGCTAACCACTTAACACTTTTGGTTAAAATAACTCACAAAACCTGGGCCACTTTGGCTCAAAATCCCAGCATCCTCAGTGAAGAGAACATATTTAAGCAATGGTGTATCAATAAAATCTGGATTTTGTGGACAACTTGCCGCTTCTGTCGCACACCCAGGAACAGATGCAAGCAAAGACTACAGTATTAAACACCCTATCAGAGTCTGTTGGACTTAGGATCCACCCCGAAAAGTCAAAGGTCCTTAGGACAGATGCACAATGAAAGGAGCAGGTCACAATAGAAGGAAATGCACTAGAAGACGTTGAATCCTTCTGCTATCTTGGGAGTATAATTGACAGAGAGGGAGAAACAGGTACAGCTTTTTCATATCTTTGAACTGAATTTGGAAGACCAGAGATATCTCATTTCGAACAAAGCTGAGGATTTTCAATTCAAATGTAAAATCAGTCCTGTGGTATGGATGTGAGACATGGAACGCATGACAGACTTGCATAAAGAGGATTCAGGTTTTCTGGAACAAGTGTCTAAGAAAGTAACTGAGGATCAGATGAACAGACAGGTTCACCAACAAGGAAGGGTTAAGGAAAACAAGACAGAATCCCAGTCAGAGATGAGGTGGGAAGAAGGCGGTGGTGATGGATTGGATACACTCTCAGGAAGTCAGACAGCTTCATAACAAAGAAAGCGTTGGATTGGAATCCACAGGATAAAAGATCAGGGGGAAGACCGCGTGGAACCTGGAGAAGAATTACAGAAATTGAGGTACATAAAAGTGGGAAGACATGGAATAACATCAAGAGGCTAGCCCAGGATAGAGAAAAGTGGAAAGTGTTTGTGCATGGCCTATACCCTGGTGCAGGGTGAGAAAGGCAATGATGATGATGTATGAGTAAAAGAAAGCACATCTCCCTCTCACTGCTTATTCTAAAAGATCTCACGAGATCTGTTCTTTACATGACCCCTTCAGACATTTTCCTTTTAGTCTGCAATGCTTTCAATATATTTCGGGTAGATCTAAACCATATTTCTGTTCTCCTGAAAAGAACAGTTGGAACTTGTTCAAGACGACCATGCATTGTCGAGGAGAACAGTGGTCATCTTAAGACACATGGTCCTCCTCGGCAGGGCCATTATAGTGTAGGAAAAAAAAGCATTGGGGCAAGTGGGAAGTGGTTGTTTGTACAGGTCTTGGGCAGGTGGTCTTTAAAGCAGGTATGACTGCTCTGTGACCATGTGATGGATGTAAAATGCTCAGAGCTTATACTCGTATGGGATAGAGCGCTATATAAATGCAATCCACTATTATTTATTATTATTATTACTTTTATTAATATTACTATTATTATCATTGCTACATAAAAACACGTCACAAGTCTGGACAAAATAATGAGCAGCTCACCTGCAGAATCCACACTTGATTGTCCACACACTTCGCCAGGATCTGCTCTTCACCTAAGTCAGCATTGAGGCCCTTTTCTAGCTTCACCTGATCAGAAATACATAAAAATTGTATGAGTTCAGTTTGAATTAAAAAGAAGTCCGACAACAAACAACAATCACTTAGAGTTCCAGAGCGGGAATCAACAGTCGAACCACTGATAGGTACATAGTCTCAATCATATCTGCTCAGCTAAATACAAATTCCTTAATCTCAGTTAACTTTATAGTGTAGAACAAGGGACTGAACCCACACCACACCATAGTCACAGGTCACTGAACTTTGGCCCATCAGGCCTGCCTCCTTGCTACCATGAGGTAAAAAAAACTAATAACTTGGAAGATGTGTTCTGTAACATGCTCAAGACTTGGTTACCTTGAATCTCTGAGTGAAAATAAAACAAGCTTTTATAGACTTAATAACTTTTAGGTAATGTATCATACTCTTGCGTGGATTTAATGTGACCAATCTCTTATCTCACACATCAGCATATTGCATTGGAAAAAAAAAAGGTATCCTGCCTGGTCTTGGCATGCTGTAAATTATCCAGCCCACTTTCAAATAAGTTTTAGTGACCCCTGTCACAGACGAAACAACAGACACAAAAACAGACAGGACCCATCAGTTGCAACAAAGGAAGTTTTTTCAACTTGTGTGGGCTATAATATCCTTTATCATTCTGTTCATCTGATCCTTTTTCTATCATAGTTATTGCTGTCAGTCATAATCTACACAAAACTGATAGCCTTGGGAGGCTTAAGCTCTTCGCTGCCGCGCCTACTGTAAAATTTACGGGCTTGAACCGTGTAGCGCTGTGCCTATGACCTGTAGAATTTATGGGACTGTGACAGAGGTTGTTTTATATCAATTATAAGGGAAGTTACAGCTAAAATCTGGTAATTCTTATTGTTTATACAATCGAACCTGTGTAAGACGGCCACCCATTGTCAAGGAGAAAAATGGCCGGCCGTCTTAGGCAGGACTGATCAAGAAGAAGAAAACAAACCATTCCTTTTTGAGAAAACAAACCCTCCCTTTCTGAGGTCCCAACCGAAGGTAGTTGCATTGTTGTTGTTGTTTTCGCTGGGTTTTCTTTTCTTTTGTTGCTGCTTTTGTGCATGGGTGACAATAAAACGAAATGTGTCAAACAAGGAGGACCAAGTGCTATGGTAAAGCAAACACACATACTACATGTACCACTCGGAGAACAAGCAACGCTTCTGTCTCAAGTTCATGCTGACGTCCATTGCTACTTTGTTACAGACTGGGTAAACAGTGACCACTCATCTCACTTGCGATAATTTGTGTATGGATTCTGGGCGGGGTTTATGGGTTATGAGGGATCACACGTTTCCCTCCCCAGCAGCTGAAAATTAATTTTGTTACCTATTGGTCAACAGTGGGAGGGGCCTACGCAACATGATCAGTTGGAGGGACTACCTAACAACGACAGGTTTTTAAATTATGACGGCTCGTCCACAATGTCAGGGGCCAATGCTTGATTTATGACAAAGTGTAATGGAGTCACTAAGATGGCCGTCTAAGACAGGTGTTATTGCTTTGTGTGATAGGGGTTGTGTGTTGAAATATGGTGGCCGCGGCCGCGTTGGACAGGTGCCCGTTTTACACAGTTAAATTATATAGAAAAAACGCAAGGGGGAAATGGAAAGTGTCCGTTTGTACAGGTGGCCGTCTTATAGAGGTGGCCGTCAGGGCAGATTCGACTGTATTTACCTCCATTCCCCCCCCCCCCAATTTGAAAGCGTCAGATTCAGATTTTAGCTCAAAGAGAAGATTAGATCTAGATGTACACATCTACCGGACAAAAATGATTTACTGGCAGTAAACACAGATGGGCGTACATGTATACATAATATTATATATATGTGAATTGTACCAGCGTAGAATAAGGTAGGAAAAGCCTCTTGTCACTTCTTTACCTGCACACACTCACACAACATGTATCCCCCTTTTTTTGTATCAGTTTATCATTACTTGAATGTGTGTTGTTTATGTTGTTTGGAGGTGTCGTTTTTGGCACCCCGTTACTAACTCCAACTTTTCTCCATCTATCTCTCAATGAAATCTCCCAAAAATCATATAAATAAAAACGCGGTTCAATGTAGAATGTACGTGCAAAAATTCATGAGGGAAAAATTAATAAATAAAGAAGCTATGTGAGGCAGAGTGGGATCACTCCTAAGCAGCCTTGATTCATGGGATTTCCCCTGGCACAGGGGCCTATTTACCTTCGGCATTGAAGGGAATAAATTTCATTCAACTTTTTAAAAAATCCTTTCCTTTTCACAGGACGATGGAATGGAAATGCATTGGAGTAAATAGCAGTTCTATTTTCTTACAACCAGAAATCACAAAATACTAGCCTATGGTTCCATCCTGTTCTAGAGATAACAAGTCTAAAAAATCTGTTAAGACCAGTGGGCCACAATGGGCGAATCAGTGGTTATTTGTACTGGCTGATCCAGCAGTTAAATAATGAACAATACAGGAGCACCAAGTTTATAGTTTGCCTTAAGCATCAATAAGTTCTCTCCTTTACCCAACCCACACTCAATAAAACTATAAGGAAAGACATATTTTTCAAGCAAAATAGTCTGAGCCCTTTTGACAGGGAACCAAGTATTCTGCCTTCAAGCGACATGCATTATTTCTTAAAATGTTTGGTAGGTCATAACCGCATAAAATAACAATAAGAAGAGTGCGTACCAAATCCTGACAGCGCCTCAAAAGGTGGTATTTAAAGTGTATAAGGCCGTGATAGGAAGCCAGGTACCTCTCCATGGTGCTGCCGATGATGATTTCCTGTCACAGAAAAATCAAGAAGAAATATGTAAAAAGATGAGCCATTCCTGAAAATAGTGGCGACTTCAAGAAAAATAATTCAGTTCCTAGAAACATTAAAGGTTCCAGCATGATTTATCAACCTTTTCGGAGTAAATAAAGTAAAAATTGTTCACAACAAGACCTTGTATTCAGAACCTATGGCTGAAATCGCTTAATAATTAACTATGCCCGTTCAAAAACCTCATCCAATGGCGAGGCCTCACATCCATAGTTAACCCTGCCTTATATCAATTAAAAACTAGTCTGGTAAGAAAAAAACAAAACAATGCCTCTGCATCGTACAAAAACAATGACAGTATGCAACATTTTTAATTTCTTGAACATGTCAGTAATTTGTTTTGACCGCATCATCCAGTAGAATCATTCTTTTGTTTAAAACCCCACCCCAAAAAACAAGGTACACACTATTCGCACCAGTAAAACAAATCATTAATGCAAATCAGAAAGTAGACCTGCATGTGAGCCTCAACCAGATTGTCTGAAAATTTTGCGCAATCCCCCCCCCCCCCCAAAAAAAAAGCCTTTGTGGGTGTCATAAGGAAGGACATCCGAGTAACGAGCGACCACCCCAACAAACCAAACACAATAAAGAAGAGACCTAACCCTAACCCTACCCCAAAAAAGAACCTGCAACGGGCCTCCTGTAAAAAAGACAAAACAAGTCCTAAATGAAAAAAAAATCTTTTCAATAAAAAACCACACTCTAAAACAAACAAGGAACATATAGAATCTAGATCTAGATTCTAGATCTATATGGCTTACATCTACATTGCTATAGGGTTTGATACAATAACACAATAGAATTGGAATATGAATCCTCCATATAGATCTAGTAATCTAAATAAATCTAGATCTAGATCTAGATCTTGTAGGACAAGTGAATAGGAATAGGCCTTGAACTAGAAATCCGCATCCGATTCCGAACAGAGGGACTCAGCTGAGTCTAGATTCTAGATCTAGATCTAGATCTATATCTAGATCTAGATCTAAATAAATAAATAATTCACGCACCTGATGAAATGCTTATTTTTACCAATATTAATATTACAGCACAACCTATGATAGGGTTTGACACAATAGAAGTGGAATTTGAATCCTCCATTGAGGTCTATAATGATCTATATAAATTTAGATCTAGATCTAGATTCTATTAGAGAGAACAAGAGAGTCGGACTTGAATGAATCCACACGATCTGAACAATTGAATTAGTCAACAAACGAAATTCAAAAATGCACGAAACTGAAAGTAGATAATTTAAGTTGTCGTCCTTTTTCGTATTCGCATTTCTACTTAGGTTCCGACAATTATGTCGGAAACGCCGACGTCGGCAGTGCGCGCGTCGGCGGTCGGCACGAAAACGAAAGTGCTGACGAAGCCGACGGGAGAAAAAGGGGTCGCTGGCAGTCTGCCAGGCCTGGCACTACGCACATTGACTGATACAGGTGGGCCTAGTGATAGCATTGGCCGGTTCGCGGGTCGGGTCGCGATTGTCGGATTTCAGACGATTGTCGGCAAACATGCAGGTCTAAGAAAGGTGACTACGACTCTTAGCAATGAAAGTCTTTATTCCAACTGCTGCAATTTTCAAGGAATAAATCTCTCAAACCAAACAGAGTACCTGAGCAACTTCTACCCCTCTAGACTTGTCCTCCTCCATAAGGAATGGGTCGTAGCCGTAGCCAAACATCAGCACCGAGCGGACGCCTTTCTCCGTCACCTTGTCCACCGTGGCCTGGTCAGTCTGGGACCAGTTCTGACGTTTAATGCCCTTCATGTTGGGGCAGTTTTTCACTCTAGTCTGGGAACAAAAAAACAGTGCCAAAACAAAGATCATGAAGAAGGGCTCTGTCTTTTTCTAGTCAGTTAAACTTGCACAAACGGCCACCCGTTCAAGACATTCTCTAGTACAAATGAGAGAGGCAACTTTGCAAATATTTAAGTTGACTAGAGAGAAAACATTTCCAGCTAATAAGTTGAGCACAGAAATAAACAACTATTGGTGCTCACCATAAACTCCTCTTTCATCTTGACCAGACTTTCGATTCGCCGCACTGCTTGGGTGACCAGATTGTCCAGCCTAGCGATGGCATCCAAATAAGTGGAATCTGGAACATAATAATAATAGATAGCATTTGTATAGCACAAATCCCCGCTCAACAGCAAGCTCCAGAGATGCCAACCATAGAAAACCGAAATGAGTATTGCGAAATATGAAAATGTGTATTTTCAGGGGGAAATGTGTATTCCCCACGACCGACCAACCAGTAATAGTAAAATGTTCAGGGTGTCCAGCAATATTTCCTTAAAAAAAATTACTAGCTCACCAGCTCGAAAAAAGGAGCACACACGCGTACAATATACATGTATCCAGTCAACAACATGCCAGTGTTCAATGTCGTACTGGGGTCTTGTTTGACTTTAGAATTTCAGTCTATTATATAATATTTTCCTCTCATTATTATATAAAAAATAAATCCTGCTTTGAGAGTTCGGAAGGGCCTAGAACAAGAATTTCGACTATCAAGAACCAGTCTGGGTGTCATGATTTATATTATGAACTGACAGACTCAAATTATTGCTCAAACTCAGAGAAAAGCAATAACTTGAATGGCTCAATTAGACCCATGCACCGTGAGAGTTGTAACAATTGTGGTAGGGCAAGATTCAGTGACACTGAAAATCTGCCAGTCTTGAACAGAAAGCTACAACATACACTGTAGGTATAATTTACTATCACCCACCCAAGTAGGTATAATTTACTATCACCCATCCAATGAAACGCGAACACTTTATTCAATAACACAGACTTGCAAAGTATGAGGGGTCCCGATTCCGCACACGGCCTGCACCAACGCACGCTTTGCACAAAACTAATCAAAATTCTGTTGTCCTCTGGTGTTGCCTTAATCCCCCCCCCCCCCAACCCCGATAGTATCTTAAACCCCCAAAAAATCAATAATCTCCTCCTCTATGCCGCAGTCATATACTTCGCAACGTTGTTACTCCCACCAAAGACGGTCTTTGCTCACCCGATGCCATTATATATGATGCGAACGCGCGCAGGTTCAGTGACCGGTCACGATGGCGAGCCAGACAATCTAAAAATTGGACGACGCTTGTATTTTTTTTCTTTTTCCCACAAGTGACAGCACAGCGACGAGTCAGAGTATTTCTTACATTTCATTTGCACGGCGACATTGCGTTTATACTGCACAACCTGCATGCCACAAATGATGCGTTATCAGACAACTGCTGGCAAACTTCTCGGCGGTAACGAAAGCGAAAGTAGATCTTGATTTTCCCGATCGAGCCTCGGTGTCACATACGCTTCCGCCTGCCGCCATAGCTGCCTATTCGCGTGAAAGTGAAATGTACTCTCCGGACAGGGAAAAGCTGAACGAAACGATCGCGACCGGCAAAAATTAACTTACTGACCACATCGGACTTGGTTTTCAAATACTCCAGTTCTGCGATACTGATACTATTTTGACGAAAGATGGGACTTGAGATAATTAGGTTTACTCGCCCAAGATGAATCTTGTATTTTTCGCATTCCAGGATGCGTATTTTTTCATGAAAAGTAGTATACTAAAATACGTAAAATCGTACTGGTTGGCATCTCTGAAGCTCTATGCATTTCACAATCTATACTATTACCCCAGCAGACCTGAGAGCAGTCTGAAACAAACTCAACTTCCTGGGAAGCATACAGTGCAAGCAGCCATTTATAGGCGCTAAAACACTAACATACTGACAAGATCTTTCGTTGTCTATGGCCGGGTACCCATTTCCACCTGGGAGAAGTGAGGAAAATTCGTGTAAAGTGCCTTTCCCAAGGACACAACGTCGGGCCCGAGGCTCGAACCTCCGACCCCGCAACCTTACGATTACGAGTCCGGTAGCCTAACCACTAGGCAACCGACGCCACATAGAAACAAAAGTCATATATATCATCATCATCAAACGCACATCATCCAGCCACGATAGTCGCAAACTTCAATACTCCAAAGTACCCCATGCTTACACTTTAACAAGTAAAGAGAGTTTAACAGCACTTGCAACATAATTAGGTCACATAAGTGCCAAAGATTAGAGGTGTTACAAAAGAGTAACAAACACAAAAAAAAGGGGAAAAAAAGGAGAGATAAGGATGAGAGATGTTTGACAGGAAGAAAAGGAGCAAACCACACCAAAGCAACTGCAAATCACCCACAAAGGAACAGTTGACAAGGAAAGGGGTCCAAAAAGGACACCAAAAAAAAAGAAGTTAACTATGACCTACCACCATGGTCACGAATGTTGGTCAGAAACTTGGAGTCTAAAGCCTGCTGGAACATGGCCTTCACAAATAACTGGTACGAATCAAGAAGTTCCTCTCCAGCAAACTTGCTTTGCAGACTGAGGAGACAGGATCATAAAATGTATAGCACAGCACACCAATTTTAATAATTCATAGCAGCAATAAAGATTTCTATAGCTGCGTCTTCTGAGAATTAAGCACAAACTCTCTTACAGATTAGTGGTACTGCACAGTAAAGGCATGGACAAGGTCTACAAAAATAGACTCACAAAGGAAAAGAAGGAAAAAGGTAACAACACAAAATGTCGAGCCTTTCTTTCCCCATTAAGTTTATTGATTACATCACCCATATTAAAATTAAAACTACCAAAAACATCAAACATGCACACTACATGTTTCTGTGAATTAACATGGCTGCTATATATAACAAAAAACATCATAACTCATAACATAAGCATTTATACTTTACATCCTATTGCAATGTACTTCCTGTAAGGCAAATTTGGAGGCAGGGAAGGAAAGATGATGATAGTAAACAGTGTAAAAGAGGATAAAAATCTCAACCTCACTAACAACAACCTCCATCCCCAAAAAAACAACTAGTAATAGCAGTAACATTCTAAAAGTACTTTGAAAATAAAAAACGCCACAATAATGACAACAATAACACATACTAAGAACAACAACAGTATAATAAATGGATCTATGCTTGAAAAATAATCACAACAATATAACAAAAATACCTGCAAACCAGGATAGCAGCATACTAAATATAACTGCAGAATATTGACAAAAAACACTCAAAAATACATACAGCGTGAAGAACTGAGATCTGGATCATGAAGTAGCTGTTCAAATGGGGGGTAAGAAGAGGAAAGGTGACAGACAGACAAACACAACAAAAAAAATCTGATTTTGGCTGCATAAGCAGAACTATTAACGAGACCATACCTGTACAATATCAGACATATTTTGTCAGGAATCAAGTTCGACATTAGCGACAACTGAAAAGAAGTACAAAAAGCAGACTACACCAGAGCACCCAATAATCCTCCTCGGGTATAAAGACTTTGTATAACTGCCATTGAAACAGTAGTTCCAGTAAGGTCAGATAAGATTACACTTTATTGATCTCCACTGAGAGAAACGTGTCGGTGCAGGTAAATCTAATTGCACATGCCAACACACACACATAGAATAGAACAGAACAGAACTGAAAGAATAGTATAGAATGAAGTGTTGGAAAGAGCTGGAATTGAAGATATCAACACAACCATAAAAAGGAGAAGATGGAGATATCAAGGACATGTCCTAAAAATGCTGAAAACAAGATTGCCCTATCAGACATGGCATTGGAAACCAACTGGAAAAAGAAAACGAGGAAGACCAACAGGAAGCTATAGACGGACAAAAAGGGGTGAGGCAATCACTCAGGGCCTGGATTAGCCGAAATTGGAAGACGTGGCCAGGGACAAGCAAGCATGGCGTTGACTGCTCTCCGCCTTATGTACCTGAAGGTATAGGGAGAGAGTAAGTAAGAATAGAATAGAATAATTTTCAGTATGGTGTTCCTAGTAGCAAAAACTACAGAGAGCCAAAAGCCACACTGCGCCAGGAACAGAATTGGACCGCAGCAAGACTGAAAAGAATAGACAGAAGAAGACTACAGTGGACTTCACAACCCACAACAAAAATGAGAAAACAGGAATGTGCACAAAGTTAAACTCCTCATGTCTCACTTTTCTAAAGATGGCGGAGTAGGTTGGTAGTCTTTCTTCACCTTCACGGTGATCTCTCCATCAGCACTGGAGAGCTGCTGTACTTGAATTCTGTCGTACAAGTCCGACATTGATTGCGCCCATGAGGAGTACTGTGAGAGGAAGTAAGGGGTCAGGGGTCAGAAGGAGGTGCGGGGGGAGAGAAAGAGATTTGGTTCTGTCAAAACTATATATTTCAACTGTATTGGATGGACATAAAACTGATCATTCCAAAGACATAATAATAATAATAGGCCTAACAATAATAATAATAGATCTAATAATAATAATTAATAACTGCATTTATACAGCACATACTAATGCTCCGCAGCCTGCTGTGTGCTTTACAACCATAACATACATCTGTAACTGAAAAAAAAGGGGGACGAGGGGCTACGCCTTCCATCAATCTACAGATAAGGAGCTGGCCTTCTGTATCAAATTGTCATGATAGTTTGATTCCTGATTCATATAAGGGTATGGTGGGTGAACTACTGCACTCTTTCCTCGTGTTTTTCACAGCCTTGATCCTACGGCAGGAAAAACCAGATATATCGGGTTTTTAAAATAAAGACACCACCATGGAAAGCCGTGCGGACAAAAACTGAAATAATCCCAACCCAATACTTAGGACTTCCCCCCCCCCCCCTGGCAGTATACTCTTTAAAAAAACAACAACAATATATATTATATATTCCACAAATGAACTTTTATTATATCTTAACAAATGAGAAGGCAAACTAGAATGAGACAAATGAGATCTAGTAAAAGTAGGGCAACAAGAACACACTGAAAGGTAAACAAACAAATTTGGTATAAAAAAAAATAAGAATCATAAACCACAAGACGAAAAAAATCTGCTGCTGCATTCCCTTTTTCCGGAATTCAAGAAATTCACCTCAAAGGGGCTAGGGTAAAGTACAATACACTCACAGCATACTGCGACTTGTGCAGAACTTGGCCATCCAAAACAACCATCTCAAATTTACGAAGCATGTTTGGACCCTCCATGCGCCAGATTGGGTAGTTCTCCAAATGTCTCAGGTCAGCTTTCTCTATCATGAACTGACCAGTCTGTGGACAGAAATGAAACATCATCAATAATCTTTAGAACAGTTGACTTGGTTTTAGATTACTCAGGATTACTGACATAACAAATTCAAGAGTATGTCTGGAAGATATTTTTCATTTGATTTTCACGAATCGTTTTAAGTTTTACATTGTAGAGACAGTTGAGTAACCTAGTGGTCTGGCTACCAGACCTGTAATCATGAGATTGCAGGTTTGGGGTTCTGGGCTCTGCTTGGTCTGACATGGCGTTCTAGGGAAAGGCACTTAACATGAAATTTCCCACTTGGCTCTGTCCTATCAGCAATGGACATTTAATTCAGGGGAACCGTCCATATCAGTGTTACACAGGGCATTAAGCTTATACAATTTTTGTGTTTTACCCTTGCTGAAGACAGAACTGGACAGAACTTAGTTGAAACTTATATATCACTGATCCTCACAACAATGGTGCCAGTTTCACATACAGAAGAGAAATACAAATAAGTATATTATATCAACCCTCAGCGGGACAGCTTAGGCCAACATTCTGATCCACAGTTGTTGTTATCTACCCAGATCTGATACACAGACATGGTGCACCCTGGAGAGCTGCTAAATCTGCAATTTGGCAAAACACCACAGATTTGTGATATCAAAACAAGCGCACAGGACAGAATAAACAATTTTTTCTTTCAGGACGACGCCTCCTCCCCTCCTCCACCATAAAATGACAGTTTAAAAATAAAACTGAACAGAATGGGTTTTTTTAATGAGCGTGAGGTCTGAGAACATTACAGGTCTCTTACCCGGATTGGCCCACTGAGGTCATTGACAGAGGCATCGTTGGTTGCTGACATCTCCATTTCATCATCATCCATCCCGTCCTCTTTGTTCTCCAGCGACGCTCTCTTAGCCCCTCGTCCTCTCCCTCTGCCTCGACCCCTCCCTCGCCCTGAGGACTGACGAGGTTTCTTTTTCTGCTTGAACCACTGCTCTTCCTCAGAGTCCTCAGTGGGGTTAGCAGTATCGTCGTCGTCATCATCATCATTATCTTCTCCAGAATCGTTCTCATCGTCATCTTCATCCTCCGACACTTTTGCTTTAGCAGCAGAACCCCGGCCCCTTCCTCGACCCCTTCCTCTTCCTGTCCCCCTTCCTGGAGTCCCTCTTCCCCTTCCTCTGCCTCGGCCTCGCTTCGGGGGAGACACAGTTCCTACATCTGAAGCAATGTTCTTCAACCTGAGATACAAACAGTTTGAGGGGAAAAATTATTTGAGTGTCAATGTGACATTCTTAGCAGCAAAATCTACAGAAAGCCAAAAGCTACACTTCCCCAGGAAAAGAATAGGACCACAGCAAGACTGAAAAAGAAAGAATGGACAGAAGAAGACAACAGCGGAATTCACAACCCACAATAATGAGTGTGTATAACATTTAATACAGAACCATATTTGCACATATATGTACAAAGGTGTTAACAAGGAGAGCTTACTCAAGTGTCACCAGCCTTAATGCTGGCTGTGCTTTTTCCTATTTGTTGGTGTCAATTTCAACCCTATTCGAAAAAGAATACACCAGTTAGAAGGCAGTGCATGTCACCCTCTTACAGAACACAGATGGGGGAGGAAATTTTCGAGGAAGGATAGGAAAATGCAGCACAGAGTTAATTTTCCAAAATATGGGTGGGAGGAGGAATATTTCTTAATCTGAAGCTAATTGTTATCATTCACACCAATTAGAGGACAAAGCTCTCTTATAAAATCCGCAATGGACAAGCAGCCTGTCCAGAAGGTGATTACACATCATCTGTTTCATTTAATCATTTGAAAAGTTGACTATACGAGCTCAGGTTCTATCAGTCTCATAAGCCCAGAAGGAATCTAATCTGTCTATTATTTTCTTATCTAAAAAGATTTTATTTTTTAATTCAGAAAGTCAGTAACTCTTAAAAAGAAAAACTCAAAATTAAATATAAGAAAAATAAAAGAATCTTACACTATTCTTGGGGTTCTTGTTGAGTCTACCAAGTCGCTTGTGACATCTTTCTTTTTGGCCCTGAAATTTGAGAAAGAAATTTGTGCTCAATACCCGGTCCCCTTTAAATCTGTGCATAATACTTAAGACCAGCATTGCACACTCAGTGCAGCGAATTATCATGATTTTTAAAACCGTCATCACGATGCACAATACGGCTATGATATCAGACGACAGTTCACACACTGCCTATAGCTTTGATTTGGTGCACTGGTTGTTATTTTTTTCGGGGGGGGGGGTTAGTTAGTGGTTTACGGCATTCACAACTGCATAAGGTCATGTGAGCACGCGGGACACACCAAACATTTTCAGTTGGTGGGAAATTTTAATTTTTTCCGGGAGGCGGCTGAAGCCTACTCTTATCGATTTTAGGACCACCAAGACATCTTAAACGTGCCCAACTTGCACATGGGACCTCCGAGATTTTTCACCCTTGTCCGAGAAGGTTAGGAGTAGATCTTACCTACCATAAGATCAGGGGTGTGGCTGAAAGACAGCAGTAAGATTAAGCCAAGGAGAAGCAGTAGAAAGGCTGCAGAAAGAGTCAGGAGCCCAGAGGAGGGGGCAAAGGAGGTAAAGGGGTGGGGCAGAAAGTGGAGATTAAAGTAGATGACAGAACATTGTTAGAGAGCAAGAAAGGAAGAGAAAGGAGAACATTTTAGAGAAGACAATTTTCTGTCACTCTCCGGGTTCAAACCCTGGACCTATTGAATTGGAGGAAAACACCTAAACCTCAAGACCACAAGATAAAAATCATAACCGCTTGTTTAGCACACAATACTGAAACGGTGTTGTTGGAAACGTCTTTAACTTAGATATTATACTAAAGCATACAAAATCTTCTTTAACATCACCCCTGCATTTTACCTCTAGCTCTTTTTGATGAATTTTTAAAATCAACTCTGCCCCCCCCCTCCCCCCCAAAAAAAGAAAACTGTTTAAAGGACTCAAATCTTAGAAATTCACTTAACAGAATATAAGATAATAAGGGGATATTGAAGCAGACATAAACACTGAAGCATGGATAAAGATACTCATCAGTAGAGAGATTCAAGGTGTATTATGGCACTACCACCAGCATGGAAACAGCACTTCCTGCTTGTTCAACAGAATTGATATCATCAGTACTTCTCAAATAAGTTATAAAATTTAGGAAAATAACTAGCTTACTTTGCTCCTCTTCCTCTTACTCCAGGCGGCCTTCCTCTTTTTCTAGGAGGGGGCTGATGAATATTTTCGTCACTCTGGGGAAAACCAACAAGAATCAAGAATCATTCTCTTCTTCTCTTTGCATTCATCCAGACAGATCCTGCCCCCAATAGATCTCAGGGGAAGTTGACTCCTGGTTCTCCAACTTGCAGTGCAACTGACTGCACTTATAAGTATCATTCATATATGACAACAATTTAATTGATAACCTGACCAACGGACCAAAAAGCAAAATGAGGCCAACATCTAGACCACTTGCAGTCAATAACATTTAACGACGACCAATTAATCATATAAACTCAAATAATACCAGATCTTCGTAAGAAGGAAATAAGGATATATTTAAAGTCATTTAAATTGCTTTACTCTTAGAAATTAAGAAAAATGACTTCAATTGTCTATAGCTCGTTAACTAACAATAAAGTTTTAAAATTTAGTCCTATCATAGTTATGTAACAATTAATGTGTACACTACCTCATCAGTGTCAGACAACTCTGCCAAACTGGTCATTTTCACTTTCCTGGTGCGTCTTTTCCCACCGTCTTCCTCTGGTAACAAAAAAAAATAATGAGGCACCACCATCAACAGAAAAAAAAGGAAGCAAAGATTCTAGGGAAACAATTTTTACTACTATCCACCTGACAGTAGTTGTCTTGAACTACAGTGAACATTTCACTAAACGGACAAGGACAATAGTAAGAACAACAAAGATTTACACAACTTATAACAACCAATATGTGCAAGCTATTCACCCATTCGATACGTTCCCAAGACGCACAGGATAAACAAGTTATAGAAGACTCCCTACACAATGCACTGGGTTGATCTAGAAATAGATAAAGACTGAGACAATCTTTGACTTTAAGCAAATATATATCAAATAGATAAGCGCTACTGTACTACCTGACTTGACTGGAGTGTCTGTATTAAGCTCATCCCTTGTTTCCTCAAAGTTTGGCCCGTCTTCTGTCTTGACTTCTATTTTCACCTCAGCGTCTCCCTTTGCATTATCAGATGTTGTCTCAGACATCTCTGTACTCTGAGATAAAAAAACAACAAAACACTAATTAAAAGAATCAAATTATATCATTGGAGACATCAATCAAACCAATTATATAACACATATAACCTGATGAAATTGGACACTTTTTAGAAACTACAGTCCAGTCAAGAGAAAATATTGCCTCTCTTGAACCTGGAAGGAATTACATTATAATAAATCCTTTTTGCATACACATAATGAGCACCATTATCTGATTGTCACGTTGTATCTGGTGATGACGAGGAGCTGTTTGACCACCTCTAATAAGGGTGAATTTCACTCCCTCCCTCTGAATGTACAGCACTTTCCCCAGTCTTAAACAGTTGCTCCAGGTGAGCATTTAACAGCTGGAAATTTGTTTTAAAGTTATATTTCATTATAATATGCAGAATTTACCTGTTTCTAAAGTCCAGACATTTATGAAACTTTTCAACAATGAGGACGATGAAGATCATGATGACAACTGTAGTTTGCATCCAAACTTAAAAGTAAGCAGTAACTTATTTTCCCTAACAAAAACATATTTCTGAATTTCCCAGATTGACTCAAGTCATACGAGTCACAATTGATTCATGTCAAGGTTCTTTTTAAACAATACTGAGTTTACTTTACTACTGGAAGTCCTATATCATTTCTTACTAAAGACCTTTTTTGTCACGTAATATTACTTTTAAAATATTGTTAAAATTTGACTTTGACTTGAGACCTAGAACCTAAGATATGAACCTTGAGAAATTCCTTGAATTCCGGTATACAGGCCCATCAGGCACAATGGTTATGTAAATCATACAGGCAAGTAGAAGTCACTGAAGGTACAAAGGAACAAGTTATAGGCCTAGAGCAGGGCTACTCAACACTACATGAATATAAAACAGGCAGTTTATTATAAACAGGCAACTTGAAACAGTTCGGGCTAGGGGGTTACATTCCTTTGAGACACAGCCCTATTTTACTTTCACTCCCGTCTCATGCTCAGGTATTGTATAGTACTTTTCTTGATCATTCTCAGTTTGATTTCACAAGTTTCCACTTTATATTATATATACATTATTTTTATACATCCATAACAAATTACTAGATTTGGAATCTTTAGGTTTTTGTTGGAACTATATAGATATAATGTAAAATATACAGCCTAATTACATGGTATTTTATGCATTTGTTTAAATATGGGCCCCCCAATCTTAATAAATCAGGGGGATTTCAGGGTGGCATATATATGCCCTCCCCATGTTTCTCTATAATTGTAATCTGAGATTTTCTTGAAAACAATTGATTTGTGACAGTTTAAATGGCCATATTGTTGCTGTTGAAAGCAATCCACTGAAGTCAAAATTTTGAGAATTTTTCAATTTTTACATCCTCACCAAAAGTTCTTCAAAGAAGCACCTTTCAACATCCTCAAAAATACAGTTTACTGCTATGGTCAAGGCACAGTGTTCTTCCTTCTAATGTCTCATGATATCCTGATGGAAGAGGCAAACAGTACTAAATGACGGCTAAATGGCTAGGCTATAGGCTAAAACAGCACCTGGACATGGATGGCTGGTGCCTCTGTAAATAAATTATTGATGGTCAAGGTCATGGCTAGGCTAGTCGTACTCAATAATGATGGCTAGACTGACAAACAGCAAAAAACACTGATTGGTAAATACATTTTTAGTTTGCAATACACTTAAAGTATTTGTATTTGAGACGAAACCAGAGCATGTATTTTAAACCTGAATAATTACTAATGAGACCTGTGTACTCAACAGGTTTCGGCCAATAGGGCCTAACCTAAGTACGACCAAAAACTAGGAAGGGAAGAAGCGGCATAGAGGCCACTAAGTGTCTAAGGGATGGGCCGTCGGCTGAATTTGTCTGTGCGTTAAACTTAAACATGCTCAGTCAACCACAAGGCCTTCTGCTAGGCTGTGCCAAAAACTGCTGTGCTCTGTGTTACATGTATGTGTTTGTTTACATTTTTAGTTTTCATAGAACGATGGAACTTGATGCGATTAAAATCTGATTTAATTCATTTGATGAGATATTAGTATTGATGGTTTGTTTTAGTGGAATTTTGACTTTAGAATCTAGATAGATCTAGATAAATCATCTAGTCCTTTTCACTAAGCTTAACAATCTCATGAATTGGTTTCTCCTTTGACATTCGGTTTGATGATGAAACAGTGGAATCCTGTTATAACGAGAGCGAGGGGACCGGTACGAAATGTCTGTTATAGCAGGATTCTCGTTGTAAGAGATTCAGTAATAAATTCAAAGGAAATAATAAAGTAGGCCTAATCTATGAGTTTGGCGTTCTGTTTATTTCTTTTTGTTATCTCCTCCGATGATGGCTTTGTTCAACAGGACCTCTAGGTCTTACTTGATCAAAAATTGAATCAGGTTTCTTTCTCTAGCGTTAGCGATGTTGACAGCGCGGCGTTGGCTATCAGAACAAAAGTTCTCTAGGCTAACTCGCCCATTGTGTTTTCCCCCACCCCACCCCACCTCACCCCACCCTGTGGTGCGTTCCCGCGTCTGCTTGCGCAAGTCACACATTCGCTCCATGATCCATCACAGCACTGTGACCTCTCCATCCCCGCATCGGAGAAGTGAGAGGCATGATAGACTAGGCCTTGATAGTCTAGACTAGGCTAGCCTATCACTATCAGGCAATGCGGTCTGTTTCACAACGGTGTGTCTGCCCGTGCCACACACTCCCGGCCTTCATCGTTGGCACACATGGGCTCTCCCATTCTTTGTTTCGCTTGATAACCAACAAGTTTCTCAACTGGCAAGGTTTTCATGTTTCAATGGCCTATGCGCTGTGCACAGCAGCAGCAATATTCCGCTATAACCGACTCGCGCGTTTATGTGATTGCGCTATAGCAGTATTTTATTTACAAATATAAAGAAGGGAAAAAAACTGTGTTTTAGAATGATGTTTTTATAACAGACTTCTCGTTGTTTCAGGACTCATTATAAGTGGACTCCACTGTATTGTGTTTTTTCATCCGTGATTTATTCAGTCAGTGACATATTTATTTTTCATGGTCATGGAGAACTGTTTTGATTTGTTCAGCTAGTGACACTTTCATTCATAGTCACAGAGATGGAAACAGAGACATCAGTACCAGTGCCAAAGCCTAAGAGCAAGAGCCAAAGGCAAAGACAAAGACTTCATATGTGCAACATTGCTCAGGAATCAATTGTAAAAATAACAGATATATATAACAACCCTAATTTGTCTTTTTTTAGGTTCCCTACGGAAAGAGTCGACGTTGGGTCATCAACTGCCGTAATACTTGCATTTTAGGGGGACAGACCTTAGAGATATATATAAATAATATCTAGAATCTAGATCTACCTAGTACCTCAAAGTGCTTATTTATTCATTTATCTGTATTACATGTTTGTTTATCTTTGTTTTAACGAGCACGCTCAAGGTGTAGAATCTCTATACAGTGGAAACCTGATATAACAGGGATGGTGGGAGTAGACAAAATGTCCTGTTATATCCGATCCCTGTTAAATCAGAAATGCAAGGAAATTAAGCATTTGTGGACTAATCCAGCTGTACTTATTCATGGGTAGTTGCCCTTGCAACAAGTACCCACGAACAGGGGTTTTGGCACTAACTTTCTCCTTGCCTCCTCAAACCACATCAGAAGAGCTTGGTCCACAGCATCTGCATCGGGTAGTCTCATCTTCTTTCCACTGAGAGCAAACTTCCAATGGCAGTATGCTGCCACTATCTTCTCTCTATCTTTGATAATGGTGTGAATCGACCCTTGTGGAATGTCAAACTGACAACAAATCTCTGCCAATGGAGCTTGCTTTTTGTCAACAGCCTGGATTATTTTGGTTTTTTTTGTTGTCAATTGAAAGGCATTTTCTCTTGCGTTTGACATCGTTGGTGACACATTACGCGTCCGTGTTGCTAGGTATCTGGCTAGATCGACGTCTGCAGCACACCGCAGCCCTCTCTCGCTTCACAAGTTGCGTGTGCTTGCTGTGGCATGGCTTGCGTGGGCTTGCTCCATCACTGCGTTACTCTCTCTCTCTCTCTCTCACACACACTTTTTACACATTGTTAATGAGCCTTGGTCCCTGCTATAAGAGGTTGGGCTCCGATGAGGCCCTGTTAATGCCGATACCTTTTAATAGAGACAAAGAGTAGGAAAAAACGGGGATTTAAAAAATCCCTGTAATTACCGGATCCCTGTTATTACCGGGCCTATTATATATGGTTTCCACTGTATATTTCTATTTACAAAGTATTTGTTGATGTTTTTAAATTAATAAGATTAATATTTGGAGTAATTTTCTTTATTCAGAACACAACGTTTTATATTACTGTTGTATGTTGTACTGTATTGTAAAGCGCTCAGAGCCTGTGTACTTTCTTCGGGGTTGAGTGCTATATATTATAAATGTCATTTATTATTATTATTTAGGAATGGTAACAAGCACGTTGATCAGCTGATCGTGGATGCATAATTATAATAGGCAAATACTGAGTTCGCTGGCTGGCGTGCCTCGCGTAACGCGCAGACGACTTCGCCAACTGATTCGGCCCGCTGAAAAGGGAACAGAGATGCTATGCTTCGTCTTCTCTTCCTAATTTTTGGTACGGCTAAACTGACAGGCTAGCCGTACTGAATAATGTTGGCAGAATTGTAAATAAAATTTTGGTTCGCAATTACTAAAGGATTTGTATTATTTCAGACGAAACCAAAATGTGCCTTACACTTACTGACATGCATGTTATTTTAAACCTGAATGATTACTAGATCTAATGAGACCTGGGTACTCAACAAGTTTAGGTCAATAGGGCCTAAACTAAGTACAAGTCTAGCCGAGTACAGCTAGCCACTTCGGATCCTGAGAGAGAAGCAAAACAAAAACAAGCTTTTAGTCTCTGGGGTAAGTATGTACATGTATATATAGGGACTTAAGTGGGTTGCTTGCGACACAGACTAAATAAAATAAAATAGTGTCAATACTAAACTCTAGTATTATAATAATCTAGAATCTAGTAACAATAAAATATAGCCAATAAAATGAAACTTGGCCTGTTTTTCAGCCAAAAGAAAAAGCAGTGGTTTACTGGCCCCCAAAATAGGGGAGTGTCTCTACGCACATTGCTTGTAAGGTATCATACTTTGCTATGATGAACGCAATTCCGTGCCATAATGCCAAAGATTCTTTACCAAAATATTGCACTTGCTCTTTGGGCTTTTGTCCGCGCCGTGGCGGGCCCGCTTTGCCGCTTAGCACGTGATGGGCTATGTCACTATATTATACTAGGGGATGCGAGGTTGGTTTCATCATTGACTGCTTGGGGTGTGTTTGTATGTGTGCGTGTGGGAGTGTGTGTGTGTGTGTGTGGGTGTACAACTTTGGGGAGGAAATGAGGAGGTACAGATTTTTGGTACCAAAGACCAGGTATACCAAGATGTTTCAATAGCCCTATCTCGCATCCGTGCGAGACTTGGGCACTTCCTTGTGTTGGCGTGTGACGGCCCGTGATACAAGTGTAAACAAACGTTCCAGTGCTCTTGAGTTGAACGCGTGCCATTTTGATATTTTGTCTGCGGGCACAGAGAGAGAGAGAGAGAGAGAGAGAAAGAGAGAGAGAGAGAGAGAGAGAGAGAGAGAGAGAGAGAGAGAGAGAGAGAGGGAGGGAGGGAGGAGAGAGGGAGGGAGGGAAGGAGGGAGGGAGGGAGAGAGAGAGAGAGAGAGAGAGAGAGAGAGAGAGAGAGAGAGAGAGAGAGAGAGAGAGAGAGAGAGAGAGAGAGAGAGAGAGAGAGAGAGAGGTAGGTGTGTTTGTTATATAATAAGAATTATTGTTTCCTGTCATTTTCTATCTGCGTCGGTTTTCAGGCTAACCCGGTGCTATACAGTCATTATTGTACACATATATATGACCATAGTTCCATCTTCCAAATCCCACCTTCTGTTTCCCATCTCTCACCTCTTGTTTCCTATGTACCGAATCCAACTTTCCACATCCCATATCCCAACTTTAATTCTGTAAGTGTGCTTTGTTTTCTTTCATATCATGGGGTGGAACGCCTGAAGCAGGCCAAAATATTAAATAATTTTTATACATCACTGTCGCCAATGTCCAAATCAGATGTGCTGTTCAAGCACAAGTTTTCAACAACTTGATTTAAATTTAATACTGTTTTATTCAGAATCAAGGTTTGGTCTCCATGAGATTTCTTCGCTGTATCCTCTTCGGTGGCGAGTTTCTTTTTTACTTTCCCTAACTTACAATTCGCCCAGCATGACTACAGGGATCCATAATACTATTATGATGTCAATTTGGTCAAAGAATGGTTGTCAGAATCAAACTTTCATGTAAGAAATGTAACAATCTGACAAGACTAATATATCGAAAACGCTCCCTCTCGAGAGAGGCAGTGTGACTCTCTTTACACAGTACCAGTCGTCGTAATTTCAAGGACCCAGATGATGGGGAAACAAATAGCAGTTGTTTGATATCATTCATTAAGATGAGAAAGGACAGTTTGCTGCAAGACATGGTTTTATAAAAGATCGCAACATCAAGTCGTAAATAAATTGCAAAGCAAGACTGCATTGTGTCACCACAATACATTCACTTGTTAAGTTGGACAGAGAAATTTACTCTCATAGCACGTAATGTCATTATTTGTCTGGTAATTTTGTATGATGTCGACCAGAGATAACGAGCTAGACTAACTACGATACTATAACCATAGTTGCGATGTGAAAAGACTGGATGGCAAGCTGTCATGAGTTTAATTGGTGAACATCTTATTATATATTGATGCTTATAATCATGTTAACAATTTTCCTTGTAGATTTTTTAAAGTTTTCATTTCTTCCTTCTAATCCACCTACTCAACCCCAACCCTTTTTCCTATTTATTTCTTTTCGTACTTTTTGTTTTTATTTTGTGTCTTAATTTTTGTCTTTAATTAAACAATCTCAGCAATTCTCATTCCATAGATTTAGCCCGTACCATTCTGTACCTTCTCTTCTCCCCAAACAAAGTTGTACACACACACACACACACACAAACACATGCACGCACACACACCCCAAGCAGTAGGCGATGAAACCAACCTCGCGTCGCCTAATGACGCACCATGCGCTAAACGGCAAAGCGAGCTCGCAACGGCAGCAGACAAAAGCTCAAAAGAGGAAGTGCAATATCTCGGTATACACAGACTTTGATGGTACTGGTACAGGCTAAATTTATGGAAAGAGAATTGCTGAGATTGTTTAAAGTTAACAAAAATTAACACACACAAAAAAAAACGAAACAGAAAAAAAGGAAAAAGGGTTGGGGGGGACCTTATTTTTTCAACCCACTGTCAAATTTTCCTGCCTCAGGCGGCCAGGGGCGCAGTCTCGCATTGCCTTGATGATGCTTTTAAAATTCATAAATTTTGAACCGGCCCTTCACGCTGTGGGCAGGCCGTCATAATCCTTTCACCTGTTCTTATTCAGTGGTGGTGGGTGGACCAAGATTTGGGTGGGGCTTAGGTTTCTTCCACTTCTTTACCACCAAAAAGCAAGCAATAAGAACAAAACAGTGATGATTGTTCTATACTTACGGCGAGCCACGCATTTTGAGAACCATTCAAACGAGGAGAGTCACCTTTGTCTTCCATCTCTTTGTTCATAGTTAAATTTAAGCTCTTGTGGATGGTGGGGACGAAGCCGTTTCACCTCCAAATTTCTCTAATTAGTTTTTAATCTGAAGAAAAAGTTGCCTCAAAAGTGGTTTGATGTAATTAATAGCTGTTAAATCTCATCGGCACAAACACACAGCACTTCAAACACACACCGTCTATGAGGTGGATTGGGTCGTGTTGTTGCGGAAAATAGAACGCGCCTAACAAAGGCCCAATGGGCGCATTGGTATCTCTGTGTCACTGGGGGAAAGTGTGTCGTAAACTTTCACCCCATTGTCAGGGCTGGGAGAGCGTGAGCCCTCTGTGCAGTGTTATTTTTTAAAAGTCTTCTACCTTTTTACAAAAAGAGTTTCATTAAAGACGGGCGTGGGAGCCGGCTTATTCTTTCTGAGCCCTAACGACATTTGATTGGCTGTTAGGATAGAGTTGGGGTGGGGACGGGGTAGGGGTGAGGGGCTCAAGCCTGTAAGCCCTTCACTACCCACCGCCACTGTTCTTATTGTTAGTCCCTCAAAGAAATTTTTACCCAAGTTGACCAATGGGTAGGCCTAACAATACATTTTCAACAGCTGGTACTGGTGGGGAAAGCGTGATCCGTCACAACTTATATAAAAGCCCCACCCACAACTCATGCACAAATCGTGTGGGAGGAGACTGGTCACCAAATCTGTAACAAGTGTGACAGAGACTGCCATGCTCGAATTGGTCGAGCCACACCAGAAGATGTTCTGGAAAGGAGCGACGAACAGGCGCAGCCATTTTCTCCCGAGACAGAAGGAGCCGACGACGATGGCAGCCTAAAGTAAGTCTGAGAACAGCCCCAGTTTGGACCTCAGAGAAGAGTATGATTTGCTGGCGATTTTGTAGTTTCGTTCGTTAAAGTCAAGCAGGAGGGTTTCAGGGGGGCTTGCCCTCCTGACCTAAAAAAAATATGGAGGTGGGGGGTTCAGGGGGGCATGCCCCCCTGAATTTTATCCTAATTTGATGTTTTGCAGTTAGGTTGCATCCCTGCTCTTTGTGTAGCCTAATTCAAATAGTATTTGGTCTTCAAGACTTCTGGATTTCTTCTCTGAATGTAAACAAATGGATCGTGGACTTTAACGAACGGAACTACAAGATCACCGATTTGCTTTCTTCATTTTGACCAGTCCTGCCTGCCTAAGACAGCCACCGGTGTTATATATGCCACTTTTCTCCTTGACAATGGGTGACCATTGCACTCAATGCATGTGTAGGCCTCTACAGTACAGGGCAAAAATTTGAATTTCTGTGCATGCAAAATAGTTGCGAGCGTACCATACAGACTCCTAGAATCTAGAATCTAGATCTAGATCTTTAACTTAAAGTAGTGCACGGAGTAGACTGTTTATCCATCTAACCTCTTTTGTGCACAAAGAGTGACAAAGGTAAATCTAGAATCTTAATAAATCTTGGTACTAGATCTAGATCTTGACTCTAGACCTACAATCTAATAATGAAAAAGCTGGCAAATGCAATCCCCTGACTTTCTTTACCTGGCTTATGGGATGGCCCGGTGCACCTGTTGTGGAAACTTGAGCTGTGATTGTTTCCTGATGTATTGGTGCCGCGATGCCTGCCATATTTTATTTGCAATTTGATGGGAGCTATAAGGCATCGATACTGGGAAACCGTTAAATAACCAAGTAGCATCTCGAACGCAATCTTTGATAATCTTTGGCGTGGAAAACATATCTTGATAAGCTAATGCCTATGACAAATTATAGTTAAAATCTAGTAAACTTATTCGCCAATTAGCCCAGGACAGCTGATATCAATAACAAAGATAGTACATTATGACATTGTAGACTCTTTGTCAATACACACAATCAGTATCGAATTTGGCAAGGCTAGAGTCAAGGCCATAGACTACTATAAAATCTAATAATATCCTAGATTACATGTTTTGACGTATGTCCGGTTCCCACTTGACCTCTCATTAGCATAATTAACTTTTATTTAATGACGTTGAAGGGCAAAGGGAGGGGAGGGGGTGTTGTTTATGCCCAACAATAACCAATTAAGTTTTTTTCCTCCATTAATGTGAAATGGTGTGGCCCTTGGTGCAAACTGTGCAGTTGTTTATTCGGAAAAAAATCACAACCGGCGGCCATGATAGTGTACTTTCTAAAAGTACATGTCTATGATATTAGTCTTCTGTGGTGGTGTAGGCCCCCAGGATGATAGTACATTAAGAAAACAAAAATGTAGATCTAGATTTGAATGTTTCTCTCTATCAGTAAAGATAATTCTGAACAATATTTCATATAAAAATGTTACATTAGACATGGGTTAAACAAGAAGTGGTGCATCTTTTATAATAAATTTGTGAATAAGTTCAGTAAATAGAATACTTATTCGCCAATGTAGGGAAATAAGGCTTTCACCGAAATTCCGAAATAGATTAGATCGATACATGTTCAAGATGGCGGCTCATGGAAACTAAGGACGCGAACCGCTGTATGTTTGGAGGAATGTGCATGTGGAATATTAAAAAAATGTGCAGACATTAGGTTAGGGATACATGAAGTGTTACTTTTATTGTGCTACTATCCAGAGTACCTTCTGCCATCAGAGGAAAAAACAAACAAGGTTGAGTAGACCTAGAAATCTGATATCTAAATGAGTCCTGCCTGGGTCAACATATTATCTTACTAGATCTAGATCTAGATCTAGATCTAACTTCGTAACTTGTCTCTAGAGTAAGAGACTTGACTACTACTTAGTCTAGAATCTATAGGTCTACTTAACACATGAAGCTGTCGATCACCTAGCACACCTCTGTGATTGGCCCAAATATAGATAATGTATTTCCGCCATCTATTTTTGTCGACTTCCACAGCTTCCCCCAAGTCATTGGCCCAAGACTCTTGTTTCTCTCACCAGTAACTGACTAGATCTAGAATTCTAGATCTAAATCTAGATCTAGATATCTAGATCTCACCGTGTTTGTTATTTTTGGTATTAATTTATGTTATCTTTTATTTAAACAATCTCAGAAATTCTCGTTCCATAAATTTACCTTCTCCTCAAAGTTGCACTCACACATGCACACAAGTGCGTGCGCATACACACACACACACACACACACACACACACACAAACACACACGCTTGCGCGCACACACACACAACTGCACGCACACTCTGATGCACACACGCACACACACACGCGCGAGTGCACACAGCCCATGCAGTCTGCAATGAAACCTATTATATCTAGTGACGTAGCCCATCACACAAACTGGCCTGGGAAGCCCCGGAACGACGAAAATAGATGGTAGGAATACGTCATGATATATTTTGGCCAATCACAGAGGTGTGGTAGGTGCTCGCCGCTGCTTCATGTATACATGACTAGAGTCTAGATGTCTTATGGCTGCCTTTATTCTCCCATCATGGTGGGAATTTAAAGTGTAATGAGATGACAAGGGCTAGATCTAATCCTAGATTTAGATTCTACTCGTTATCTATGGTTGTGTGCAATACTTATAGTTTCGAGCGGGAATGATGTGTGTGGGACTTAAAGGTTTTGGAGCTGCATCCACTGCGTCGACCCACCTGAAGTTGCGGCAATCCCTGCTCAGCCTAAGTCGCGGCTCGGAAGGCCAGTTCGAATTCTGCGTCTCTTTTTATACCCCATGCGCCTTTTACTCACTACCCTGAGTTCCTACACTCATTTCACGTACTTGTGGCTTGCCAGGTAATCGCAGTGAATTAGACCACAGGCCCCTTCGTCTCATTGATCAATACAATGAAAACCAACTCCCCACTTAAAGAGCATCATCTTCAGTTTCTGCGGTTTCCCCCCGCCCCCTTACCCCTGATAGGTCTAAGGTCTGAGACATGCCACGACATATGATCAACCTCTACGTTGTTCGCGGAGTTCACCTTCGTGACAACCCCGAGGCCCGACTCTGATGTGCATTTCGCATTATCCGGCTTGACCCAGACTTCCTTGCCAACACTAAACGAGGCCGTTGGGACTGAGTTTCCACACTCTGGTTTTAAGGGTGCCTCATCAGGCTGCCTCCACTCATATGTCATAACTGACTTGTGCAGAATCGAGTTTTTGTGCTGCTGACTCCTGGGAGAGCAATCGTAGTAATACACAGCTACCAATGGTGAGATGTTCCCCCTCTCTGCCATAGCTTTCATAGTTCGATGATTTTGCTCGACTATCCCGTTTCCGCTAGGCCTATACGCTGCCCTGAACATGGCGTTCGTGTTTCAGTCCTGCAGGAACCCTTCAAATTGCTCTGACCTAAATGCTGTGGCATTATCGATCAGAACCTACTGGCCCCTTTTCGTGAAACACTTGCCTCAACGTGTCAATGATGTGTTGAGCAGTTTCACCTTTCAACCGTCGCCAAATCACAAATTGACTAGGTCCACAATCCAACATGGTCAGGAATGAGACACCACAGTAGTGTGTAATGTCAATCGCTAGCCGCTCCCAGGTCCCGCAAACCCCCAATTCCCCGACATCGTAGACTCCAGAAGCAGGGTCTATACTACTACACCTCTCGCTGTTCTGGACCACCCACTTCACCTTCTCCTTGGTGATCTGCGGATCCACCTTTGCCAGGTACCATGATCTCTCGACGCCCATGTGGTGCTTATCGTGCAGTTGCTTAACTGTGGCCGACCCTGAGAAACATGCTACCGAACCGTTGCACTCGCTGCAAGTCCTCGTCCATGACCTGGGGACTCTGGTCAATTTATCAGCCTTGTTGTCCCTCGAAGCCACAAGCCTGACGTCCATTGCAAGTCCTAGCTCCTCGACCAAGGCCTTCAGTGTCGTCAACCTCTGTTTGATCAAGATCTCTGCTGCACTGCTCGTCTTGATCCTCCTTTCCTCTGACAGCATCACCTTGATCAATCTGCGTACGGTGGCCGAGTCTGTCAGAACCACCATCCTCTGCAGTCTTCACTTGACCCCCAAATTAATCCCCTTTAGCACTGCCTCTAGCTCGGCCACGTTAATGTGATGAAAATCCCCACTTTTGCGCATCGAAGCCCCATCCTCCACCTGCACGTCGCCAATTTCTACCATCACTCCCATCGCGATTTCGCTTGCATCGCACCATACAACACCCTGTTTGGATCGGCCCACTTTCCACTTTCCTCCCACTGGGTCATGCTGTGCCGCTTGCTTCACAATGTCCTCCATCACTGACTGCGCCCTGTCCCCAACATAGTCGTCCCAACTGGTTCCCTTGACCTGACGCTTCTCAAAGCTGGAAGCCAGGCGCACCCATCTGGTTAAGGGGTAGTGCCCCACCAACTTCCCCCAAATTGAAAACGGTTCCCGTTTACTCAGCTTTCTGTCCACCTTTGGTACCTCTGCGTTCCGCCAGAACACCAGTGACCCGTTCTCGTCCCTCATCAACTTCAACCGGAGTGCCGACCCACCCTCCAACTGTGCTGCGGGTTTAGCTTCCAGCCCATATGACTTCAAGTGTGAAATCACATTCTCGGTGTTCACCATGGACACGTCCACCAGTATATGGTCGATATACCTGCTTGTGTCCTTTTGGATCTCCTGGGACTATCTAAGCACTGTCTTCAGCACCTTTGTCATGATACAAGGTGCAGAGTTATATCCGAACCCCAACCTCGTCAAACAGTAGGTTCGGCCCTTGAATCACACCAGCTGAAATCTCCAAAGCTCTCGCCTCTCCCGAATTTGTAGGTAGGCTGCCTTCAAATTCACTATTTGAGTCTCCCCACAAACCCTTCTCCTCTCACGGAGAGTGTCCACGCAGACATCGATTAGCTCGTCCCCCCTGTAGCATTCTACCAGTTTGTTGAGTCTAACACTGGCCTGACCTTTTTCTTCGTGGACTGTTTCACCACCAAAAGTGTGATAACTCCCCCTGCATCTTCTTCCCAAGGAACGAGGGTCCCCTCCTTTTTCCACTGCTCAACTTCTTTCTCAAATTTTTCCTGTTTTGCACAATCTAAGCCCCTGTCATAGAGTGCGACTCTATTTTTCAAGTTCGGTGTCCCCTGGCCTGCCCCTTTAAAAAAATACCTGACCGTCCATACTTCACCATCAAACTTTGCATCGAAATCATTATCACGAATAACCAATTCTTCCCTTTGACAGGTTTGTTCCCCTGCTGGCACCCCTACAACCAAACACGCCACCCGTTTTCCAAACTGGATCTTGTGTTGCCCCACCGTCACCCCTCCTAGCTGTCCGATTACATCCATGCCAATCAGCACAATATGCCCTTCCCCAACTCACCTGTAGCACACGAATGACTTTTTCTTGCTTAACTTCTCTGGGCACTCTCTAACAAAATGACCGCGCTCACAAATGAAACACTTCACCTGACTGTTCTTGTACTGCATCATTCCCCCCCCCCCAGATATTTTGTTTCCCCTTGCCTGATCTACCGCTGCGGCTGCAAGCCCCCCACCCACTACTGCGCCCTTGGTTGTCGCAAAACGCTTCCTTCAAGTTCTTCTTGATGAGCTTTATGCTCCCGTTTTCTTCTTCGCTCATCTCTAGATACACAGCTAGTGCTCCCCCCTCCAAGTACTATGGGATAAAACTGGCCACGTCTTCAATGTGGGTCAGTTTTGCCACCAACTCTACCTTCTGCAACCAAGCCTCGACGTCACCCTCCCTAGCAAACGGTTTGAGCACATCATACTTGATACTTGGGCCTATGGCCATTTTTAACCTTCTAGCCATCACCGCAAAACCCCTAGATCTGGATTACTACAACTAGATCTAAATCTAGGCCTAGATTCTAGGTCTAGCTTAGCCTAAGGTCTTAACGATCACGATCCCGCCTGGCCCCCACGCCACACGTCAAATGAGTGCCGAAATAGCTTGTAATGAGATGACAAGGGCTAGATCTAATCCTTGATCTAGATTCTACTCGTTATCTATGGTTGTATGCTATACTTAAAGTTTCAAGCGGGAACGATTTGTGTGGGTCTTACAGGTTTTGGAGCTCCATCCACTGCATCGACCCACCTGATGAAGTCGCGTCGATCCCTGCTCAGGCTAAGTCGCGGCTTGGTAGGGCGGTTCAAATTTTGCGTCTCTTTTTGTACCCCCCGTCCGCCTTTTACTCATTACCCTAAGTTCCTACGCTCATTTCACATGCTTGTGGCTTGCCAGGTAATCGCAACAAATTAGACCACAGTTTTCAACGATGGAGTTTATTGAATCTATCAGCAATGTTCACAATTCTGAAACAGATAAGACGAATGAGCATTGCAATGTATAGTCATCTCGTCCAGGATTACTATAATAAGTCTTACAATGACATACCTCCTACACCTATCTGATCACGGCCCTATATAATCCTATGATAATATCGGAGTGTCTATGTACACGGTAACCGGGCACGTTGTCTCAGAGTCTACGTACACGGTAACTGGAAAGTCCACCCTCGTTCTTCACAGAAGTATCGTGTTGTGGGAACTCCAACATTCTCCGATGTGTGCATTATGTAAGGCCACGTTGTTTGACAATAGCCATTTCAGCTGCCTTTTTTTCTCTATCCAAGTTCGTAGTCAATTACCTTGTACACATAGATACTCCCTTATAATATAACTCGATAATGACCACGTCCAATTAAAGTACAAATATAGTGAATTACTTCAATTTCAATTTGCTCCACAGGAATGTGAAGAATCTATGAGTAGCTATTTGTCTTGTTTTATACAGAACCACATGTAATCTTAACAGTTTTTATGGATGGGCATGTCAGATTTTTTTTTTCTCACTTTTTCGGTAGTTCCCCCCCGCCCCCCTCCTTATTTGGACCTAGATTAGACCTAGATCTATAATTATAATGTTTGATGTGCGGCGAGCGAGAGATATCAAACCTTACTGCAAAACATCAAATTATGGTAAAATTCAGGGGGGTATGCCCCCCTGAAACTCCCCCCTTCCCCTATTTTTAAGTAAGTCAGGGGGGCAATGGGGGGTATGGGAACTACCGAAACAGCGCCAGAATTTTATTAGAAATGCCTGATGCCGACAGTGATTTGAATGAATTTTGAATACAATATCATGTCATGTCATGATATGACACTTAAAATTGTACTTGAAATCTATTATTTTTATCGAAGTGGCTAGCATACTTAGATCTTGGTTAGGCCGTATTGACCGAAACCTAGTGAGTACACAGGTTTCATTAGATCTAGTAATTATTCAGGTTTAAAATACATGCATGTCAGCAACCTTTTGGTTTCGTCTGAAATCCAAATACTTACTTTAGGTAGGCCTTCTATTGCAAACTAAAATTTTATTTACAATTCAGACATCATTATTAAGTACGGCTAGCCTGCCAGTCTAGCCAACTTATTTTAGGCCCTATTTAGAAACCTGTTGAGGGCACAGGTCTCATTAGTAATTATTCAAGTTTAAAATATATGATGCACTGTCAGTAAGGCACCTCTTGGTTTTGTCCGAAATACAAATACTTAAGGTATTGCTAACTAAAAATTTATTTACAATTCAATAAGCCTATTTTTTGCTGTTTGTCAATCTATCCATCTTTATTAAGTACGGCTAGCCCAGCCGTCTAGCCGTCATTAAGTACGGCTAGCCTGCCAGTCTAGCCGTACTTAAGTATTATTTTATTAGCAATGCATGCATCATGTAGATCTAGTCGTGGTTGCTTATTAATTATCGACTATAGACAGATCATACATTTGACCCACATACCCTATGTGTATTAGTGTGTTTATTACCAAAAGATTTTCAGATAATATTTTAAAATTATGTGTGCTGGAGGTAAAATATATATATACCTCTGCATGGCCCGAATTTTATTGATCTCCTTGTTTTTGAAGTTTGTCTTGAAAGATGTTTGGTGTCAAAACAATATAATATTGATTAATTACTGTTATATTGTGCATCAGTTCCAGGGTGATCCCCCAAAAAACTGTACAACTTTTTTTCTGAATATCTTGCACAAAATTTGTACGAGAATGTTGTAATTTAGAGCAGATATAATTCATTCAAATGTAGTTTGACATAAAATTCAGAGGAACTTGTTTTCGAATATGGAAAAGGCTTTCTTGAAAACCACCTATAAACGCTAAATGTATACTATTTAAAAGGTCTAGTAATTTAAGGAGAGTCATGAAATGATAGGTTTGTTTTTTTCCCTTCTTTTCTTTTTGAAATATGATCTTTCCTTCCCTGTAACATTTAAACAATAAATATTTTTCTCTTACAGAGTTGTAGAATAAAAAAAAAAATTCTGGAGTTCCGAGAACTGCCAAATTTTACATGCGTCATTCTTAATGTTCAGAGGTGGCCAAATACAAAGATCTACCCAACCATGAGTACTCAAAGCTGCACACACTGTACACCTTGGAGTTGCTTCTGGAGACAGTAGGGTGGTGGGTAAGGTTTCCCAAATAGGCGTTTGTGCAGTTAAAATCCTGAAATGTGAATATGGGCTTTGCCAAGGAATCAAATGTCATGGAGGAATGTTCACACTTTTCAAGGCGATCGAGGAATCATGGACACATAGCTCTCCTCTGATTCAAATCAGCTTTGCAAACAGGAAAATGGTACCGTTGTTGAGATGTCAGAAAGTCTTTCACTTTCGGACAGATGTCTCATGGGGCTGATCTTCCGAATTCTGCACCCTGGTAATGTTTAAAGGGGTATGAATGGTGTGTTTGATTTGAAATGTTCGTTTTGTCAGGGAATTTTTTGTTCTGGTTCTCTACAGTTCCTAACTGATGGACCATTTCCACACTTTTGACATCAAAGAAGGCATTAAGGGCACTGTTTTAACATTGTTTCCGTACCCTGTGTGAAACTTATGAAATGAGTTGGCGTTGAGGAAACATTCAATATTATATAAAAAACTCTCTGCTTGTTCCTAATCTTAACCATGATCGCGGCAGGCAAAGGAGATTGAGAAAAACTATCTGCAAACTTCTGTAGGCCTGTTAGACTACTGTAGCTTGCAATATGGCACGATCGTTGGGACCTTTAATGGTAGGCCAAAGGCGAACTAGTGCGTCATGCTGCAAAAATGGGGACATAGCTGAAAATGGGTTGGGTTTTTTTTTACGTGTTATGTAGAGCAAAACTATCTGTGGAATTATCCAAAAAAACATGAACAGGCCCTATCAGACAAATTCCTTTTGACTTCCATTATGTTGTGTACAAAATTGAAACGCAAAACTTCAGTGTGGAAGACAACATTTCAAAAAAAAGTTGTATAGTTGTTGTGTTTTTATCACCCCCGTATTTAATTAAATTGATAAAATCTCACACTTTTAAAAAGAAAAGCCAATCACAATGACTGCATTAGCGCCAGATTTTTACTCTTTTGAAAAATAACAACATATTAATACAGGACTCAACGGCTCACAATATGTTAAAAGTATAAATCTAACAAACCTGTTCGCACAATTTTGTAAATTTTATGTGAGACGCACCCACCATGGTTTCCTATTGATTTGAGGTGAAAATGAAAAGGAATATCTGTTCTGTAATTGCTCATCCTTTCCTTCATTCCCTGTCTACATCATTTCATTCCATATTTAATGTAACAGTTAATGCATTTCTCCCTATGACAAATATTTTTTGTTTCTCATGTCAAATAAATTTATGAAGTTTTCATTTCTTTTTACAGGATAATCATCGTTTATTATGTTTTAACACACATTGAATCAATATGTCGAGGATAAAGTTTGCCACTGATTTTGACAAGTCAGTACTACTGAACAATTTCGAGAATCGTGGTTGGATTCAAGTTGGTGCTGAGGATGATTGGAATTTTTACTGGTAATTCTTTGCTGATAGTGAGAATATTTGTTTTGTGCCAGTCAGATATTTTGTATTTTGAGACACACATTGCTATTTTAAGACTAGAGTTCCCTATTGACCAAGCCTGCTGTAAACTTGATTCAATCCTCGGATCAGGACACGGTCTAATTGTTTATTTTCTATTTTATAGACCAAGTTAAGCATTGCTGCAAAATACTGTAACTGTTTGCAAATTAAGCCGTACAGCAGCATCCACATGCACACATTTACTCACATACACCCTGTCTGTCTGTCTGTCTGTCTGTCTGTCTGTCTGTCTGTCTGTCTGTCTGTCTGTCTGTCTGTCTGTCTGTCTGTCTGTCTCTCTCTCTCTCTCTCCCCCCCTCTCTCTCCTTCCTCTCTCTTACTCTCTCTATCTTTCTCTCTCTCTCTCTCTCTCTCTCTCTCTCTCTCTCTCTTTCTCTCTTGCATACACTCACACACACACACACACGCACACACACACACACACACACACACACACACACACACACACACACACACACACACACACACACACACACACACACACACTCACAAACTTTAGCATTTTAAGTTTATTCTGAACTGAATTTGTTTCGTCCAACCCCCCCCCCCCCCTCCTCCTCCTCCCCTATGTATGTTCTTTACCATTAAATGATTTTATTCAATAGCTTTGAGTGTATCTTATCCTCAGGGCTGGGGTCCATAACATAAGGAATGTCTTTAGTGTTGACTCTGGCTTCAGACTGCAAGATGACCAGTGAGTACACTGGTTGTTTCATTTATATGGAAAGCTTTTATCTAATATTTTGTGCATATTGTAACCTTTATGGCACCACCTTTTTCTAAAAGAGAAGTTCTTTTTGTTTTTTAGAGCATCGATTTGTTGTTTATGAAGGACTAAGAAGAAATTGTCAGGACAAAAAAAAAAAGATAAGTAAGTATTGTAATGTGTTGTATAATTGTCTATTTTATGTCATGAAAAGCTTCATGGACTAAACTTTTGGTTTTCATACATTTTTTCTAGTTCATAATTTTGTTTTAAATTTAAAGAACAAAACAGTTGTTTTTTTTGTACAGAAAGATTGAAAATAATTACTTTACTTATTGTTTTGCTGCAGAGTGATCAACCATTTCCCAAACCATGTTGAGTTAACCCGCAAAGACTTGATGGTAAAGAACATCAAACGTTATCGCAAAGACCTCGAGAAGGAAGGGAATCCCCTGGCTGAGAAAGATGAATCAGGACGCTTTGCTCACCTTGGTATTTATTAATGTTGATGCTTTTCTTTTTAAGCTCGAAATTCTATAAGATTTAGAAATACATGTAGATGTGCTCTTTGCTTTTGCTCATCTTTTACAAATTTTGAGAAATGAAAATGAAAAGTCATGTACACTCCTAATAATTTCCCCTATATCAGGGCATGTTATAGATTTCCATTTCGACAAATTTTTTTTTGCAGCTGTATTAATTTTTGTTTGTTTAATCCAGTTTCTAATGTTTTTGATAAGGTTGCTTCACATTCTCTATGTTAATGAAAAATGTAGATATACTTGTTCGATTTGAGGACATTAACCCAAAATTTTCTAGAGCTGCTCAAGTGCGTTATTTCTGTTCCTTGTTTTGCTGATAACACAGTTTTCCTTTCAGTAGCATTTTTTGTGTGGAGGGGGGGGGGGGGGGAAGAGGGGGGGTTGTCGTGTTTCCTCGAGTTTTTCATCATGTCTGATTGGAATTTTCTATGACTTTATTGCTATGAACTCCACACAGAGATAATTAATGTATTATCTTCTCTCATTTGCTTTCAGATTTCATCCCTCAGACATTTATGCTCCCAGCAGACTACAATCTTTTTGTGGAAGAATTCAGGAAGAATCCAAATACCACATGGATCATGAAGCCATGTGGTAAAGGTGAGACTACGGTGGATTGTACTTATAATGATGAGTCTGATTTTGACTGTGACATCATGCTATTTCTGGTGTCTCATTATTCCTTTAAAAGGGAAAATATATATATATATACAATTTGTAAAGTAGAGAACAGATTAGCAAGTAACACCTTGAACATAATTGGTAATATTGTTCACTTTTAAATTGTAGTCAGAAAACATAGTCAGTGGTCATAAGAACCGACAGAAAGTAAGCAAAAGGAGTTGCTTGACATTATATTGAGTTTACATAACACCCAATCTGTGTGTGTGTGTGGGGGGGGGGGGGGGGATCTTATGTGTGTGTGTGTGTGTGTGTGATTTGGGCTAATTATGGTTTATGTATGTGCACGGCTAGGGGAGGTGGACAAAAAAACACATTTATGAGCCCATTTGCTCTGCTTGTCCTAATATTCCCTTTTTATGTCAGTACAGCAGTTTCTGCATAAACTCACTGTGCTTGGGAGGGCTCATAAATATGCTTTGGTACGAAGGGCACATTTACCTATTAGAAGAATGATAAAGGTATGGATCTCTTAACTGATATTATTTATTGGTCCTTATGGGTGTATGTTTTGGGTTTTTGAAGCCTTTACTTTTTAAAGTCATAATGCAGTATAGATCATATTTTCTTGTCCTTTTTTAAAAAGGTTTTAATGGTTTATTTAAATGAACTTGAAGTTTCAAGTCTTCAACTTCAAATATAGATGAAGGCTTAACAGTATTACCTGAATATTTAAGATGCTCTGCATTTTCATAGATTTTAGAATGTTCAAAAGATCATTTTCTTATATGATTGCAGCTAGGGGCATTGGAATCTTCCTGGTAAACAAACTCTCACAACTCAAGAAATGGTCCAGAGATGGAAAAGGCAACTCGTAAGCCCTCAGTAGTGATTTTCTGTGTGTTTAATTCATGAAAACTGTTAAGGTTCCTCTATCATGTATAACAATATTTCATTGATTTTTTCCTTGTATTATGATTTCCTGGATTGAGCTGGCTCATTCTTATGTCTGTTTGGAGTGTGAAAAAATTGATGAAGAAAATTAAAAGTGAAAGCTTGCAAAGATATTGCTTTTAACTTCAACTGAGTGAGACAATAAGATTTTTTTTTTTTTCAATGACAAAGGGTACAGCTGTCTATTGATGGAGTGCCATTCAGCTTTAAGAGTGTCATCATTTCTCCATACTTCTTGTACTGGTCTCTTTCATGATAACCCTTTGAGCCCTGACCTCCTGAGGCTACCATGCACCTCTGCCTGAGCTCCTGAACAATATATTACTAAAATTCATACCATCGCCAGAATCTCATTCCATATCCCTCTCAGTGTAGTCCTTGTCATTACCAGCATCTAATTCAACAAGATCTTCAAAATTCAATAATGACCTGTGTAGTAAGCACTGTTTCCCGTATGCATTTTGTCTCAGGCGGGTGGGGTTGGGGATAGGGTCTTGCTCACCGATGTACCAGTGGCTAGGCATATGGACAGTCTTACGTACCACTGGGGTACCGATGGCTAGGCATAAGGGCAGTTTTACGTGCCACTGGTGTACCAGTGGCTTGGGCTCGAAGGGTTAATGTTGCTGCCAAGAGTCCGGTCTCACAAAGAATATACCTTTAAATAAAAGCACTTGTGACCCTACTGTTTTAAATGACCTATTAATGTTTAATAGGGTACTTGTAGTGCTTTGTTGTGGAAAATAGGTCACAACCTCTAAGTGTGGTGAATCTCTGGCGAGCTGCTCCCAGAGGCTTGGGGTCAGAACCGTTGTGCTGGTGAGCCGCTGGGGCATATTCCTTTACAGCGACTTTGATGTCAAATTACTTTTTGACAATTGCCGAAAACAGGTCTCTAGCTTTGAGTGTATCTTATCCTCAGGGCTGGGGTCCATAACATAAGGAATGTCTTTAGTGTTGACTCTGGCTTCAGACTGCAAGATGACCAGTGAGTACACTGGTTGTTTCATTTATATGGAAAGCTTTTATCTAATATTTTGTGCATATTGTAACCTTTATGGCACCACCTTTTTCTAAAAGAGAAGTTCTTTTTGTTTTTTAGAGCATCGATTTGTTGTTTATGAAGGACTAAGAAGAAATTGTCAGGACAAAAAAAAAAAGATAAGTAAGTATTGTAATGTGTTGTATAATTGTCTATTTTATGTCATGAAAAGCTTCATGGACTAAACTTTTGGTTTTCATACATTTTTTCTAGTTCATAATTTTGTTTTAAATTTAAAGAACAAAACAGTTGTTTTTTTTGTACAGAAAGATTGAAAATAATTACTTTACTTATTGTTTTGCTGCAGAGTGATCAACCATTTCCCAAACCATGTTGAGTTAACCCGCAAAGACTTGATGGTAAAGAACATCAAACGTTATCGCAAAGACCTCGAGAAGGAAGGGAATCCCCTGGCTGAGAAAGATGAATCAGGACGCTTTGCTCACCTTGGTATTTATTAATGTTGATGCTTTTCTTTTTAAGTTTTAAGCTCGAAATTCTATAAGATTTAGAAATACATGTAGATGTGCTCTTTGCTTTTGCTCATCTTTTACAAATTTTGAGAAATGAAAATGAAAAGTCATGTACACTCCTAATAATTTCCCCTATATCAGGGCATGTTATAGATTTCCATTTCGACAAATTTTTTTTTGCAGCTGTATTAATTTTTGTTTGTTTAATCCAGTTTCTAATGTTTTTGATAAGGTTGCTTCACATTCTCTATGTTAATGAAAAATGTAGATATACTTGTTCGATTTGAGGACATTAACCCAAAATTTTCTAGAGCTGCTCAAGTGCGTTATTTCTGTTCCTTGTTTTGCTGATAACACAGTTTTCCTTTCAGTAGCATTTTTTGTGTGGAGGGGGGGGGGGGGGGAAGAGGGGGGGTTGTCGTGTTTCCTCGAGTTTTTCATCATGTCTGATTGGAATTTTCTATGACTTTATTGCTATGAACTCCACACAGAGATAATTAATGTATTATCTTCTCTCATTTGCTTTCAGATTTCATCCCTCAGACATTTATGCTCCCAGCAGACTACAATCTTTTTGTGGAAGAATTCAGGAAGAATCCAAATACCACATGGATCATGAAGCCATGTGGTAAAGGTGAGACTACGGTGGATTGTACTTATAATGATGAGTCTGATTTTGACTGTGACATCATGCTATTTCTGGTGTCTCATTATTCCTTTAAAAGGGAAAATATATATATATATACAATTTGTAAAGTAGAGAACAGATTAGCAAGTAACACCTTGAACATAATTGGTAATATTGTTCACTTTTAAATTGTAGTCAGAAAACATAGTCAGTGGTCATAAGAACCGACAGAAAGTAAGCAAAAGGAGTTGCTTGACATTATATTGAGTTTACATAACACCCAATCTGTGTGTGTGTGTGTGGGGGGGGGGGGGGGGCTTATGTGTGTGTGTGTGTGTGTGTGATTTGGGCTAATTATGGTTTATGTATGTGCACGGCTAGGGGAGGTGGACAAAAAAACACATTTATGAGCCCATTTGCTCTGCTTGTCCTAATATTCCCTTTTTATGTCAGTACAGCAGTTTCTGCATAAACTCACTGTGCTTGGGAGGGCTCATAAATATGCTTTGATACGAAGGGCACATTTACCTATTAGAAGAATGATAAAGGTATGGATCTCTTAACTGATATTATTTATTGGTCCTTATGGGTGTATGTTTTGGGTTTTTGAAGCCTTTACTTTTTAAAGTCATAATGCAGTATAGATCATATTTTCTTGTCCTTTTTTAAAAAGGTTTTAATGGTTTATTTAAATGAACTTGAAGTTTCAAGTCTTCAACTTCAAATATAGATGAAGGCTTAACAGTATTACCTGAATATTTAAGATGCTCTGCATTTTCATAGATTTTAGAATGTTCAAAAGATCATTTTCTTATATGATTACAGCTAGGGGCATTGGAATCTTCCTGGTAAACAAACTCTCACAACTCAAGAAATGGTCCAGAGATGGAAAAGGCAACTCGTAAGCCCTCAGTAGTGATTTTCTGTGTGTTTAATTCATGAAAACTGTTAAGGTTCCTCTATCATGTATAACAATATTTCATTGATTTTTTCCTTGTATTATGATTTCCTGGATTGAGCTGGCTCATTCTTATGTCTGTTTGGAGTGTGAAAAAATTGATGAAGAAAATTAAAAGTGAAAGCTTGCAAAGATATTGCTTTTAACTTCAACTGAGTGAGAGAATAAGATTTTTTTTTTTTTCAATGACAAAGGGTACAGCTGTCTATTGATGGAGTGCCATTCAGCTTTAAGAGTGTCATCATTTCTCCATACTTCTTGTACTGGTCTCTTTCATGATAACCCTTTGAGCCCTGACCTCCTGAGGCTACCATGCACCTCTGCCTGAGCTCCTGAACAATATATTACTAACATTCATACCATCGCCAGAATCTCATTCCATATCCCTCTCAGTGTAGTCCTTGTCATTACCAGCATCTAATTCAACAAGATCTTCAAAATTCAATAATGACCTGTGTAGTAAGCACTGTTTCCCGTGTGCATTTTGTCTCAGGCGGGTGGGGTTGGGGATAGGGTCTTGCTCACCGATGTACCAGTGGCTAGGCATATGGACAGTCTTACGTACCACTGGGGTACCGATGGCTAGGCATAAGGGCAGTTTTACGTGCCACTGGTGTACCAGTGGCTTGGGCTCGAAGGGTTAATGTTGCTGCCAAGAGTCCGGTCTCACAAAGAATATACCTTTAAATAAAAGCACTTGTGACCCTACTGTTTTAAATGACCTATTAATGTTTAATAGGGTACTTGTAGTGCTTTGTTGTGGAAAATAGGTCACAACCTCTAAGTGTGGTGAATCTCTGGCGAGCTGCTCCCAGAGGCTTGGGGTCAGAACCGTTGTGCTGGTGAGCCGCTGGGGCATATTCCTTTACAGCGACTTTGATGTCAAATTACTTTTTGACAATTGCCGAAAACAGGTCTCTTTTACTGGGAGATGTCAAATTACTTTTTGACAATTGCCGAAAACAGGTCTCTTTTACTGGGAGATCTTTCATTTGATGGAGAACTATCGAAATAGGTTCACTGGATAAAGATAAAGATCTCTGAGGGGGGTAAACCCACTACGCCGGGGCCCTTTTTTGGTGCTAAATCTAAAAATGACAAAAACCTCATTAAATGGGTCATTAAATCGAAACTAGCAAACCTATTTTGACAGTTCTTTATCTAATGAATGAACTTCCGGTATAAGAGACCTGTTTTCGGCAATTGCCAAAAGCAATTTAATGTCGAAGTCGTCGTAAAGGAATGTGCCCAAGCCGCTGCCGGTGGCTCTCTGGTACAGTGATTCCGACCGTAAGCTGCTGGGAGCGGCTTGCCAGAGATAAAGAGTTAACTTGTTCGCTATGTATTATTTTGGGCTCGTGGACAAATTTTTTTTCGGGAGAGCAAAATGAGATGATAACTAGTGCACAGTTCAAAGGTCTTTTGGGGCCTCAAATTCAAATAAATATCAACAAATTATTATAATTATACACTGAAATTTTCAGTATGATTTGTAGAATACATCTGTAATGTTTATTTGTGCATTTTTCAACTTTGGTTCCTGTAAGAAGCGAATATGCAACACAATTTTGCTTGGATGCGGACAAAAATTTGAAAATAAAAAAGTAATCACCTTTGGTAAAACTCAAAAAATATGTTTGCTCCTAGTCAAATGATCCATCAAAATAACCATAAATGAATATAAAACTGGAAAATATTGAAAAATTTGCAGTTATTTACGTACATTCCATAAAATTTGTACATTTGGATCCTAACATCCGATTCTGAACAAAAATAATTTTTTTTACAATCTTGGAAAAAGGGCAAGATGCATTCACCACGCCTGTTACCGACCGCCAACTTAGTCAAACCGCCAGCTCACGGCACTCCCCGTAACCCGATACTCTGTGACCCCGGTCACCGGGTCAGCGCCACCGGTTCACTGCCAATGCCCAGTTACGGTTGTTTTCTTATCACACGATGTTTTTTAAGCGTATAAACTGCGGCAGTAAACAAAAACTATTCAGGTGATCTCACAGAAAATCACACGCTCTGAACGATCAATATAGTGTGGGCACGTAGAAGCGATCGTGAAACTACTGGGTACTGTTACAGACTTACAGTTGCCATAAAACTGTATAGTAATTATGCAAAGTTGTTAAGGGGTCAGATGTTTTAAGTAAAAATAGAACATGATTCTATCCTTTGATTTTGACAAAATTAAGGTAGAATGATGAAAACAGGATAAAGAAAACACTCATTTGGTGGCATCATTGTATGCTTCATCTAAGCAAAGATATTGAAGCTTGAATATAGAATCACAGAAAATTAGGGTCCTTGATAAATACTATCACAGTGCACTTACTACTCATTTACACATGTAATACATATATATGTAGGCCTACCCCTGAAACTGGGAAAATTCGTCAGTCCTGGGTCGTTTTCCTGCGTTTGACTGTTTAATTTTCTCCTAACTAAATGAGTATTAAGTTTTTCTTCTTCTTTTGTTAGTGGTCGCGTTGGAGAGATCTCTAGAGACTGAGAGAAGAGCCTGTCGTGGAAAAGTGCTGCTATCTGCCACAAGCTGTGTAGGTTTGGATGGCGTGGATGTACCAATGGGGGGGGGGGGGGACTTGAAGCTCAACCTCACTGTGGCCTATGGTTGATGATGCAGCGCTAGTTTCGAGAGATGCGATGTTTTCGTCCTGTCTTTCTTCAAGCCTAGTATTGTCCTCTGTGTGTGTTTGTGTAGATGGCTCTGCAGTTGAGTTACTTGTTGAGTTTGCTTAGTCTCCAAATGTATGTGGTGAATGTGTTGTCTCTGTAGTTTCCGATGCTTTTGTTGTTTCTAATTCTACTGGAATGTTCTTGCTCCCCATTGATGTGCGATGATAGTGTGCGCATATGGAACAGTCACTAGCACATATATCAGACCGAAAAGCTGTCCACAAATTTGAGTAGGTTTCAGCTGCTTTTCTTGCCTTACTGTAGATCTAGTTCCCGCATACGAATGTGTCCTACTGCTATCGTAACCCCAAATACCAACAAGATATCATGTAGAAAGTCAATGCATTTGTACGCTTTTCTCTTTTGCAATTTCTGTTTTCTTGATAGACTTCTACCACCACATGTTCTACAAAGTTCATGAATATACCGAACATGGGACACTTTACTATGGCACTCCATTATGAATATCAATATTCCCAATACTCCACAGCAAAAGAAAAAGCAGAAGAAATCCAAACAAGGCGAATGAGGATTGGGGTACTTTCACCTCCTAGGTCTACACAAAATCGATCACTATGAATCACACAGAATATGTACAATGTTCTCACTTTCACATGTAACTCAGTACACTTTTCTCAAGAGTAATCAAGAAAAAAAAATTTAATTGTAGGTCCGATTACTGAGAAAAATACCTTCAAATAAAAGTAAATAGATAAAAGTTGCTTTAAAAGTAATGAAGGATGGAGAGCACTTCTCAGCCAGCAGGATTAACACTAGTGAACGTACACCAGAGAACATTATATCGTCTTGTAGGTTTAAAGTAGCCCTTTAAAATGAGACCCCATATTGAGACATCACATCTTTAGATCGGGAGATATTGGGGATAAAAAAAATCGAAAATGACTGGAATCAAGTTTCCTGGGCACGGCCGAGGGGTGGCGGGAGTGCCGCTGCCGTCACGGTACCTTGCCCGGCTGACAGCTGATTTATTACCATCTCTGGGTGGTTGGCGGGAAACACTTGCCCGGTAACTAAACTGGCAGTTTTGGGGCGATTTAGACAGCCGTGTCACAAACAGAAAAAAACACTTGTATCTTATATAGAATTATTAAGAATTGCATTTGGAATAAACCTACACATATCTTGAGTGGAACTTTTTGTGTAATTTTATTTTAAAAATAATGATTTGGGGGAGACAATTTTTTTTGACAATGTAGATCTAGATCTAGCACTGAAAAATATTGATTTCTCAATTACAGAGCAATGGCAATTTGAGTCCAATAGTATAAATATTCAAAAGAAGAGTCCTACATTTCTTTAGTAAGCAAAATGATGTTACGATTTCTTGTGTAAAAGTACTGTAAAGACTGGTGTCTTGGCTATAATTTGGATATCATGATAAAACAATGTCGCATAACCTTCGAAATCGCATTTGAAAACTGAATCGAAACTTCCGATTTTAGGTGGAAACACTTGACCCGGAAGTCAATGTTATATTATGACTTTTATTTTAACATGGATATGTGGATTGGAATAAAATCTTTGCTAGAATTATAGGTCTGTTCTCGAGCCGTCGGGGGCGGCTTGCCGTAGTGAAGTTACTTTAGCCGAGCTGCTGCCCACGGCTCGACGTAGTGAATGAGTTAATGACCCCTTTAGAGACATGATATAAGTCACTTTTAGATTTTATAACAGAAAGGGCCCCAGCATAGTGGGTTTACCCTCTCTGGAGATAAAGAGTTAACCGAGTGAAAATGTGTATACCACATTGAATACTGTACATTTACATTATGACTTGATTAGACTGATATTCACTTCAGGTCTCCATATGTGTCACAATGTGGTGGAATCAGGAGCTCGTCAATTTTTGGTCATATGGGGTTATTGGTATCATCTTAAAGCCTGTTCATTTGCCTTCTTTTTGGTGAAAAAAATATCTGTCTGTGCTGAATAGAAGTCGAAATATTTGCGATTGAAGGAGGTTAAAAAAATTAAAAGAAAATTGCCCATTGGCCAAAAAATGCAGATTTCTTTGATTTCATGAGCGCCTGATTTCCCCACAATGCCTCTCATTTTGTATAATGATTAAATCTAAATTTATCTCCAGACTATTTTCTTAATTTCAGATTCACCCCTCCAACTGCAAAAGAGACGTATGTCATATCAAAATATATTGATAATCCACTGCTTATCGGAGGGAAGAAGTTTGATCTGCGTCTATATGTGCTGGTCACTTCTTTCAGGCCACTGAAAGTCTACATGTAAGGAAAAAATTGCTGCACCAAAGTTTTTTTGCCCTGTTGTGTAGTGGAAATGAATCTTTAAATGTTACCAATTTCCCTCTTGTGATAGGAGAAAAACTTCTTTTTGTGCTACATAAAAGTAAAATACTAATTATTACGAATAAGATTTTATTTTCTTCATAGAAATCTTAAGGAAAAACTTTGTAACATTAAACTCAGTACATCAATTTACCCCAGTACCAATGCTTTCAGAAGAATTAGTCCAAGTTTTATAAGACCTGCAGCAAGAATTAAAAGAAGGCTTTTAATTTTATGGTAAATTTAATTATGATTAGATAAAAATGTTCGTTTGTTATATTAAGTGTAAATAATGACTGATCAGAGACCTGTGTCTTATCCTTGCTTTCCACAGGTACCGCCTTGGGTTTTGTCGTTTCTGCACAGTCAAGTATAATGCCAGTTTAAATGAACTGGACAATATGTTTGTTCATTTGACCAATGTCTCTATACAGAAACAAGGGGTTAGTAACTTTCAGCTTTTTTTTTTCTTTCCAGAGAATAATGAATATTGTAAAAAATTTGCCTTCCCAAAGTCTTTGCAAAGTAGCCTTTTAAAGATTTTATAACAGGCTGCTCTTCATTATTTCAGTCTGGCACTTACATAACGAACACATGCATGGCAAGACATGCAAGTAGCGAACAGATTTTCAGGTCCCAAACTTTTTCTTATGCGTATATTTCGTTTATAATTTACAGCATGCACATAGCGAAATCATACATATTGAAAAGATCAAGATGTTTCACTGATTTCGTTTTGTGCTTGCTAAGTGGTATGGGTTTTTTTGGTGTGTTTTATTGACTTGTTTTGTCCCCTATGGATAAAGGCTGAAGGGCTAGAATCGAGATGGCAGATGGATCAAAATTGTAATTTCCTTTATGGAATGATTTATATTCTCTTCTCCTTTCACTAAATGCAAAAGGACAGGGTTCTGAATTTCTTTTTTGTCTGTGTGTGTGTGTCTAGGATGACTACAATGCAATCCATGGAGGCAAATGGACTGTCCAGAACTTGCGTCTTTTCCTAGAGAGCACAAGGGGCAAAGATGTTTCAGACAAACTTTTCGATGACATCAACTGGCTGACTGTTCATTCTCTGAAAGCCGTGGCTGTAAGTGATTACTGGGGGGTTTTTTTCCTCTAAAAACATTTTGATCATAAGGGGGCAATGACCAATTGTAGGAGAAACGGAAAAATGTAAAAAGTATGTAAGTATACCCAAACAAGAAATAAAATGTGCTGAAACAGATATCGATGGTGAAAGTGGCAAACCGTGTAAGTTTAAAAATATTAACATCGGTTTTTTTGGTTACATTTATCATCATAGAGCCACAAAGAATGTTCTGTTTCAATTTAGGGACAAAATAACAAATGGAAATGCGTGTAATCGTCACATGAGCAACCCGTGTATCCCTACTGAATCTCAATATGGACAGTGCATACGGTGTAAGTCTGTTGAACAATACTCAGCCGTCCGTGCTGGACAAAATGAAACTCCCAAGTCCACAACTTCAGCGTCTAACCTTCATGCCCATATTGTCATGTGTTATGTCTGGAACGAGTCTGAAGGAGTAACACGTTGCGTCTTGCTTGGTAACCTTCCTTTATACAGAATATTTTCTTTAAATGCATAATATTATGAGATGGGTGCATTTATGAAGCTAGGCAGGAAGTCATGGCAACCGTTTTGGGACACTTCAGGATGACACACGACAAAATCATCGAACAAAAGTGTTTAGAAAAAGGTCCTTCGAGCATTGCAATATCGTCCTTTTGAAGCCATCCTTTATGAACTGGAGCTCACAGAAGACTGTACACCTTTGACTTTGCCAAGATGTGGCAAAATCCAAGAAAGAAAAAGGAGTTGTGGTGAAACTGAAAATACTAAACAACTAAACGCAGGCTGTCTAAAGATTAAAAGACGAAATACTACCATTTACATTCCTTGAAGCATGTTGTTCTGTTTAATTCGCTTGAATTTTATGATGTTTTACTGTATTGAAAGGGTAGCATTTAGTCAATACCAACTTTATATGTGATCTTTTTATTTGTGAAGCGTTAAATATTCCGACTTTTGTTAAAAAAATTGTTTTTAAATTCTGATCCTTTAGTAAACAGGCTTCCAACCCTGCCAGTCTGGACTAACGTGGGCTGAGAGTGATACAACGTTCCAACATAAAGACCGAGATACTTGATAAAGATTTCAGAACTCACGTGACAGGGGTGTCCGAAATAAAATTATAGCTTATTCACTTTCGTGTAACCGCAGTTAAAACAGGATAGAAAACAAATTGCTCTGTTTAATTAATCTTTCTGGGTCTTTGCATGCGGTCTAAAAGTGGAGGGACCAACATAATCTAAAAGCCCTTTCTTAAAAGTCACTGCAAACTAAGATTCCGATACGTTTTCTTTGATGTAAGCTTAAAGGGGATTAAAAAAAATAATAGGGGATTTACAGCAGAAACCTAAAACATTTAAAACTTGACATATTTTCCTCAACACCACACTACGCTCGCCTAAGAAACACGATTTAAGAGACGGGATGAGTAATTTTCGATACTCACGTGGAATACGTGGAGACGTCAAGACAACTGGGGGATGATGTCTATGAGCTTACAATGAAATGTGGGGGTTGGGTGGTGTCGTTGTCTCAAAGTGAGCAATTTTTAGGCAAGATTACTGTATGTTATTTATTTCAGTGATCTTGTGTATGCATCCAAAGAGCGGTTTTTTATGTAAGGCCCAAACAGAAAAACTTTTTTATCACTGGATCAAGATTTTTAAAGAATAATTTTTGTTTGATTGCTGGCCCCCAGACGTGCCATGCAAAGTTTCATGGGTAAATTCCTGAAAGAGCAAGGATTTTTTAACGCGGTCAGATGAAGGTGAACAAGCTATAACAGACTGTTGGTCTTGTTCAATGTATACTGTGTTGTTGTCGGCCAGGGGAGTAAAATGCCATTGTAAAGCACAATGATGAGTGTGGTTACACTGTAGTCTATATCAATGCTTTATAAGTAGCCTACCTTTTTTCTTTGCTGTGTGACTCAAAACATGCAGGGGGTCACTATTGGGGGGCACAACATCAATAACCTGAGATATTCAAATGATACAGTTCTGCCTGCAAGCACAAACGAATATCTTTCTAAAATTGTGAAAGTAGTGAAAGTGAACAGCAGCAAGGCAGGCGTCAACATGAACACCAAGAAAACAAAAACAATATCAAAATGTTCTGAAAAAACAACAGACATAACCATAGATGGGGAGAGAATTGAACAAGTGCACCAATTCAAGTATCTAGGGGCAACAATTACAGGAGTGAAAAAAAAATAATCATAAGAACAACAGCTGAAAAAACAAGATTCAGCCAAATGTACAAACTACAGTCAAACCTGCCCTGACGGCCACCTCTATAAGACGGCCATCTGTACAAACAGCCACTTTCCATTTCCCCCTTGCGTTTTTTCTATATAATTTAACTGTGTAAAACGGGCACCTGTCCAACGCGGCCACGGCCACCATATTTTAACACACAACCCCTCTCACACTAAGCAATTATACCTGTCTTAGATGGCCACCTAAGTGACTCAATTACATTTTGTCATAAATTGTGCATTGGCTCCTGGCGTTGTGGGTGAGCCGTCATAATTCAATCACTTGTCGTTGTTGTTAGGTTGTCCCTCCAACCGATCATGTTGCGTAGGCCCCTCCCACTGTTGACCAATAGGTACCAATTTTCAGCTGCTGGTGAGGTTAGCGTGAGATCCCTCATTCCCATAAGCCCCGCCCAGAACTCACATACAAATCGTAAGTGAAATGAGTGGTCACTGTTTACCCAATCTGTAACAAAGGACGTCAACATGAACTTGTGACAGAAGCGTCGCTCGTTCTCCAAGTGGTGGCGACTCATGTGTTTGTTTTAACATGGCACTCGGTCTTCCTCGTCTGATACATTTCGTTTTATTGTCACTCTGGCACTAAATCAGCAACAAAATAAAAATTACAAACGAAATACAAACCAACAACAACAACAAAAACAACAACAACAATGAGGCTACTGAAAACTTTCGATTGAGACCTCAGATGGGAATGGTTTGTTTTCTTCATCTTGATCAGTCCTGCCTAAGACGGCCACCTGTCTTATACGGCCACTTTTTTCCTTGACAATGGGTGGCCGTCTTACACAGGTTTGACTGTATTTAAATCCAGGCAACCATCTCTCACTTAAAGAAAGAAAAGGCTGGAATGCTACATATTCCCCGTATTCCAATATGGCACAGAGACCTGGACTTTGACAAGGAAGGAAGAAAACAAAATAAATGCGTTTGAGATGTGGTGCTACGTAGAATGGCCAGAATAAGTTGGAAAACAAAAAGATTAACAAAGAGGTGTGTCTGATTCTGCACACAAAACAGACTCTGCTGAGCCAAGTAAAATGTAGAAAAATACAATACTATGGTTATTTAAAAAGGCATGAGACCATTGTGAAAGAGGTGCTTGAAGGAAAGATATGAGGCAGGAGGGCCGGAGGCAGGCTAAGAATAACATGGACGGACAGCTTATACATGGACTGGACTGGATATGGCAGAATGTGCAATGGCAGCTCGTGACTGTGAAAGATGGAGGGTCATTACATGCGAACCTCTGAGTCAGAGATGACACCTCCAGGTATCCAGGTGTGACTCCAAAGTAAGACCAGATGTCAAAGATTCAAACCGTTGACCTCCATCACTCGAGGAGAGTGACTAGACACTAAACCCCCATAACGTAGGTCCATCCTCTCCCAAAATACAAAACTATTTCTTACATTTCTGCATTGGCTGTTGACAAAATCCCGGAAAAATCAGGGGAAATTATTCACTTAATTAACATTTAAACATTTACATAGGCGCAACTCATGTAACTTTCAATTTTTCATAAGAGAAAGACTTAGTTAAACAGTGTGTCTCCCTAACTGTGTATGTTACTGTTGATTCTGAGACCGCAAAACGTGTAAGTCTGATTTTAAAGACTGTAAACTAAATTTAGCCTTTAAAATTACATAATTATTCAAAGGTAACATACTTTTATTGTTAGAATCGAAAATACAATAATTCGTTGGTAAAAATAACATTCATAGGTCTACAGTTTTTTGTGTTTATCTCTAAAGTAGTGTTTCAGGACTTAAACAGTTTCCGACTTTCACTTTCGATATATGTAATTCTAATAAAAAGTTGAAATAAGTATTGGGATGAGACTGTTTTGAGCTACATAAAGAAAAAGTTTTCCCCAGAGATTATCACTTTGTTACCCAAGCCATTAATGTGTGTACCTTGTTTGCCTTTCTTATCGTGCCTTTTTGTTGTACATCTTTTTTATGGTCCAATCATACTCATTAGTGTCAACAGTCATGATTCGCAAAATGGAAAATATCTGAATTTAAGATAATACATTGGGAACTATAGTCGAGCACTGTTAACTTAAGGACATAGGGGATTGAGAAATGTGTTTGATACATCGATAATTTAGGCTTACTGATCTAAAAATTAAAAGATATTAGTCTGGGAAGAGCAAATTGTACGAGCTATCCGTAATTTAGAATTTTCTGTTTTGTTATTTTGTGTAGAGCTGAACCTGTTTAAGGGATATTGACTGGAGTGGAACAGTTTCAACCTTCAATAAAATAAAACGGAAGCCATTATCCCCTTCATTGCCTCTCTGACCATGTATCGCAAAACTGCTCTTTTTGTGAGCTTTTTTTCACCCATAAATGTGGTGAATTTATAATTTCATTGAAATAATATGGAGTTCCCATTGTCCCCTTTTTTTTCAGGGTGTTATATCTAATGACCGGCATTGCTTTGAGTGTTATGGGTAAGTAGAACAAAGCAAAAATGCTAAAAAAGAAAATATAAGAACTGTCATGATGTAGGTGGTGAGCTTTCTTGTTCTGAAGCAGGAGGCAGGAGTGAGAGAGTGGGAGAAAGCGAGAGAGAGAGAGAGAGAGAGAGAGAGAGAGAGAGAGAAAGAGAGAAAGAGAGAGATAGAGTGCGTAATGTGCATACAATAATGTGTACGTCCCGTTAATTTGTGTGAACGACCTGTGTCTTTGTGTGTTCTATCTTTGTTTCTTTGGCGCGTGTTCTGACTATCAAACAGCCAGGCAGGGTTATGTTCGGTTAGACCCTGGTAAGACCCGCCCTGCAGAATGTCAGGGAAATAATTATTGCTCGCAGGATTCTAGCAGGGCGCGTGGTCACAACTTTCACCGGGCTGGTGGTAGTGATAACGTGAGAACCTGATTGGG